>NC_047660.1:26655470-26984220 GCF_011762505.2 Arvicanthis niloticus | reverse complement strand
CTTTCTTTCTTTCTTTCTTTTCAAAACAGGTTCTTACTATGGAGACTAAGATAGGAGTTCATTATGCAAACCACAAATGTACACTAATCCTCTTGCATCAGTCTACCAAGTCTTGGAATGAAAAGGCACACAATTGGCTTTATAATACCTTCCCCCATAGAATTAACTAGTATTTCTTGGAAGAGTAAAAGACTGATGGTTAGGCTGAAAACAAAACTACAAATGAACTTGTGTCATCCAATGTCTTGTTAAATAAACAACAACCCACATTCTAGAATTCTAGCTAGTCCTAGAGATGCCCCACTATAATATCATTTTTCTCACCCTATTCTCACTTCCTTTGTCATCTGCTATCCCATCCCTCCTAGACTGCTTGCCATCCCTTCCCTCCATTCACCCTCAAATCCTAATCTATATACCCTTCTCAGTGAGATTCAAGCATTCCCCCTTGGGCATTCCTTGCTACTTAGCTTCTTTAGCATCTTGAGTCTGTGTTTTCAAACATGATTAGCATATACTTTATAGCTATGTCCATTTATAAGTGAGTAAATATCATGTGTGTCTTTCTGGATTTTGGTTATCTCACTCAGGATAATATTTTCTAGTTACATCATTTGCCTACAAATTTCATGATGTCTTTTTAATAGCTGAGTAATAGCCCATTGTATAAATCAACTACATTTTCTTTGTTTATTCTTCTGTTGAGGGACATTTGAGTTGTTTCTGATTTCTAGATATTATGTATAAAGCTTCTACAAAAATATTTGAGCAAGTGTATTTCTGATATGATGGAACCATCATTTGGGCATATACTCTGGAGAAGGGTGAAACACCAATCCAACCACAAAACTTTTGACCCAAAGTTTTCCTGCCTATAAGATGTGCTATGATCAAGATGGAGCAGAAATTGAGGCAATGCCCAACCAATGACTCCCAAATTAAGACACATCCTATGGGAGTGAGATAAACCCTGACACTATTGATGGTCTTCTGCTATATTTGCAAACATGATCCTAGAACAACCATCCTCTTTAAATCCTTCCTCACCTCTTTTAATAGATTCCTCAAGCTCTAGCTAATGTTTGCTTGTAGGACTCTGATTCTATTTGTATCAGGTGCTGATTGAAGTCTCTTAGAGGAGGGTTATTCTAGGATCCTTGATAGAGGCACACAGCATTGGAATGCAGTCAAAGAGCATGCATGGGACAGACCTGGAACCTCTATACATACGTAAATGACACGCAGCTTAGTCTTAATATGAGACCCCCTAACACCTAAAGCAAGGGCTATTTGTGACTCTGTTGGATGCCTTTGAATCCCTTTCTCCTAATTGTCTAGCCTCAGTAGGAAATGGCTTATCTAGTCCTACTGCAACAGGATATGGCAAAGGGGGTTGATAGCCATGGGAGGTCTCCATGTGTACACAGTGGAAGGGGGAATGGGATAGGGGATCTGGGGGGTGGAGGTGGTAAAGAGAATAAATTGAAATCTAAATAAATTTGAAATCTAAATAAAGAAAATATCCAATAAAATTATCTCCCAAATGGAGGACAAGTTATTTAATCTATGCCTGTCAGTGAGAAACTTGCAGTTAGATCCTGCAAGTTGTATATAACTTGGAGAATATGTGCCCAGGAGAGACAATAGTTCCCAGATATGCAGTTACAAAAGAGAAGTTGTTAAGATATGAAAGACACACAAAAAAATTTCTTGAAGTACAATAAATAAATTTCTTACTACTAAGTATAGAATTTATCTTCACTCCATGCCATATTTTCAGCTGATCTTATTTGTTCTTTGTACAGTTTTCTGAGTCTGGATGAAAATTGTTGATTGACTGATAGGAATGCTTTGTTCTATGAAATGTTTTAAACTTTCTTAATTTTTTATATATATAGTTATATATATATGTGTGTGTATGTATACATATATAAAATATAAACATATGTAATGTACATGTATATTTTGTATTTGTCATATATGAAATATATGTATAATAACTATGTAAATAAATATGCACTATATGTATACTTTGTTCACAAGTTCTACATGTCAGTCATATTGCTATGTATAAAATTAGGTACTGTGTTTAATAAATCATTTATTATTTTGACTTCATTTTGCTAACTTGCATATCCAAATGGATAAATAAGGTAAGGTACATTATAAAGAGAATTTTAATCATTTGCTAGGAAGGTCATTCACTTACAAAATTTTACATTTAAGGTTAATTACCCATATTCTGCTTTGAAAATGTTGTGTTTTTATGTTTACATTTCCTTGGTTTTAAGTATACATTTATGAAAAACAAATCCACCTTTCTGCATGTCTTTCTGTATGTGTTTATATGTATGTGTGTGTTTGTGTTTATATCTGTGTGTTTGTGTGTATATGAGTGTGTGTGTGTCTGTGTGTGTGTGTGTGTATGTTTATACTATCTTTGAGTCTAACCTTGAATCATTGATGTCAAGGAGAAAATATGTGATGCATTATCCTATTTTTAGCTACCATCAAATATTGTGACAAGTATATTTCAATTGACAAAACACCTGTACTCTGTGTCCTTTCTATAATTGGAATGAATATACTATGGAGATCATTTTTCATTGCCTGTGAGAAAGCAGTACCAGATATCTTATGTCTTCCCTGATCAGTCACAATTCACTGCTTCTGTGAATATCAGAGGATTATGTGACAGCCAATGGTGGCAAAAATTTTTTTATAAGATATATACTCAAAATGGACTGTACAATAGAAATTATCTATTGATCCATTCCAGCAGATTTCCTAATGGTTGTCTTTCTGATAGACTTTTATGGAGATTTTGTATACACAGCAATTGTAGAGGTGTATTCAAATCAACGTCTTTAAATGTGACAGTCATTAGTATAACTTATCCTATGAGCCTCTTAAACAATTATTTTTATATTGTATTTAGCAAAACATGTTTTATTAATTATTCTAAGTGGCAAATACTCTGTGCCATTTATTTTAGAATATTTTCCTGTATTATAATCAGTCAAATATTTAAAATGCATAAATATATTCATTATATATGCTGGGTAGTTTTTTAAAAAAAATGAATTCAATCCAATTTTTGTTCAAAATTAAGGAGTTTTAAAGCCACATTTTAACTTGTCTGCAATTTAGACAAAAATAAGCTTGACTTTCCAGTGTTGCATATAATTTATCAAAATCCAAGAAACATTATGGCAAGCTTTGGGGAGTTACTGCTTGTACACAAAAAGTAAATTTAGGACTATTATTTCTAAAAAGAAAAAATAAATATTCTTCAAAATTGACTAATAGTTTGAAAGGATTTCTAAAATGATTGAAATATGATTTATTAAATATGATCTATTAAGGTTCAAATGCATATAGCATTGTAATTTAGGTTTCATAATGATGGTGTCATTATACATCACTGCCTAATATCATGAAAATGCATTATTTTGAAACTTTATTTATACATCTGCCTTTACTACTCCATTGAAATAATTAAAATTAAAGGAACATATGGTTATGTGACTTTCATAATGAACATATGACCTCATATTAAGCAAGGTATATTAAACAAAACCAAAAATCCAACTCATGACCATACTTGCATGTGTGTCTATCAGTCTGTTTATTAAAATAACTACTTAATAAATAAACTGTGTACTTCTGTTTATGGTAATGATCCTAATTATTGAGAAAATGGAGGGTAATGGAAAGCATTCTAATATATTTAACAAATTATTATATTTTTGTTTGTATGCTTAATATCTCACATTATTTTAAAAATGGGGAGGATGTATAAGTCAAATGTATAGCAAATATTATTGGATATTTTCTACTAATGCTTATATATTATTAGAAATAAGAAATCACCCAAAGAATTTACACTTGGCAACAGCCTTCAATCTTATTATTTGCAAGCAGGTAATGGTAGTTTTTAGTTTGCATGTTCATTTCTCATGCACATCATTTTTAAGAATTTATTTACTTGATTTTAATATATAAGCTTTATGAGTTTCTGTGCACCAAATAGCATCTACTTGGGAATGCAAAACAACATCAAAATCTCTGGAAAAAAATTACAGGCCATTATGAGCCACCCACTGTAGATGGAAAGAAATGAACCAGATCCTCTGTAAGATGATGTTTACTCTTAACCACTAAGATATCTCTTCTGCAGTTATTATTTACCATAATTTCAGCTCCTTGCCAGCAGGTTCAGGCAAGAGGAGAGAGGTCTTGGTCAGGCTTGGTCTCCCCAGGGCTGAGCAGGATGGCGAGGGTTGATGGCCCAAAAGAAACATATGTAGCCAGGAGTTTTGTCGAAGCAGGAACTCAACTTTATTGCATCAGCCTCTCACTTATATAAATTTGGAGAATAGAAAGGGGGATTTTTGGTGAGGTAAGATGATGTCATAGGTAAGGAGGGGTGACAGAGGGTATGGGGTGACTGACAGGGCCAATGGCAAAGCTTTACATCAGCAACAGCAGTGCAGAAGCAGGGGCAAGCAGGTCTGGCTGAGTCACCCTGATACAGAAGTGACTGAGATAGGTCTCAAAACTCGAGCCAGGCTTAGGTTCACTCACAAGGCCACAGAAATTTGAGCCAGGCTTGGATTTGTCCTCAAGGCTCAAACCAGAGCCAAAATGGGGCCTAAGACCATAACATCAGAGTAGTAATTAATTTGTATATATCTCTTCATTACCTTCATTTTTTATAGCTATGTACACCTCTATATATCTATTTCTGATTTTAATTTTTTGTTGGATATAAATACAGAGACATGCAATATTTTAAATTTATTTCTTGGGACCCCATGAAACTGAAAAGCTTCTCAAAGTCAAAGAACATATTCAATAAGACAAATAGACAACCTACAGGTTGGGAAAAAAAATCTTCACTAACCCCACATTTGATAGAGGGCTAATATCCAAAATCTATAAAGAACTCAAGAAGTTAACCACCAAAAAACCAAACAACTCAATCAAAAAATGGGGTATGGAACAGAAAGTGGGGTATTCACAACAGAGGAACCTATACTGGATGAGAAGCACCAAAAGAAATGTTCAAAGTCCTTAGTGACTAGAGAAAAGCAAATCAAAATGACCCTGAGGTTCCATCTTACAGCAACCCCAATGGCTAAGATCAAAACCTCAGGTGGGAACACATGTTGGAGAGGATGTGGAGATAGAGGAACACTCCTTTATTGCTTGAGGGATTGCAAACTGGTACAACCACTCTGGAAATCAATCTGGAGGTTCCACAGAAAATTGGAAATAGATCTACATGAACACCCAGCAATACCACTCTTGGGAATATACCCAAAAAATACCTACCATTCCACAGGGGCATGTGTTCCACTACATTCATAGCAGCCTTCTTTGTAATAGCCAGAAGATGGAAACAACTCAGATGTTCCACAAGAGAATAATGGATACAGTAAATGTGGTTCATTTACACAATGGAATACTACTCAGCTATTAAGAAGGAGGACATCCTGAGTTTTACAGGCAAAAGGATGAAACTGGAAAATATCACCCTGAGTGTGGGAACTCAGACCCAAAAGGACATGCATGGTAGGAACTCACGAATAAGTGGATATTAACAAAACAACAACAACAAAAAGTACAGGATACAGAAGATACAGTCCACGGAACTCAAAAAGATCAACAAGTTAAAGGGCCCAAGTAAGGACGCCTCCGTCTCACTTGGGAGGGAGAAGAAATCAACCACATGTAAGGAGGAGGGAGGGACCTGGCAAGCAAAGTCGATGGGATGGGGGAAAAGGGACCAGATTTGGTATTAGGTGAGGGAAAAGGAATGAAGCCCTGAGAACCAGCAGAATGAATGAAAACAGGCAACCTCGACAGGTAGAAGGTTGGGGGGACCCCCAAGAATCTACCAGAGACCTGGGAGGTGAGACACTCTCAGGACTCAAAGGGAGGGACCTTAGATAAAATGCCTGATATTAGGGAGAGGGAACTTATACAGCCCACTACCAGCAGGAAGAAACAGCATCAAGTGAGGAAGGGGTTGCCATCCCACAGTCAAAATTCTGACCCATAATTGTTCCTATCTGAAAGAACTGCAGGGATGGAAATGGAAAGGATCATGAGGAAAAGAAGATCCAGCAACAAGCCCAAAGTAGGATCCAGTCCAAGAACCCATAAAATATTTTTAACAATATTTTCTAACCTTAAGGAGGACATGCCTTAATGGGTAAAAGAAATGTACAGAACATCAACATCTAAAAGACTGAACAGTTTAGGAAAGTCCAGCTTTTACATTATAATAAAAAACTAAGCCTACAGAACAAAGAATGAATATTAAATCTGCAAGGGATAAATGCCAACTAACACATAAAGGTAGACCTATTAAGATTCCACTCAACTTCTCAAAAGAGGAGCCTTGAAATATATATTGCAAACTTTAAAAGACCACAGAGACAAACCAAGACTACTATGCCTAGCAAACATTTGCTTACCAAAATTGAGAAAACATATTTCATGACATATTCAAATCTTAACAATATCTAGTTACAAATCTAGCCCTACTAAGTTAATATAAGAAAAACTTCTTCTGCGGGAAGCTAACTACACCATAAAAATATAGGAAGTAAATAATCACACACCAGCAAAACTTAAATATACACATATGGAAACACTTCCACCATGATTACTAACAACAAAGTAACAAGAATAATCAAAAATCAGTTATTAATATCTCAACACACAATTTTCTAATTAAAAATACACAGAAAGAAGGTAAAACAAGATCCATCCTTCTGCTCCATACAAGGAACACACTTTAACATCAAAGATAGACATTACGTCAGAGTAAATGGTTGCAAAATACTATTCCAAATAATTGAACCAAAGAAGAAAGCTAGTGTAGCCATTCTATCCCCTAACTTTTGACTGCTAAAAAGGCTTCTCAAAGAGTTATGATCCTGAATGTTGAAAGTCCTAAAAAATAACTTGATGTCCATGTTAAAAATAATCCTTCAACAGAGAGAAGGATGAAGATATGTGACAAATTTACATCATTTAGCTCACCTAAGAGCTAAACACCTGAAGAACTTGGTAATTTTATGTGTTGAACTTATTTAAAAAAAACAAACAAAAAAACAAAACAAAACAAACAAAAAAAAAAAACTGTAAGGCCTGTGCCCTGACTAACGCTGGGTATTCAAGATGTCCCCCAGGAAGAAGACTTCAAAGAGACAGACCTGGGGCCTACTGAGAAGTGGACTTCATGGAAGTCAAACCTTGTTGCAGCCCGAGCTGCCCTACGTTTGGGGGCCAAAATGTCATGGACCGCTCTGTCAGTGTTGGGACCTGCACTGCCAAAAGCCTTGGGGGCTAAACTGTTAGAACCTGCACTGCCCCAAGCTGCTCCAGTCTGCGGGTCAGGGTTCAGCAAGAGAGAGAGTGAGGATGGACTGGAAGAATGGAGACCAGAAAGAGTGCGATTCAATCCCTTTTATTCTTCAGTCTCTCTTCCTAGTCCAAGTCCCAGGTCTTGAGTTCCTAGTCCCTAGTTCCTAGTGCATAATCCCTAGTGCCTCCAAAATGTTGCCAGTGCTAATAACTAATAATCATCTTCCGAGTTCTCTCATTCAAGTGTCTTCTTCCTCAATTCCTAATTCTTACTCCAAGTTGTACTCTAAGTTGTACTCTCTAACCTAATTCCTAGTTCCAAGTTGTACCTCCAAGTGCCTAATAATCTGTTGCTTTCTTCTGTCTGCCCCTCACCTTTTATGTCTCGCTTCTAAGCCACACCTCTAAGTCACGCCTTTAAGTCATGCCCTTAGGCCTTGTCTCTAAATCTGGTCTCTAAGTCACACCCTTAAGTCACACACCTTTAAGTCTCACACACCCAAGGGAAAATCCTGGGTATCTAAAACACGATGTTACCAGAGTGTGCTCAGTTGTTGTAGGCTATTGTAATCAAGTCTTTTTATCAGGGTATATGGCTCAAGATGGCTGCAAGGAAGATATCCACCTTCTGGGATCAGTTAAAAGAAGCTTATGAGACTGGAGACCTGAGGGTGCCTCCCCAGTTCCAGATTGGAGACACTGTTCTCATCTTCCACCACTGGGTCAAGAACCTTGAGCCTCACTAGAAAGGACCATACCTGGTGCTCCTGACCACCCCCACAGTGGTGAAAGTCAAAGACATCTTTAAATAAATTAGTTACCGTTGTTAGAAAAAATAAGTGGTGTTCAGATTTTGATGTTACCCCAACAGTACCATGCCTTTACAGGGTCAAAAAAAAATCAAGATTATGAAGATACTAAAAATTAGTTCTATGATTAGAATTCCTACATCAGAAGAAATGGGGAAATGAAAGAATTAAAAATTTTTAAAAACTCCTAACAGGCTGAGTAGAACCAAGAGTGCAGGTCAGCTTGGTTGTGAGCTCTGTGTTTCAGGAACTTGGCTGACCACAAGATAGATGGTTGATTACAAATAGGCTCTTTGAGAATAGTTTATACAAAATGTTCTCCATGATTGTTCCTTGAACCTTATCACAAACTGAATAATGGGCTGGTACTTCCCACAGGTGCTTTCCAATAACCCTCCTTCATTCCCCCTGGGTTGTGGTTTTCCCACTGGGTTGTGTTTTTTCCTTATGGTTTTGGCCTTTAAATTTTCTCAGCTTCCAAAGCCCAGAGGTCAGACCCCATTACCCCTGTGTGGGCTACAGGTCTTGACCTCAACATCTGATCGAAATATACCTCTTGCTGATTGCATCAAGTTTGGTGTCTTGTGAATTATTGGGTGACCACGAATTTCTGAGGCTTGGGTGAGGTCCTCCCTTTGTGGGAGCCTTACAGCTCTACTTTCATTTTCAGGTCTGGAACAGTTTTATTTATTTTCTTCCATCCTTTGCCTTTCTTGGGCTTGTTTAAGTGATTTATTAATTTTCACTCATTGTTTGTTTGTGTTTTCCTGGAATTCTTTAAGTGATTTAGTAATTTCTTATTAAAACGCCTCTATCTTCTTCTTACAATTACTTTTATGGTATTTTCTTGCGATTCTTTGTGAAGTAGGATATCTAGGCTTTGATAGTATATTATTGCCCTGGCTGTTGTTGATTATGTTTTTTATGCTCAACTATAATCATCTGGATTTGGGTAATGATAGGTTTTAGTGACAATTTCTGAGTTTATCTTTGGTGTGTGGGTGTGTTTTCCCATTTTCCATTTCCTTTGTCTTTTGTCCTGAGTTGTCTAAGGTTCTGATGATCAAGATATTTTTGAGTCCTCTAAGATGTTTCTTCTGTGATTTTGGCAGCTTGGCAGATTTTTGACCTCTGGGGTTTTAGAATTCAGGATTGCCTCTCAGTTTGTGGATACTGGCTTGTCTTCTGGTACAGCAGTGGATTTGAGAGGTTCTGGGCAGTTGTGTGTTTTCAGGGTTTTGAATACTAGTATCCTCTTGGGGTTATGTGAATTGCTAAGGCCTTAAATAGAGAGAGCAGAGGGTTGATAAAGATATATATATATATATATATATATATATATATATATATATGGCTTTGGATAGAGCTAAGGACTTTGCAAGTTTTGTGTGCTAGGATATTTAAATGAGGGAGAGTTTGCTATTGGAAAAGCTGGGAAGGCTCTAAAGAGTGTTGGTGGACTATGGGCAGGGTATTATCTAGAGTTCTTGAAACAGATGTGTCCTCCAGAAGAGCAGGCTGATTTTGCTGCCTATATGGCTTTGGCTATGGAGACAAGGAGACAAAGTGCCTTTTGAGTAGCTGGGCAGGCTCTGAGGAGTATCAGGCTCTATGCAGGATCTTGCCTTTGGGTCAAGTACCCTTGTGGTCTCTGGTTGTGCAGTGGGCTTTTTCTGGAATTATGAGCTGTGATACAGAGATGAGAAAAAGTGGTGTAGTTGGGCAGGTGCTCTTTCATGCTTACTCAACTAGTGGTTTAGTACCACAAATCAATAGAATAATCTCTATGTTTATATCATCACACAGAAAGTGATAGAGACATAGTACATACACACATATAAATACATGTAAATATATTTGCTTTTGAAAACTTCACTTATAATGACCTCTTACCCTAGCCTTTATCTTCAGGTTATCAATCAGTAAGATGGAGACAAAGAGCTCTCAACTACGCGAATTAAGTGAATAAGTACTGTAAATATAAGTTAATATGACACAAAGTCATAATGAAATACCTATATAAAATATGCTACTAATATTCATTCATACACTATATATCTTACAACTTGAAATCAAATTTTAACTAATTTTCTCTCACTACATATTCATTTTCTAGTTTTCTGAATAATATATGTGTATATTATTTAGAAATATTTTTCAAATTAAGTAGCTGCCAAATTCTATACTAACTTTATATTGTTTTCAAATACAAATTATAAATCTCCATTAAATAACACTATTTCTGCTGTTTATTGAATAATGTATATATTAGTTTTAAAGACATTAAGTAAATTATAAAAATTGATAACACTTTAAAATTTTAAGGGAAACAATCTTAAGCTTTTTATGAGTGAGTGAGTGGTTGTTTGTTCAAATGAAAGAAATTTTGAGCTTGGCATGCATCAGGGAAGTGTGCACTGAACAACACCTCCCATCTACATATTTAAATCAAGTGATGGAACAGAACTTCTGAAGACTTAGAAAACTTTACTCATATTCTCATTCATCTCACTCAATTATTTAGATGAAAAATATTCTTATGGACAGAATGATCAATCTTGACACCCATTAGAAATTACTGTTTAAAAACAACTATGTGTTCAGTAATATCATAAGGAAACAGGTGGTGGGTAATTGAGATGGTGTAAAAATCTTCACTATCTTTCAAATGCTGACAAAAGCAAGCAGCTTGTCTCTTATTATCTTAAGTCAGTCAGCAAAATTAATTGCATTTCTGTATGATGGGTTGTTGCATTCTCTTTATTTAGCTAAACAAGAATTTGCTTTATAGTTAATTTGACTTTGAAAATGCTTCTGACACTTGTACAGTGAAAATTTAGTGTCATGCTAGTACACTGCTATCAGTGTCTGAGACATAATTAAAGCCATAATAGATAGCATGGAAGGCTTCAGCTCTTCTACCATGGAGTTTTTGTTCACAACAGTGGAATAAAAACAGTCACTGCATCTTACACTGTCACACATCTACAGGGAGGTGACAGGAAAAAGGGCCTAAGAAATAAGGGAAAAACAATTTAACCTTCAAATTAGAATTTTTTAATGTATTTGGTGAACAAATGTTTAATTATGTCATAGCACCAGACTATCTGCCTTGTAAACATATATGACAGAGAGATGTTAGTAAATATTATTGTGCATCTTCAAAGTTAAAAATTAATGAATTATCAGTGATAAAATATTTTCTGAGAAACGGAAATAATGAAAGTGCCTTTTTGAACATTAGAATGAAAAAATAAAAAAAATCATTGCAGAAAATTTCGGATAATAAGTCAAAGTCAACATTTTACCCAAATATATACTGAGATGGACGTGTAATAAAATGGAGTGCTTAAATGCAATGGCTGAGCTCTTAAATACATTTATATAGCTTTTTCTATCATAAGGGGATTGTCCAATTTCACACTTTTAACAGTCTTCAGATTAAATTTTCTCCAACTGCTCAGTTGCCAGAAATTCCAAATATTCATCAATTTTTAAAATGTGTATGAAAGGTCAGTCTTTACCAAATGCATTTATGGACACCAAGGAATGTTATATCTTTGCAATTCTTTCAAATTTTGTATTTATATTGTTTCAAAAATGTCATTTTAAACTGACCTCATTGAAAAGAAGTTTAATGGTAGTTTCTTCAGTGAATAATATTTCATCTCATACTTAAATCATACAAAAAAAATAAAACCAAAAATATATGTATGGGAAAAGTTTAAATTGTTGATGAACTTTTTTCCCTTAGAATACTTAGTGACTAATTGGTTAAAATTTTTGTTTTGAGTAGGATGAAAAGTGCCTTTGCAGTGCTGCATTTATTATATTTGTAAGCAATTTACATTTAAAGTGATAATAGTAATGGTACCTTCAAAACTCATCAGGTGGGTAATACGCCATGTAATGTGTGCTAAGCACTTTGCATGCTGTGTGTCACTTAATCCTCTCAAATATTACATATGATGAAGCTGAAGTCCTGAGCAGTTAAGCAATTTAGTGGAGCCCTTGCTGCTAGAGATGGTTTACTTGGAATGTGAAAGCAATTTCTCTAAACTCAAAACATGTTTTGAGTCCTTGCATTATCATCTAATATTAAATCCTAAATATTTATAAACACAAATATAACAAAACTTATTTTGCTAAAACAAAAAAAAAGTTAGTATGATCCATATCATGTTTTGAAAAGATTGTTTAGCATAAAATTTGCACAGGCTATTTATCAAGATGCAATCAGGAAAGCCACGAAAGTTAAATTTCTTCATGTATATTGTTAATGTACTTCAAAATTGGGTATTAACTACTTTGTCACGTGAATATTTAATGTGTGCATTTGTTTACAAGTATCGTGTAATAATTTTGTTTAGGAAATATAAAGTATAACTGCTTTGAGATTTCGTCTTACTAAAGTCAGAAAGTATAAATATGAAAGAACTGCCCCCAAATGGCACTCATACGATATAAGACAGTCTGCATTTAGTGTTGATGGGATAACAAAAAAGGAGCCATCACCTTAGATATCAGTGAGGTAGATTTCTAAAGTGATCAAAATACATTTACCATATACCACAGCTATATCACTCTTTGGTATATAATATATATTTACAAAGGAATATTATGTGGCAGATACTTGTTCAATCATCTTCACTGCTACCTTTTCACAATAGGCAGAAACTGGAAGAAAAACCTAAGTATACTTCAACTGATGAATGGATAATGAAAATGTAGAATGTACACAAAATAAAATTCTATCCAGTTAAGAAAAAAATCAAACATTTTTCCAGTAAGTGGTTAGAAACAGAAAATACTATACTGAATGAAAATACCCAGACTCAGGAATACAAATTCTGTATGTTGTTTCTCATTTGTTAAATTTGGCTCAAATTTTGAGATTTGAGTTTATAAGATGATGTGACTGGAAAAGCACAGAAAATAGAATGGGCCCCAGGTAAAAAGGGGGAAAGAGAGCAGGAGAGTATGACATAGGTCCTGTAAAAGAAGTAATTTAAAAAATAAAAAAGAAAGGAAGGGGCTTCTGTGACGAGGATGAGGGAGAATGAAAAACGGTGGGAGAAGGAAAGAAAAAAATGACACTAAAGATGTAGAAAAAGTTTGTAAAATTTTTTATGAGATTACTTGAAAACACATATATTAAGAAATACACATATTAAGAAAACATTGGGCAAAAATATTAGAGAATGTGAGAAAAACTGAAAAATTATTCGCCATGTGTGGGAAGGCAAACTAGCCTGGATGCTCTGGAAATCAGTGTGAAGATTCTCCTCAAAGTTAGAAACAAAACTACCTCATGACCCAGCTACACTTATAAATGTAATGTGTACTTGGCTTACTCCGAAAGGACCCCACATCTCAATATACAGGTATTTCTTCCTTTATATTTATTGTTGCTTTATCCCCAACACCTAGGAAATGTAAACAACCAAATATCCCTCAACTGTGGAACGGGTAATGAAAATGAGGTACATATATTGTATTGAATAGTATTCAGTTGTAAAAGAAAATAAAATCTTGTCATTTTTTACATAACTGATTGTAAAAAATTTGAGTGAGGTACCCCAAACCTATTAAGACCAAAGTTAGCTGTTCTTTTTTATCTGAAATTTTCATCTCTAAGTATATAACACAGAGTAATTTCAGAAACCAAAAACATAAAAAGGAACCATCGTGGGATGGGTGAGGAGAAACAAGAGAGAGGGGAATAAAAGGATGCAAGTAATCTGAAGACAGACATGGCATTGGAAAAGGAGCAAAGCATGTGAAACCCCAAAGTCCATCACCAGTGACAACTCCTCTAACAAGGAAACATTTACTCTAAAGAGGCCACACCTCCTTATAGTGTCACTCCCTATGGGACTGTGTGGATCATTTTTTCTCAAGCCACCACAAGACGTATAGAATCAAAAACTATTTAAATGAACTTAGTTGGGTGTTACTTTTGGTATGAGGATTATCAAGGATTATTCTTGGTAAGAGAAAATATTATTTATTAATTTTTTATAAATTTTATTTTATTACAATTTATTCTCATTGGCTGGAAATCCTACTTGAATAATTTATTCGTGAGTATCAAAGGAAATACTTATAAATATTAGAAGACAGTAGGTTTATTTGAACACTGAAATTGAACATAAAAATTTTATTTGAAGGAAATTTGGGAACTCAAATAGAATTACAAATAACACAGCCTTGTATCTACAAATCTGAAATTCATTTAAGGGTTTCTAAATATCTAGATTAGACTTAATAGTTTTAAAGAATAGTTTTAAAAGTATGGTTTATAATATATAGGAAAAGAAGATATAATAAGAAAAGAAAAATTCAAATGTTGTCAAGAATTAAATATAATCCTGGGATAAGAAAATAATTAATATACTCTCTAGAGGTTTGTAAATATTATTATAGATATAAAAGCCAGAAAGGGTCAAAGAAGCTGATCTGCAAATGGGGCAAATGTTTACTCGGCATACAAATTATCTTCTCTGTCATAAATACATGTCCTTTACATTGCACCTTTATTGAGTCTCACAGTAGGAAGTGAGATTTGAGAAATGAGGTCAGGACCTGCTCTCTCACAGGGAAGCTCCCAGAGATGTTGCATAGTTCAGTCATCAGAATCATGCAGTGCTATCCGGGAAGAAATATTTTTTTTAAAGATAACTACATGCAAGCAGGCAAATTATGTATTGAGATTGTGAGTTCAATTTTATTTTTAATTATCGGTTGTCAGGAAACAGATTGAGTTTTGTCATGCCATTTTTCTTACCTTCAGGAGAGAATTCAAATTTAGTCATGCATAGTTCCTAAGAGAATTTATTCTTTTGAAAAATTAGTCATGGCATGCTTAATTATTTATAAATCCAGAGGGTATCTAAGGTCTCGAAAAAGGTTACTTGCTAGAAGAAAGTTAGAAATTGGAGTACTATGCTTGGAGTAGGTGCTCTATGATGTCATGAAGGCTCTTTCTAGTCAAGTTCTATAAAGCTCTGTTGAGTTGTTTGAGAACCATTGCATTTCACTCCACATGATACTAAAACTTTTCCAGTAGGTACTGTGCTCAACAAGTGCTAATGCAATTGTTCATTATATCATGACTCCTTTCAACTAATCATAGAAGATATTGGAAACCTTCCTTAATTATTCTCCATTGATCAAAGGTTGGCCACATGTGATTCCAAACTTTTATTTAAATTATTTCCCATGTAGTATTGCCACAGATATTAAATAATCAATTTGTGGGGACTAATCTTTAAAATATACTATTTTAGATTAGTTTAATATTCTTGCCATGACTAATTTTGGAAATAAAGTCAGAGATAGTTGTAAGTATGTGGCTTTTGATAGATTAAATCTTACATTTTTACTAGACTTATTTTAATCGTATTTTACCACACAACCATCTGGGTTACTTAAACACTTCCTGCTTCAAAATTCATCTGTATGAGGAGGTGTTAAATATTTCAATAATATAATTATTAAAAACTTAAATAATTATTTTAAGATAGAGATGTATAGGTCGGGAGATATGTATATATTGACACAATATAAATATAAGGCAGGCATGTCATTAAAAATGAAGGGAGTTAAGAAGGGGTATTTCAGTGTTCTGTAGCTAGTTACTACAGGAGAAACACTTGGAGAAGATACTGCTCTGTAAATCATTCTGCAGAGGGTAACTTGGAGAACTGTGAATTATAAGACCCAACTAGTTTTAACAGTTCGGGTTCATATTTTAATGAAAGAACTGGAGTCATGTGTTCCAACTCTCTTCAATATATTTATTCTCCACAATGCCTTATCAATGACTGAATCTACCTACAACCCACATGTAGAAAAAACATTTTGGGTAAAGTACAAAAATCTGATTCCACAAGCAATGAACTTATTGTTATTGGGTTATTGCATGACAGTGGACATAAATTTACTAAGGTTTATATGTAGTACACACTGCACTAAATAATGTATGTTGTTGTGTGACTTTTATTTAGGATACGTGCAGTTAATTCATCAGTTAATTCATTAATTCATCACTGATTTCAGAACAGATATACAAGTTCACTTATTTGTAGCTTAGTGAACCAATTAATTTGTTGCCATTACTTTTGGAATATGTTGGACACAAAGGCAAACATTATAGTGAAAAGACCACTTTAGCATGTATGATAATTCACCAAAGCTGCATTTCAGGAGTTCTCTGCCTAAGAAAACAGCTTCTTCTGCAACATTGCCTCTTCCTATCAAGTGCCTTGTTGTGGAGAAATGGTGAAACTTGTACTCTCTAAGCTTTAAGTTTTATGCTTTAATTTTTTGAGGTAATAATTATACAAGTTCCCCCCTTAAACTTTGTCTATGCAAAGTCTTACATATACCTACTTTCTCTCTCATATTCCTGACTGCACATTCGGTATAGGAGAAGCAATAGGTATCTTTGTCCATGAAGAAGACCCTATCTCCCACTCTCAGCTTTTCTTAGATAACCATAGTTCTCTGTGTAGGATTGAGGCATACTGAACTTCACTCTGTTTCCAGCCATCACTCATCCACATTTGTAAATCTATTGGTGTCATACTTGTTCAGGTACAAGCTGGATAAATCTTTTAATTCCATTGGCTGCATGAGTCTTTGAAATCTCTTCCCCCAGTCCCTTCCAGAAGGAAATGTTACAGCCAAAGGAGAGAGCTACACATGTAGTATTGGAATTTATTGAAACTACAGAGACCGTGTCAGCAATTATTCAGTAATTCTTCACTTTATCTCTTCTTAAATGCACAGAAATAGTCAGAATGGACATGGGTAACTATGCTATAGCACTTAACAAGTAACACTGGTAATAACATACATTTCAAGTAAAATAATTTTTCTTTGATGTTACCAATTTAAAAATAATTTGCAATAAAATGAGTGATATTTCCCTCATGATAAAATATGAATGTTTTCAATTCACAGAAAATTAGAATTTATCAAACTTTCACTTCTCTCCTCACATTTTATTAGTTAATATATTTAATGTTACATTTATAGAGAAATAAAAAATAAAATATTTTATGTAAGTAATATTTTCAAAATTATTCTCCTATAAATACATTTTAAAAAGAGTTAATAGTCTTCAACTTGCTATTGCAAAAAGAGAAAAAGTATAATTAATAACTAATATGTGTATCCAATTATAAAAATTATTTTAAATAACAATTATCTTTATATTGTTTAATTGAGATGAAGATAACCGTGTTTTCTACTAGGTAAGAATATAATTTGGATCCTAAATTACATATTTTAATATGAAGATTAATAATTCAATATAATTAGTATTAAATTGGTTCTAATTTATACTATTGGTATACAGAAACATAATAGCACTACCAATTTGATTTTATTAGGTTCTTAGACCAAATATCACCACTAACCTAGAAATTGACATTAAGGAAATTTTCAGCTTATGATTTACAAATGAAAAATTATTTTTCTTAGTTATATTTTCTCTCATTAAATAAGTGTTGTATTGTATCTTTGTGGACTCATTGTGTGATTGATTTATATGTATTAAGGAACATCATATCAATGATGGGGATAGTGAAGAGGAAACATCAATGTACTATTTAGAATGCTGAGGTCTCACCTTTGAGAGGTGAGTACTAAAAAGACAAAAGCAGGGTTTACTGAAATAAACAGACACTTTATGTCAGAAAAACAAATCAGGAAGCCCTAGAAATGATATTGTCAGTATTTACAAGAAATGAGAGATTCAGAAAGCATGATGTTATATGTACACAGAAACAGTCAGAAACATGACATGAGAGAGATGGTCTCCATGAACTAAAAGCATTCGTGTTGTGGATGGTTTTGTTTAAAGGAATTTTCATAGTCTGGTGAGTATGAAAACAATTTATATTATGTTGTAAATGTGTAATTCTGATAGGTCTCCCCTTATATATTACTTGGTTTTGTTTCCTTTACAGCTTTTAATATTCTTTCTTTGTTCTATAAATTTAGTGTTTTGATTATTATATTGTAGGTGTATTTACTTTACTGGTCCAATCCATTTGAAGTTCTGTACATTTCTTGTGCATTTATGGTCATCTCTCTTTTTAGATTAGGGATGATTTCTTCTATAATTTTGTTGAAGACATTTTCTGGCCTTTTGGAATAGGAATCTTTGCTCTCTTCTGTTCCTATTTTTCTTAGATTTGGTCTTTGCGTTGTGCCCCAAATTTCCTGGATGTTTTGGGTTAAGAACTTTTTATGATTTGTATTTTCATTGACCAATGTGTCAGTATCTTCTACCCCTGAGATTCTCTCTTTCATCTCTTATATTCTATTAGTGATATTTGCATCTGTAGCTCTTGATCACTTTCCTAGGTGTTCCATCTAGAGGGTTGCCTACATTTGTGATTTCATTATTTTTCTGTTTCCATTTCTGTGTTTTGCACACTTTTGTTCAATTCCTTCACCAGTTTGATTGTATTTTTCTGTATTTATGGGATTCATTTGTTTCATCTTAAGGGCTTCTACCTATATAGCTGTACTTCCTTATATTTCTTTTAGAGAGTAATTGATATATTCTTTAAAGGCCTCTATAATCTTCATGAGATGAGATTTTAGGTCAGACAATTGCTCTTTAGGTGTTTTATAATATCCAGGGCTTCCTGTGGTAGGAGAACTGGATCTGATGGCACAAAAATTACATTGGCATCTTTTGTTTGTTTTTTTGTTTTATTTATTGTCTTACTTTATTGACCTTGGCCATCTGGTTAACTCTGGTGTTAACTGGTCTGGGTTTCTTAGACTGGAGCAGGCTTCCTTGAAATCAGGTATAGTAGTTTGATCAGGGTTAGAGCAGGCCTCCTGGGAGGCAGGTAGTACTATCTTTTGTTAGGACAGCTCTCTATGTTCCTGGTTAGATCAAGCCTCCTGTGTTCCTGGGTCTCTGATTAGGGCATAGAAGCACTTAAAGAAATTTTCAACGGCCTCAGTTATTAGGAATATGTAAAGGAAAACAATCCTGAGATTCCATCTTATACCAATCAGAATGGCAAAGATAAAAACCTTACGGGGCAAAACATGCTGAGAAAAATGTGGAAAGAGGACTTGACCATTGCTGGTGGGATTGCAAACTGTTACAACCACTCTGTAAATCAATCTGGCAATTCCTAAGAAAATGGGAAATGTTTTTATTTGAAGGCCCAGCTACACAGATGCAGGCATATACCCAAAAGACGTTCTGCTGTACCAAAAGGACATGTGCTCATATGTTCATAGAAGACTTATTTGTGATAGCCAGAAGCTAAAAATAGTCTACGTGTCTCTCAATTGAAGACTCGATAGAGAAAATGTGGTTCATTTACACAAGGGAATACTACTCAGCTATTAAAATAAGTACATCATAAGTTTTGCAGGAAAATGGATGGAACTAGAAAATATCATCCTGAGTGTGGGAACCCAGACCCAAAATGACATGCATGGTGTGTACTGTGGTGTGTACTCACTGATAAGTAGATATAAGCCAAAAAATATAGAATACTCATGATACAAACCATAGACCATGAGAACCTTAACAAGGAGAGCCCAAGTGAGGATACTTTAATCCCACTTACAAGGAGGAACAAAATAATCATGTGAAGCAAAGGGAGGGAGGGACTCAAGTGGGAGACAGGAGAACAAAGGGGAAAGTGGGGCAGGATCAGGTATAGAGGGGGAGAGGCAGGAGAGAAGCCCAGAAGGCCAGGACAAAGAATGGAAATATACAGCTGTGAAGGTGGGGCAGAGCGGGAGAACCTCTAGAAACTCCCAGAGACCTTGGATATGAGAGTCTTCCAGGACACAACAGGGATGACCTTAGCTAAAAGGGTGAGGAGTGCCTGAGATGGAACCTGAAGAGACAACCTCTAGTAGATAGATAGACAGGGCCTTCAGTGGAGAGATGGGGTCACCAACCCATCTCAAAATTTTCAACACATTGTTGTTCTGGTCTAAAGGAAATACAGGGACAAAAATGGAACAGAATCAGAAGGAAAGGCCATCTCTAGTTATTGGCCGAACTATGTCAAAGCTATGACTATACAAAGCTATGACTATACAAAGAAGAAAAGAAAAGTAAATGAAAACAGAAAAATAAAAGAAATTTATGGAGTTATTGCTCTTGTAGTGTGGGAATATTTTATAACTTTCTTTTTTCTTTAGTAGTTTTTATTAAATATTTTATTAACATTTTAGTGCTATCTACTTTTTCCTTTTTCCCTTCACCCAGAAACCCCTATCCCATGCCCCCTCTTCCTGCTTCTATGAGGATATGCCCCCACCTACCCACCCTCAAATTCCCCCACACTGGGACATCCAGCCTTCACAGGACAAAGAAACTCCTCTTCCACCTATGCCCAACAAAGCCATCCTCCCCTACATATACAGCTGAAGGCATGAGTCCCTTGTGCTCCCAAGCTGGTAGTTTAGAACCTGGGAGCTCTGGTTGGTTGGTATTGTTGGTCTCCCTATGGGGTCAAAAACCCCTTCAGCTCCTTCAGTCTTTTCTCTAAGTTCTCCATTGAGAACCCCTTGATCTGTCCAATTGTTAGCTTTGAGCATCTGCCTTTGTATATATCAGGCTCTGGTAGACCTCTAAGGAGACAGCTATATCAGGCTCCTGTCAGCATGCACTATCTGGCATCCACATCAGCTTCTGCCTTCGGTGACTTCACATGCAGTAGATACCCAGGTGGAACAGTCTCCAGACAGCCCCTCCTTCAGTTTTTGTCTCACACTTTGTCTCCATATTTGCTCCCATGAGTATTTTGTTACTCCTTCTAAGAAGGACCGAAGCACTCACACTTTGGTCTTCCTTCTTCATGAGCTTTATGTGGTCTGTGAGTTGTATCTTCCATATTGTGAGCTTCTGGGCTAATATCTCTTATCAATGATTGCATGCCATGTGTGTTCTTTTGTGATTGTGCTACCTCATTCAAGATGATATTTTGTAGTTTCATTCATTTGACCAAGAATTTCATGATTTATTGTTTTTAATAGCCTAGTAATATTACATTATATAAATTTACCATATTTTCTGTATCCATTCCTCAGTTGAAGGACATCTGGGTTTTTTCCAGCTTCTGGCTATTATAAATAAGGCTGCTATGAACATAGTGAAGCATATGTCCTTGTTATATGTTAGAGTATCTTCTTGGTATATGCCCAGGAGTGGTATAGCTGGATCCTCAGATAAAGGTATGTCCAATTTTCTGAGAAACTGCCAGACTGATTTCCAGAGTGGTTGCACCAATTTGCAAACCCACATAACATGGAAGAGTGTTCCTCTTTCTCTACATTCTCGCCAGCATCTGATATCACCTGAGTTTTTGATCTTAGCCATTCTGACTGGTGTGAGGTAGAATCTCAGGGTTTTGGTTTGCATTTCCCTGATGACTAAGGATGTTGAACATTTCTTTAGGTGCTTATTGGCCATTCCAGTTTTCTCAGCTGAGAATTTTTTGTTTAGCTTGGTACCCCATTTTTAATAGTGTTATTTGGTTGTCTGGGGTCTAATTTCTTGAATTCTTTGTATATATTGGATATTATCCCTCTTTCAGATGTAGAATTGGTAAAGATCTTTTTCCAATCTTTTGGTTGCCATTTTATCCCATTGACAGTGTTCTTTGCTTTACAGAATCTTTGCAATTATACTAGGTCCCATTTTTCAATTCTTTATCTTAGAGCATAATCCATTGGTGTTCTGTTCAGAAACATTTCCCCTGTGCCCAAGTACTCAAGGCTCTTCCCCAACCTTCTCTTCTATTAGTTTCTGTGTATCTGTTTTTATGTGAAGGTTCTTTATCCACTTGGACTTGAGCTTTGTACTAGGAGATAAGAATGGATTCATTTGCATTCTTTTAACTCAAATGCATAAAACAAAGAAAAAATATTAAAAGCAGTAAGGGAAAAAGGTAAAGTAACATATCAAGGCAGACCTATAAGAATTATACCAGACTTCTCACGAGAGACTATAAAAGTCAGAATATCCTGCACTGATATTATAAGAACCTAAGAGAACACAAATGCCAGCCCAGACTACTATACCCAGAAAAACTCTCAATCACTATAAATGTAGAAACCAAGATATTCCATGACAAAACCAAGTTTACATAAAATCTTTCCACAAATCCAGTCCTACAAAAGATAATAGATAGATAACTCCAACACAAGGATGCAAACCAAAATCTAGAATAAACAAGAAATTAATCTTCCAACAACCCCAAAAGAAGATACCTACACAAACACATTTCCACCCGTAATAACAAAAATAACAGAAAGCAACAATCATTTTTTCTTAATATCTCTTAAGATCAATGGCCTCAAATTCCCCATAAAAAGATGGAGACTAACAGACTAGATATATAAACAAGACACAGAATTTTGCTGCATACAGAAAACGCACCCCAGTGACAAAGACAGACACTACCTCAGAATAAAAGAATAGAAAATAATTTTCCAAGCAAATGGTCCCAAGAAACAAGCTGTAGTAGCCATTCTAATATTGAATAAAATTGACTTTCAACCAAAGATATCAAAAAAGATAAGGAAGGACACTTCATACTCATCAAAGGAAAAATCAAACAAGATGAACTCTCAATTTTGAATATCTATGTTCCAAATGCAAGAGCACCCACATTCATAAAAGAAACCTTACTAACACTCAAAGCACAAATTACACCTCACACAATAATAGTGGGAGATTTCAACACCCCACTTGCAGAAATGGACAGATCATGGAAACAAAAACTAAACAGAGACACAGTGAAACTAACAGAAGTTATGAAACAAATGGATTTAACAGATAGCTATAGAAAATTTCTTCCTTAAAAAAAAAAAGCTATGTACCTTTTTCTCAGCACCTCATGGTACCTTCTCCAAAATAGACATTATAATTGGTCATAAAACAGGCCTCAACAGATATAAAAAAAGTGAAATATCCCTTACATACTATCTGATCACCATGGACTAAAGCTGGTCTTCAGTAATAACAGAAATAATGAAAGCCCATATAGACATGGAAACTGAACAATGTTCTAAGCAATGATAACTTGGTCAAGGAAGAAAAAAAAGAAATTATACTTTTCCATATAGTACATCAATACCTCTATACTCTGTTGCCTATAAGCATTTCAATTATATTCCTTCTATTTTATTTTTCTAAAATTTTTATCTATATTAATTTTTTTATTTCTAAGTAGATCAGCAACCCTTTGGAGTCTTGTGATTTCCTCATATGTGCTTATATTTGTGTGAATTAGATTTTCTTTTCTAGGAACATATTCTGAAATAATAATAATAAAAGCTGGTGATCCTTAAGCCATATGACTCTTTGCACTCTACTGTGTATAGGTATATGCATTTGCATGTGTGTGTATGTGCATGTGCATGCATATGCACGTGTGTTGTGCATGTGTGTATGTTTGCCTACTAATAGGAGCTTTATGTAATTTATGTAATGTAAGGACAATCTGGAACTGAAGAGAAAATCATGGCACCAAATTTGTAATTTCTTGCCAAAATAATTCACATGCAATGAAGCGTCCATTGGAACCAGGAAAACTAGTTTCAGTGCTCTTCTAATATACAGACATTGCTAAGGATTCTATTCCTTAAATGTGTTAAATAACTTATAATAGTCTCTACAATGTGTAAAACGACAAGCTGAGATGCATTCTTAATAACAAGGGAAGTTCAAAATAGCCAGAGAAATGATCCTTCCATAACTCACCCAGGTCCCTCTTATGTTCTTTGGTTTTGTATTCTGTTTCTGGTGCATTTTTCTATACTCTTATATAGAAAAATGAAAAAGGACAAAGCCTCAGACCAAAATTAGGTTTCTATAAAATTGGAAGGCAGAAGCTCTCAGACACTGCACTGGAACAATGGCAGTAAGGCCCTCATGGCTGTAAGTAATGAGGGTCATATTCAAGTACGCAGTACTTACTCAAAGAATAAAAACGTTCGTGATAAATCAGATTTGGAAATTGGAACTAGTTATCATTCTCCTACATGAAGTGAAAGTGTAGCTAAGTATATAAAGTTATCTATATACTAAGATACATTATAATGAAGTAGTGATTGACATACCAAGAGTATACTTGGGGATTTTTGCAAGGCAGAAAGTCACATAGCAAACTTTTAAAAATTAACTTATTACTACAAAACTCTACCAAAATTTCTGGTCTCTGGAATAGGCATGAGTTTTGCAGTTATGATCAATTTCGATATCCATATGAGATTTTTTTTCTACATCCAATGCAGGATATGTGTCCTTGATGTATATTTTATCTAAGGTTTGTGTATTTTAGAGATTTACATTTAAAATTTACACATACCAAGCTTTATAATATTATTTTTCTTCAATATTATATATTTAATTTTTGCCTAAAATATACAAGTTATAACAATAAGAAATATTAAATAATATTTTTAAATTGTCAGCTAGAAAACTTGGAAAAGAACTTCCTTGATTTTAAGTTGAATTATGCATCTGGTTGTGTATTTAGCCATCTCCTGTTGAAATGTATATGATGTTTCTGTGAAGGTGGTAAACTACAGAAAGACAAAAACAGAGCCAAGCTTAATTTTAAGACATAGATGTGTATGTATTTCAACCCATCCTTGGTCACCAAAATCTGACTGGGGAGGAAGAAGAAAAGACTTCACTATATGTACATTAGCGTACTCAGCATCTTCATAATGATTTTCCCTGGTGCAACATTTATGCGATCTCATTTTGATATACATCCCAACTCTAGAAATGCAGAATTCAATACATACTTGATAACTAACTCAATGTGTTATATTCCCTTTGCCTATTATAACTTTGCAACATTGATTTCTCATTTGTAGAATATATTACAATCCCTCAAATCTTAGTGCAAAGTTTCAGTACTAGGCAAAAACTATTTTGACATTAAGATAATTATTTCAGGCTGATTTATAATTAAGTTGTTTTTTTTAATATATGTTGAGCTTAAGTTATTTCCAATCTTCTTCACGACAAAGTGTATCCTCCAACCATGTGTTTTCTTTCAACGTATAAGATACCATAGAAGATTGTAAGAGATCAGATAGTATTTCTATTTCTGAAAATAATGTGTATGTGTTCTCCACAAATGTCAGTCACAGATATGAAAATTAATCACTTTTCTTTTCAACAGAAATAATATATAGCTACTGATATAAAAGTAATAGTCTAGATATAAAAGTATTTCTTATGTACCCATGTAGTGTGTATGCATAGGCTAATAAATTTAATAAAAATCAAAATACTTTAATATTTTAAATAAGAATATTTTAAAAATAATTTTGCCTTATGTAATCTTATTAACACATGTGCCATTATTTGAATAGTTATACAGTTTTGGAAAAATGTTTCAAACATTATGCTAGATAGATTTTGTGTCACCTAGATACAGGCAAAAGTTATTTGAAAGGAAGAAATCTCAGTTAAGGAAATTTCTTCATAAAGTAAGGCTGAAGGCAAGTCAACAGGCCATTTTCTTAATTAGTGATTGATTGGAGGGACCAGCCTATTTTGGGTAGTGCCATCCTTACTATTATGGTCTTGAGGTCTATAAGAGGGCATGCTGATCAAGTCTTGGGAGCAAGTCAGTAAGCAGCACTTCTCCATGGCCTCAGATACTGCTTCCAGTCTACTATGCTGCTTGAGTTTATGTCCTAAATACCTGAGATAATCAACAGTAATATGGAAGTGTAAGCCAAAGAAGGCTTTTTCTCCCCAACTTTAAACAAGTATTTCATCATAGCACAGAAATCTTAACTAAGACAAACATTTATGTTATAAATGAGATGTTTTAGCAAGTACCAATTTCTTTTTCTTAACAAAGAAATTAATAAGTTATGCGTCTACAATTAAAAATAGGTACAAAATAATTCAAAATCTTCTTCAAACAGATTTATCATTTTAGCAATATGCCAGAGTAAATAGACAAGAGTAAAGGAAACTCTTAAAGCATAGCAGCAGTTGGAGATTGTATAAAGTAAACCATCTTCTTTGTCATGAATGATTAAAATTAATTTCACCCCTGTCAGAAAATGTGTGCCTTTATTACAGTACCTTACAACTTGGCATACTTATACCCAAAAGAAAATATAAGGACTTGTTTACTGACTTATGGCATGGATCCAACCCCTTATTGATATGGGGATGAGTCCTTATGGTTGTTGAATGTGCCAGTTGGTTGCCAGAGTGATTGGTATGACATGGTGATGTTTAGACAAAGAATGAGAATGACCTCATCTTGCTGAGTGTCCTGATGATGATGGGGAAGCTTTATTAGACATATATGTTCCTGACCCACTTTGCTACATTCTTCTGTGTGATCAAGGAAAATACTTTCCACTGCTAATAATAAGCAGCTGTTAAGATTTCCTAGGAAATGTAAATAAAATATCCAATAAAAAAGAAATTAAGAAGTATTCCAAATTGGTGAATTGTATTGTTATGGGTCAAAGCCTATCTGTTTTTTTGTTTTTTTTTTTTTTTTCTGGAAATAGTACCAATGCTGGATGTGTTTCTGTGGACACTCAGACTTGGAAGAGAATATCTCTAAGACTGACTGAATTGTAAAGCATTAAGATGGGAATGCCTATATATCAGACTGGACAAGCTGCCTTGCCTCAGGCTTTTTTTACCTTGCAGTACAGTGAACAACAAGTTTCAGGAACCTGTCTGTGAAAAAAAATTAATCAAATGGAGAAGTTGTTATAATGACCCTCCTCTTTGCTTTAATGTGACTGGTTATCCTGACTCAATCATGGACTGGGCTAGAAATCAACCTATATTGGATAAGAGGAAATGACACTGGGCATTTAGAAGGCTGGTTCTAGACTTTTAAATAGACATATTTGGAAATTGGCAGCTGCCTTGTATGATGTTATGTTTGCTGCTGTGGATAAAAAAGGTATAGGTTCTAGGGTTAAGGTAAATGTGACATCCTGTGTTACCACACCTAATATTTTATTAATTGAGAATAGTACCTTTGTTAACTCTGATAACGGGTTCAATGTTTATTTTTTAACTTCCTTTTGTCCAATTAGTTTTTGCACTGCATGATGGTTAATATGTAATAGTAGTACATTAATCAGCTTTTATTATGATCCTGTATATAGATAGATATCTATATCTATATCTATGTCTATGTCTATGTCTATGTCTATGTCTATGTCTATGTCTATGTCTATATCTATATCTATATCTATATGAACCAAGGTTTCTGAGAAAGACTTACAAATATAGGGAGAACTAGATCATACTTTGACAAATATATATATGTATATATATATATATATATGTGTGTGTGTGTGTGTGTGTGTGTGTGTGTGTAGAAATTACCTGATCATTTAGAGTTTTTCATTTGTTACCACAAATGTTTTAATAATTTCATTAAGAAGATCCTCATATTTTATGAAAGGAGAATTAAAAAGGAGTAGAGGAAGAAGAAGAAGAAGAAGAAGAAGAAGAAGAAGAAGAAGAAGAAGAAGAAGAAGAAGAAGGAGAAGGAGAAGGAGAAGGAGAAGGAGAAGGAGAAGGAGAAGGAGAAGGAGAAGGAGAAGGAGAAGGAGAAGGAGAAGGAGAAGGGGAAGGAGAAGGAGAAGGAGAAGGAGAAGGAGAAGGAGAAGGAGAAGGAGAAGGAGGAGAAGGAGAAGAAGAAGAAGAAGAAGAAGAAGAAGAAGAAGAAGAACAAGAAGAACAAGAAGAACAAGAAGAACAAGAAGAACAAGAAGAAGAACAAGAAGAACAAGAAGAAGAACAAGAAGAAGAACAAGAAGAACAAGAAGAACAAGAACAAGAAGAACAAGAACAAAAAGAACAAGAACAAAAAGAACAAGAACAAAAACAACATAAAGAAGAACAAAATCAAGAACAAAAAGAACAAAAACAAGAAGAACAAAAAGAACAAAAACAAGAAGAACAAGACCAAGGACAAGAAGAACAAAAAGAACAAGAACAAAAGATGAAGAAGATCTCCATGTTAGCTCATCTGCTTTCATACACTTGTAAGTTTTACTTCATAGAAATATATTAATTTATGTTATTGCCCAAGATAGATTTGCATAAATGATTAAATGTCTATCATTTCATAATTACAATTCTCCGTAGTTACCATCTGTTCTCATATTTTCAATTCAACTAAATATGTCAAAATTTTTGTGAGCTTTCATTTGAAACATATACCAAGTAAGCTGCTGTCAACATGATCAAAAGGTACTGCACATATCTCAGCATCCACACAGACGCACACTTCATAAATGTTCTGGTGTTCTTGTCACTAAAAAGTCTGAATAAAGTGTTCAGGTGTCCATTCATATGGAAACGATAGTTTTATATAATATTGAAGAAAACTAGTATATTTTTCGAAACACAGGGAGACATTAGCTATAATAAGAACATGAATCTTTACTATTACAGGTTAAATTGTCTACTTAATTTTATAAAATTGTAGTGAATGTTTAACAACTTCAAAGTCCTTTCGGTGACTTTTATCTACTTCTTAATTTAAAAACATAGTTAAACTGAGTTGACTTATTTTTCTAGGAAAGGCATTCTGAAAATTTTCAGTATGTTGTTTCCTTACACATGGCATGATTGTAAATAGTTGTCATTTGGTAAGAGCCTAACTGGATTCTGTGACCAACTTTCCATGTGTTATTTCTATTATCAATATTGAGAATGAAATACTAGTGTCTGAAAAAAAAAGCTGAGTTACAATTCTCAGGTTACAAAGGAATCTCTCCTCTGGATATTTAGTTTCCTTGAAGAAAGCATAGTCTTCATCTAGTGCAGTTTTAGGAAATTCCTAGTTTCAATGTTTTATCAGTTCTTGCTACCATATGGTCAAAAGTGAAATGATGTCATGGTCATACAAGATTTTCTCAGTAGGTGATACTGGACATTTATCCTCAAGTTTATATTTATTAAACCCAAAGTCATTCACTGTTTCAACACAATTAAAATAAATTTTGTTGTGGTGTTAGTAGCATGATAACACAATTATACAGTTTGTTTTTAAAAAATGAGGTTCATATTTACACCAGCTGAAACATTTATTATTGCAGTAAAAACTTCCTTTCTACTTTCAAGATACTGTTAAAGAAATGAAATTGTTTTCACATGGGAAGTTAGTTTACTTCTATGCCAAATGTAGTGAATTTAGTCTTTCTTTTACGTACATAACATGAAATTTTTCACAATAAAATTGATTATGATAGGTCAGCCTGTTGTCTTAACTCTTGGAGAACAGAGGTAGATGGGTCAGAATTTCATGACCATCCTTAGTTATAAAACAAATTTAAGCAATCCTGGAATACTGTAGTCAGTATGTCAAAAATTTAAACTAGAAAAACAATTATTTCCCCCAAGTTTTTAATTAGTATGTTTGAAATTAGTTCCCACTTACTAAGCAAGAAATTACATAGGAATCTTATTAATCTTAGTCTATATGTGACCACCTCTAAAATAAAGATAATAAATATGTATAAATAAATACTAAAATGATAAATATATAATATAAATAAATAATAAAAATAATAAATATGAAAATAAATATTTATAAATAAATAAAATAAAGAAATGTCACATTACTCATTCTCATGAATTTGTTATAGTATCAAAAATTTAAATAAAAATATATTACAATTATTCTCTAAACACTGTAGTAGAGTTAAATTGTTGTACTTTAAATGAAAATTTCAAAAACTGGAACTTTGTTTAATTTTGAAACAAATTAATTTTTATTTTTAGGAATTCTTATGTGACCATTAGTATCATTGCACCAAAAGAAATTAAGATTATTACTGTATAAAAATGTCTAGAGTTTTACATATGTCTAGCATTACTGTACTCCTCTAAAAAGGTACATAAATTAAATCACTCAGTGAAAAATACTTTTGAAATATAGTTAAAAACCTAGTAAGTAGTATATTTAATTTAAAGTCTTTTCTGAGAAATAAACAGAAATGTATTAAATATTAATGATCATATTTGATTATTAGATAATCTTAATAGATGATTAGAATAAAAATAAAGTTTGTTTTTTGTCAGACAAGATATGGTTACATTATCCCTGGAATACAAGTATTGAAAACAAAAATATAAATCAAGCATTCACTCATAATGATACAATTCTTATTTAAAATTAATTCAATATTACATAGTAATAAATGTAGCATTTTCTTCTTTTGCATAAAGAATTAAATGTCCCTGACCCTGGAACTATTGTTGCCACCCATGTCTATCATTAAATGGCAGAGAAGAGATAGGATAGGTCTACACTCAACATTCTGGCCTATGAAGGCCTGAATGAGTAGTAGTCTAACATTCCATTATCAGTGGTAACTTCAGACATTCATCAGTCCAGCTCTGCACAAGCCCAGATGGGCTACCAGGGCAGAGAATGAGCAAGCTGGAGAGGAGACATACTGTCTAGAGCTATAAGATCCAATAGGAGTGAGACAAAAACTTGAAAAAAAAACTTACCAAGGACATCACAAGTGAGCCCCAGAGTAATAACCACAGTGTTGGGAAATGAAGGAAGGCCTGAAAGAGGAAGAAGTCAGACACCAGTCTGGTATCTTGAGGAGGAAGACAAAGACACCAATCTGATGTCTTGAGATTCAGAAAGGGAGCTAGCCTGAGATGACCACCAGGTCATATTACACTGGCCTGGAGTAGCAGATGGCAGATGATGCCTGAGATGATGACTACCTTGTTCCACAATGCACAGACAAGCCATAGCACTCCTGAAATAAACTCAGACACTCAGAGATCTCAGGTGCCACTAAGAGAAGCAAGGAAGTTTTTGGAGAAATATAAAGAAAATGAAACAGAACATAGGCACAATGAACAGTGGCAGAACTAGAGGCTTGAGGGTCGTGATATTATCTGGGAACATGGCTGGGTCCTGGCCTATGTATTTTGAGAGGCCACATCTGGGTCTGTTGTCCCACAGTAGTAGGATTCTGTTACCACTACAACCCAGACAGCTTCCTCCTGTGGAGGTGTCTTTGGGAGGTGGAGAACTGCCCCAATACTTCACCTGGGCAACATAGGGTTAGGGTTAGGGTTAGGGTTAGGGTTAGGGTTAGGGTTAGGGTTAGGGTTAGGGTTAGGGTTTGGGTTTGGGTTGGGGTTGGGGTTGGGGTTGGGGTTGGGGTTGGCTTTGGCGTTGGGGTTGGGGTTATGGTCTGGCCCTGGATACAGAAGTGTTGAACCCACGCCTAACCAGGTGCCGTACTGGGGAGAGCAGCTTACCACAATGTAGGAGTTAAGGTTGAGCTAGCCCTGGCGGACATAAGCATGGGACAGCTGGCCTCCATCACATATCTCTTGTGCAGTGACATTGGCAAGGGAGAGATATTCTCATTGTACTCTCTCCTCCCTACTTGTAGTAGGTATAGGCAGGAGACCTGTCCCTGGTGTCTTGAGAGGAGGACAGGTAGCCATTCCCATCACTAGCTGCAGCACATTGGGGAGCAGGCCCTGGACCTCCTTACCTGGGCAGCACAATAGATCTGATCTTAACAGCAGAGGTGAGGGCAAACTAGGCCAGAGTGTATGAGGATGGGAAAGTGGGCTGACTCTTGTCTGCAATGCAGTGGCATGGGCAATGGGGAGACTGGAGAGCTAACTCTGAGGTCATCAGAGTGGGACATCTGGTCCTCCCCTTCTCAGTCTACAGTACTCAGGAGAACAGACCCTGAGCTCACCTAGGCAGCACAGTACAGCTGACCCTGTATGTTGAGGATTGTGTGTGAGGTTGCACTGAGGGCCTGAGTACAGGAAAACTGGCCCTGAGATGTATCTACTGGGTGGTGACCCAGAATGGGGAGAGATAACTTTCTTCCTTCTCTTGTCCCTTGTCGTCTATGGCAGGCAAGAGAGCTAGCCCCAGTGTTGTAAGAAGAGGAGAATTAGGGTTATTTTGTAACCATGTATCTGGATAAAAATTTCTCTACACCAGGATTTTTAATTGGCCCACAACAGCATGTACCCCCTGGATGAGCTGCTGCAGTGAATGAAGGGGCTGCTTATACAGATATAAACTATAGGATCTCCATGGCACAGAGCAAAAAGAGAATATCCTAGTGAAGTTACTAACTAGGTCAAGGATTCATTGCAATGAACATTTGTAAGCAAAGAACTGCGGACAAAAATATATTCTGTAGGACACACTGTGACACACTACAGCTTTCACAATGAGATTTTTTTTTCTGGGGTTTCAGGTTGGAGGGTGGGCACAAGGGAAGTGTGTGATGAGTGAAACTGGGTTCATATTGAAAAATTCACAAAGAATAAAATCTTTTAAAAAAGGAATTAAACTTTTGTTGAACTTTTTACTGCAGTACGTACCATATTTTCAACATTTTCAGTTTTTTTGATAGATTTGTTTGGTTATTTATCATTTTTAGAAATAGTTTAATATTTCAATAACTAACACTACACACATGCATCAAGGTTCAAATATATGCAATACTTTGGTTCCTTTTTAACTACTGATACAATCAGAAAACTGGGAAGACTCGTTTGCAGAAGATAAGCATATTTTCCATATAATCAATGAATCTTTTTACTGTGTATGTTAATATCTATTTCATGGACAAAATTTTATAGGGAGAATGAATGCAGTGACTCTCAGATAGTAATTCAGTGGAAGTAATACCAATGACCAGTGTTTCAACACATTCAAAACCTCAGAATCAAAGAGAAAACAAACACTATTGTGAATTTTGAACCACAAGTTACTGAATCTTTGCTGAACACTCGCCTTTTCTGTATTCTGTCTCCACTGCTGATGACTATAGGACAGGTTTGACTCACATCATGGCACCAAAAAAGTGGGAGTGACACAGTGACATGACAACAATTCAGTGGCAAACACCCTTGCTTTCATAAACTATATATCAAGAGACAATTTCCTAGGCAATTTGTGTGCGTTACTTTTGCCAGTTTCAGTGCACACATGACATAGGATCTGTATGCATCTGTTTGCATTAGCTTTTGCTGCCTAAAACCTGGCTTTCAGTATTGTGTTGTGGCTTATATATTTAGGAAGCAGTTCCAGTAAACAGACTCAGTCAACAGCAGTGCTGGCCATCCTTACCGCAATCACAAGATTAACCTAAAAAAAGAAGGTGGAGACAAGGACCTTAAGATAGGGAAGAGAGCAGGCAATTCATAATGTATATCACATAGATGTTCAAATGCAAAGTAAAGCACACCACAGTCTGGGCTAATACTCAAAGACACTCTTATTTGGCAGTCAGCATGCTGAGTTAAAAGTCTCTCAGTTGCCACAGATTCCAGCTTTGCTTTCTAGAAGCAAATGTCTTTCTCTTGTCTGCTTCGTTTAGATTAGCTTCCCTTCATCTCTTGGATTATCACATTTACACTAAAGGTCACAGGGGACATTTATTCCCATAGATGCCTAAAACTTAGTGCATTAATATAAGAATAGCTCCATTATCCATCAAGCTAGATCATTCTTCTTATCCTAAATAGTATATCCAGCCATTCAACAGTGTAAGTTACACTTAGGATCACTTCCATGAAAACCTACTTCCTATGACCACCTTATTTTTATTCCTTTTCCTAAACACCCGACAAAACTAATTGCTGCTGTCTATCCCCATGGCTATTACCATCAGTTAATATCATCTGTTATATGGTCGATCAGCTTTCTTTGCATTGAAATTTTTCTATTAGTCTTTGAGAATTTTACACAACACATTTTATCATATGTATTCCATTTCCTAACTCCACATAAAAACCATTTTTGTGATCATAAATTTTTTCATCTTTTTATTTGTAATCCTTTAAGCCCAATATATTCTTAAGTATTTGGCCATCCATTGTACTTTAGTCTCCCTATAAGGAACAACTCTCTTAGAGATAATATATACTCCCTCTCCTAGCATCTATTAATTGCCAATACCTCCTAAGCAAGAGGAGTTATGCCTGCTTCCCGTCCTCCAAACAACAGGGTTTTTTTTTTTCTTATTTGAGTTTCTGCAGTATTTGTACATGCTTCCAAATTTGTTGTAAACTCACACATGTAAAATATCTTTGTGAGGCAAAGACATTATTCTTTCAGAGTTATTCAACTATGTTGGCTCTTCTTTCCACATCTCAGTTCTACAATGATCATGAGTCTTGAAAAGAATGGTAGTCTGATAAAGATGTTTATGTAGGTCTGTCAATTTAAGTGAAGAGATACAGAACACAGTAGAATAAAAGTGTTAAGGGAAGCAATGAAGCAAAAAGAATTAAGCAGTAGAAAGGGGGAGTTCAAGGGAACAAGGGAATATAGAAAAAGATAACAGTAAAGACCTTTTAAAAATATTATAAGAAAATCCACTAGTGTGGAGGTTTCCAAAAATACATACATACATATATACATACATACATACATACATACATACATTTAAAGGAATTTAAATGTAGTTACTTAAAAAAATTTTAACCCTACAAAATGGATGTTCTGGCAAGGAATCATATCTAAAGACCTAGATCTGTGTAATTCAACAGACATACCCCATAGTTTTAATACCTCTGGCTAGAATACAGACACACCCTTAGTGTACCTTTAAGGTAAAATTAGTTTGTAGAAGGAAGCAGCTATGTTTGAAGGTGATATCTAATTGGGAAACAAAGTGATTAATCAGAGAAATATTTGATTGAACAAACCATAGATACGATATATTCAACTCCCAGGGATACAGTACAGAAAAGGGAAGCTATTTACTCGAGGCAGGTAGAGTCAGTCATTTTGAATTTGGTGCAGTGTAATAGAGATGAGTTTATTCATGAATTTCTTCAGTTCACTGCAGGTCAGCAGAGGAAGTTGAAGTCAGAAAATACTAAGGTGTCAGGAGATTAGAACAAATTTCCAGAGTTAGTTTGAGGCCAAGCAGAGTAATACAGTGAGAAGCTGAGAGAATCCAGATTGAATCAATCATCTGGACAGTAGTTTGAGCCAGAAAAGCTAAGATGAATTAGCCAGTTAGAGTTCAGAAAGAACTAGAAAGGGAAAATTTATTCAACAGTAAGCCTCCAAAATGATAATTACTTCAGATGAATAAAAATGGCATTTATAGCTTTGTACTATATTGTATATGGGGGATTGAAATAAGGATATACAAGATATATGTTTAATTAATGTTTGTTTTAGTGAATTATGGCAAAGAAGTTCTTTCAAATAATTTTGAGTTTAGTATAGGTGATATTTTTCTAATTAGAATTCATATCACAATCCTTCACTTCCAATGATCTTGTCCCAGAAATCTCTTTTAAAGGAACCTTTTGTTTCTCTTTTCTAAATCACAATTATTAATGTTTACTTTTCTCTAATTCACATATAGCTTTTTCTAAAAATATATATTGTCTTGCACTCCCCTACACTGGGGCATCAAGCCTTCACAGGACCAAGGGCCTCTCCTTCTACTGATGTCCAACAAGACCATCCTCTACTACATATGCAGCTGGATGGACAGGGTAGGTGGGTGGGGGAGCACCCTCATAAAAGCATGGGGAGGGAGAATAGGATAGGGTGTTTACAGAAGGGAAACCAGAAAGAGGACAACATTTGAAACTTAAATAAATATAATATCCAATAAAAATATATATTGCTTATCCATTGTCCCATTCTTGCTACTCTTGACAAGTTTATCCTATGATTCACTTAGACTTCATTTCCTTCTCAGGCCAGAACTTCACACAAATGCATGACCATAATTCAGTCTTTAGCAAACTGGATATGTCTTACAAGATATTCTTCTATTTTCTTTGTTTTTTTTCTTTGTTTGTTTTGTGCTTGTTTTGTTTTGAGAAAGGGTTCCACTGTATAACCATAGCTGTCCTAGTACCCACTCTGTAGATCAGGCTGGCCTTGAGCTACCCTAGTGGTGGTGTTAATGGTGCGCACTACCACCTCTGGGATTAATTTAAAAAAAAAAAAAAACCTACAGAAGAATGACCATTTACTTCTATGTCATCATACTTGCTTTTGTTTCAGCATGGTGAATACTAAAATTAGGCACTATTTACTTCATCTTCTTATAATTCATTTGTCATATTTGTCATGTTTGCTTGCTATCTCTCAAAAGCCTCTTATTTCTTTAGAAGATACAAAAAAAGTGGAACTGGAAGAAAGGGAATGTGAGGAAGAACTAGGAGGAGTAATAATAAGTAGACTTTTAAAAAGTATAAAATCTCTTATATTTTCTCAGGAATTTTTGGCACCACATGCATACTTTTAAAGAGTTCTCTACATTAGTCCCCTAAATCTTTCTAATTTTCTGTACCTAATCTCAATTCTTACATTTATCAATAAAATATTCTCAATAAACACAAAACTCCTAATGTATATACTTAAAGGCCTGCTTCTTGTATACTATTATCCATATAATCCTTCAGTAATCATTTAAAATTTTAAAGTCATACACAAGTGTTATCAAATCAACACATATTCATTTTAGTCTTATAAAATAAAATCAAGTCACAGAACATAGATAAAATAGAAGCTTACTGCTTGAGTGTAGGAATAAATATGTAACAGCTATATGCTTGTAAAAGCAGAAACCAAAGTAATTTGCAAAATTGTGCACCTACAGGAGTTCCAAAAAAATATTTTAAGGCACTAAAGAATGTTGAAACTCCCTATAGCAGTCTGCCTCTTAGTCGTGTAAGTAGAGAATAAATTCAAATGCTGAATGGGCAAATCCTAAAAAATGATATCACACAACTGATATTCAAATGAGTTAAACATATTTTGCTCATAGTTAACATCGCTGCTAGACTATGTTTAGTAGCAACAGAAGATTAACAAAACACACTGCACAGGAGTGTTGAACAGTTAAATTCATCAAGACTATAACAATGTATTGCAAATTCTAGGATATAATAGAGATTCAGTTATAAACTATTTTTAAACAAAAAAATAGAAGAAATTGAGGGACAAAAATGGAAAACACAAGACATAGGAGGGTATGAAGATTGGCTTTTTATTGTCAGAGCAGAAAATATCTCCTGGTAATATTTAGATTACAATGGCACTTCTGCACACAGGAAACATGAGGAGACATTCAGATTATGTCTAATTAAGGCCTCTGTTGAGCCACTGAGGTCATGTGGCTACTATGCAATCTACAACTGCCTTCAAGGTTACTCTGGGCATACAGCTAACTGTTTTCCCTAGTTGACTACAACTTGTGAGGAAGAAAGGGAAATATATTTCAAAGGAACCCAGGAAAATCACAATGCTGGCTTTCTACCAAAACTCCCTGAGACTGTGTCAAGTCTGGATTATTGCATTGTGTCTTCTTTCTGTTTATCTATCATTTATACATGTGTATCCTTAATTATACATTTTGTCTCAAACTCCCATTAGTCTTTGCTTCTAGGGATCCTAACATTCTATAGTTGGTTACATGGTTGAGGGATTTTAGGGTGTTCACCCAAGCCTAGAAAGTTGCTACTGAAGGCATTTCCTACAGCTGAGACCTTCCTCTCTAACCATCTGTCACAATACACTCCAGACCTTTTAGCATCCATGATTTTGTTGTTGTTGTTATTCTTTTTCCTTATTTTACATTTTTATTTAGCCTATTACTTCTTTAAAATGTAAATTACAATATCTTTTCAATTATTACTTCACTACAATATGTATCCTTTGTATATTTTTACCTAAGTTAGTGTATTGTAGGAAACAATTATTTGTTATGCAAGTAAGTAAGTTATATTATATATAAGAATATGTATATATACAATATATTATATACATATTATTATTTATCAAACTGAAAACAAACCAAAATGAAAGCGGAAAAAATTTAGAAATCAAGAAATATATTTCATCTAATATTAATATGCATAAACATTAAACCACATTGTAAAGTTAGGTTTTGTTTCCTTTATTTTTTCCTATTTACTTTCCATTATTAATTAGAGTATAATTATATCACTCCTCCATAGTCTTTACTCCCTACAGGCTATCCCAAGTCTCCTCAATATAACCTGACTCCATAGTCCCCACATACTCCCAAATGATAATCTTTTTCTTTATCATTATTGTTGTTACACATTTTTGAGCAAATGTATCAGTATAAATTGCTGAGTCTATTGATTTTTTTGTGTGTACACATTTTCAGGGGTGACCACTTTTTCTTAGATCACCAATCTAACAGAAGGCTGATCCCTGGGAGAGGCTAATTCTTGCTCTCTCAGCATTCCTTAGTAGTCTGTAGTTCTTTCTCTAGGGGTAAGATTGTGGGAGATCTTTCAAAAATTTAGTCTTTAATGTGTGCTTCTGGATTGTCTTCCCTCATATGACAAAAGCCCTTTCTTTGAAGAAGAAAATAGCAATATTTTTCCTAATATAAGATGAATATACCTTAAGTTACTTTTGTGTGCCAGTATATAAATGAATTTGCACACCCATGTGTGTGAATGGGTATACATGTATATGTTCATGTGGACTGCCACTACACATATTTATGTGGGTTATTTCATTGCACTATAATGCACTAAGCAGCCTAGGATGCCTGGTAAACATGTGATGTCAGTATGTTAGCCTCCCCAGTACTGGAAAGACATGCTCACATGATTAAACATAGAATTTTAGATGGATTCTGGGGATTAAACTACAGTGTTTATGCTTGCGAGAGAATCATTTAGAATTTGGTGGATATTTGAATGAATATTATGATGAGACTTTTTACATATAGTTAAGATGCATCTATGCATAGGTTAGTATAGTCTGTTAAATAATCATGAACTTATTCTACATATAAGATTAAATCAGACAAATGCCTACTGTTGTATAATATGTAAATATTTTTTTAAATTTAAATATAAACTTAAGACTTTGTAATTCTATTTTGGAAATGTTGATTGTATAGTTTGTTTAGTATATATACTACAAATACTACTTTGACATGTGAATATATCTTGAAACTTCAATTGAGTTTCATTTTCTAAATATAAAAGACTCTGATTTACCTAGTGAAAAGTAAAAACAAAAAAATAATCACAGTAAAATGAACTTGAATATAAAAATCTTTCTTTTCCTTTCTAATATAATTTTACCCAAGAATAGATTCCATCATTTTTCTCTATTAAATTAACAATGTTGTAATACTTCCTTGTAGGTATAGAGCAACTCTATAATCATTGGCAAGTTTTGATAAAGAGCTTTAGGGTGAATGATTTTATCTGGCCTTACAGGACATGTATGCTTTTGGCAATGCTATCTTTGCAGCTCAGACGCACGCTTGTTCAATCTCAGTAGCAAAGTGTGTGAGAGGAGAGACTGGATAAAAAGGTAATATCCTCTCTAAGTTAATCAGTCTTCCATGGTGAGCAGCTAAGCTTGTAACTGCTATTCAAAAAGATGTTCATTAAGGCTTCTGCAGCTTCCTTCACCTTGCAGGAGACAGGCCAGTTTATCGCATTGCTTAAATTAACAGACAGGATGTTCTTTGCAGTATCTTTTAACAGAAGCTCACTAGACTTTCTCTACTCAGTCAGGAACTATATTCTGAAAATGAAATATGCTTTCAATATACCAAGCTCAGGGTCACTTGAAAATCTAACTTGTACATTTAATGGGATGTCCACAGTTTTTCAGATACCAAGTATCTTTGAAAATTTATTAACTTGATTTTTGATGAACTTTTTAAAAATTATACACATCTTGGACCTGCAGTAGACTATTTCATAACACATTTAATATCTACCAAAAAGAACATAAGTTAACTTCTTTAAATGTCAATTATTATGTACTAAAGCTAAGAAAAGATAGGCCGAAAAAGAAAGTTTTTAAATATAAATCGACTAAAGAAAACAAATACCAGGAACAACTTTTCAATCAGGTTCCTCATCAAGTCTGTAGAATAATGCAGCTTGTACATAAAATGCTAACCATGAACAGAGAAATTGTATTTGGTAGAAAACACTGAATCCTTGGCTGTGAATACTAATTGTGTTGCAAAAGGGAGGCATCTCTGGTTAATTTTGCAACTGTCTCTTTTATTTTCAGGCACCTGCTAGCAGCTCCACTTAGACACGTTAATCACTGAAGAAGTATCTATCCTGTCTCAGCCTGCCTCAAGGCTGAAGACATAGAAATAAATCATTGCTCTAAGCCCCAAATCACCTTGGACTCTAGGAATAGCAAAAATTCACAACACAGATAACCTTCCTGGACAGATGAAGGATGTTATCTATGTTCTTAAGTAGTCCTTTTCCTTTGAAACTGGTTGACCCCTGAATTCATAAAAGTAATTTTATCAGACCAACTTGTATAAGAAAGGAGACAATATTGACCATGGCACATCTAGAGCAGTATTCTTTAAGTATGCATTGACTGCTGTGCACCTTATTCATTTCTAATGCTATTTAAACCTAGAATTAGAGATAGTACTCCTAACTGGACTTGGGGTCATTGCAAGCCTTCATGTGTTCATCTCCTCAATATCCAATATGAACTCACAGAGTAAATGTTGTTTTCCTTTAGGAACTACTTCTCTATTTATATTTCTTTACTTATTTGGTATATAGGAAACAAGTGGCCAAGCTTAAAGAAGGCTCTTAGAACCCAGGCTTTATCCTTAAAACTCTAGTTACCCTATTAAACCAATGCTAGTGATACATATATAAGAGTAGTAGCAAATGCAAATGAAAATTGAAAAGGAAAATAAGTATTAGTCCTTTTGGCTGGGGCAGACACCTACCTGGTCTGCTCCTGTGGAGACACCATATCCTGAGTCATCCTAGAGGAACCACTACACTCAGAGCAATGGGTAAAAACCCTCTCCCACTATGCCCCAGAGCTACAACTGGGAGACTGGCACTCAGGACCCATCAGCCACCCAAACCCTGCCCCTCAAAAATACCACTTCCTTTCTGGCCCTTTTTTTTTCTTTTTTTTTGGCTGATGCAGACACCTCGCTGGTCTACTCTTGTGTAGACAGTATATCTTGAACCATTCTAGAGAAGCCACTACAGTCAGAGCAGAGAACACCTAGCTGGTCTGTTCCCTTGAAGATACCATATCCTGAGCCATCCTAGAGGAACCACTTTACTCAGAACAGCAAGGTTTCAGGATACCCAAGGTGGCCTGACTCCCAGGAGTTCTTCTACCCAGGAGTTCAGGATCACAGGCTCACAGAGACATATGGATACCAGGAGTTCTGACACAAGCAAGATAAACTGAAAGACAGACTCCAGTCAGAGAAAGTGAGTGCAGGTAGCACTAGAGTTAACCAGATGGGAAAAGGCAAGCACAAGAATATAAGCAACAGAAACCAAAGTTACTTGGCATCATCAGAACCCAGTTCTCCGACCATAGCAAACCCTGGACACCAAATCACACGAGAAAAGCAGGATTCAGAATTAAAATCACTTCTCATGAGGATAATAAAAGACTTTATGAAGGACATAAATAACTTCCTTAAAGAAGTACAAGAGAACACAGGTAAGCAGGTAGAAGCCCTTAAAGAGAAAACACAAAAGAGTCCATTAAAGAATTTTAAGAAAGCACAACCAAAGAGGTAAGGGAATTAAACAAAACTATTCAGGATTTAAACATGAAAGTAAAAACAATAAAATCTCAAAGGGAGACTACCCTGGAGATAGAAAACCTAGGAAAGAGATCAGGAGTCATAGATGCAAGCATCACCAACAGAATACAAGAGACAGAAGAGAGAATTTCATGTGCAGAAGATACCATGGAAAACATTGACAAAACTGTCAAAGAAAATGCAAAATGCAAAAAGCTACTAACCCAAAACATCCAGGAAATCCAGGACACAATGAGAAGGCCAAACCTAAGGATAATAGGTGTAGATGCTGGTGAAGATTCCCAACTTAAAGGGCCAGTAAATATTTTCTACAAAATTATAGAGGAAAACTTCCCTAACCTAAAAAAAAGAGATGTTCATGAATATATAGGAAGCTTACAGAACTCCAAATAGACTAGACCAGAAAAGAAATACCTCCCATCACATAATGATCAAAATATCAAATGTACAAAACAAAGAAAAAATACGAAAAGCAGTAAGGGAAAAAGGTAAAGTAACATATAAAGGCAGACCTATAAGAATTACACCAGACTTCTCACCAGAGACTATAAAAGCCAGAAGATCCTGGACTGATATCATACAGACCCTAAAAGAACACAAATACCAGCCTAGACTACTATACGCAGCAAAACTCTCAATCACTATTGATGGAGAAATAAAGATATTCCATGACAAAACCAAATTTACACAATATCTTCCTACAAATCCATCACTTCAAAGGATAAATGATGGAAAACTCCAACACAAAAAGGGAAACTACAACCTAGAAAAAGCAAGAAAGTAATCTTCCAACAACCCCAAAAGAAGATAGTTATACAAACATAATTCCACCTGTAATAACAAAAATAACAGGAAGCAACAATCATTTTCCTTAATATCTCTTAATATCAATGGATTCAATTCTTTAATAAAAAGACATAGACTATCAGTTTGCATACATAAACACAACCCAGCATTTTGCTGCATACAGGAAATGCACCTCAGTGAAAAAGAGACACTACCTCAGACTAAAATTCTTCTCTAATGCCTCCATTGGGAGGAATCAATGAGAAGACTGAAGGAGCTGAAAGGGTTTGCAGCCCCATGAGGAGAGCAACAATACCAATCAACCAGAGGTCCCTAGGGTCTAAACCACCAGCCTGGGAGCACATAGGGATGGACCCATGGTTCCAGATGTATATGTAGGGGAGGATGGGCTTGTTGGGCATAGGTGTGAGAGGAGATCCTTGGTCCCATGAAGGCTGGATGCCAAGTGTAGGCGAATTTGAGGGTGGGTAAGTGGGAGTGTGGGGGGGCTAGGTTGGGGCACATCCTCATAGAAGCAGCATGAGGGGGGATGGCTTAGGGAGTTCCTGGGCAGAGCGGTTATGGGGTAAGGGGGTAACATCTGAAATGTAAATAAAATATCCAATAAAAAAAGGAAAAAAGAAAATATGTATTAAAATATAAAGATTTTTTGTAATGTATTACCAGAAGAAAGTAAAATAAAATAATATTGTTATAATTACCCTCACAGAGAAAAGCCACACTTCTGTCCTAAATTGTCCTTAATTGCAATTATTAAATCATGAAACTTTCCCAGTCATTCAAAATTTTGTAGAATGTGTTCTCTAGTTAGATGTTAAGGAGATATAAAAGAATGACATACAATAATGGTGAAAGCATTCATTCATTTCTCATTGAAACACATTCACTTGAGTTAATATTGTCCACATTTGCCTAGTCTCCATAATGACATACATTTTTGAATATTTAATTATCTTTTTAAAATAATGAACATTAATTTTTGAATGTATATTCATTCTAAGTTCTGCAAATGCAGTTGTACTTATATAATCCAATATAATTTATTTTACCTATTTGTTTATAACCCTGTCAATAAACACTGTGATCTTCTTTTAAGTTTTTCTTACCTTTATATCCAAATCATAACAGTAATACAATTATTTTTATAAACACTAAAGTGTTGTTAAAGTTTTAACAATAATAAAAGGAAAGTTCTGGGACATCAAACAAAAAAATAAAAAAATAGTTTCCCTGGTACTATTCTCCATTCGTAAGATCTTAGTTTTGTCATCTTAGGAAAAATCTATGAAGCTGGTTATTTACAATCATATTTACAAATTTTTTTGTTCAAAATGAACAGTACTAGAGAGATAGTATGGAAAATTTTATCATTGTCACTTTGATTACAAATAAAGAAATTTTACAAGATCAATGAACATAATTTTTGAACAAATGAACTTTATTTAAACTTTAGAGTAATAATGGTGTAAATGTTGGTTTTATTTCTCTAGTGGAAGGGATGAGAGCCTTGCTGACATTATAGAAATATCTGCTTAGGCTTAGCCAAGAGCATTTCTTTCTCTGCTCTAAATATCCCTAGAACTGGAAGCCACTAACTACATTACAGTCTAATCCTCCCAGTAGACTGATTCAATCCATCCTCTCTCAGCTTCTGACTGGCCTCCTCTTAACTTTGACAATATGCTCTAATATGGCTAATTCTCATTCTCTGGCTCATTCTGCCTTCATATTATTCTAGTGTATTCTCTGTGCAATGCATCTCTGTAAAACTGTCCTGATAAAACTTGCATTCTCATTCTTCAAACACCCCCTCCCTTTCTCTCCCTCATTCTATTAAGTAGCCCCTCTTTCTTGTTTATTCCCATGAGAGATACATTCTGTCAAATCATTCTCTGATTCATCACTTTGTCTGTCCCTCAATTAGACATCTGTTTTAAACGTGGCTTTCATCTTCTACAAATTAATCTTACCTTCATTTTTAGGGATTAAAGGTGTGTATCAAGGATATGTTTGTATTCAAACTGGGTCATACTGTAATCCAAGGCATGTCTGAATTTCTGTGATACATACATATATATGATATCATATATCACATAACATATATCAAAAAGAAAATTTAATAATAGATATAAATAAATTGAATATATTTATATTCAATTGCATATAATAATATATAATAAATGTTTATACATGTCATATATAATATATGATATTTATGTGTTTTATACATAGAACATATAAACCTAGAAATTTTTTGATATACTCACTTACCAGAGCAGCATGTTGCTGGATTAAAACTTCTATACTGTGGAAAGATACAAGGAATGCCTACATTTTCTTGAACAGATAGTCCTATATATTACAAGACAATGATCTTTGTTTTCTGTCCTATAATTGATTTTATTTACTGAAAAATGATTTCTTTTTATTCACCGTATTCTGATTATAGTTTTTCTTCTCCCTACTTGTCCCATTAGTCAAACAAACAAACAAACAAACATTAACAACAAAACAGTCATATAACAGACATCAATAAAATAAAACAAGTTAAAAGACTATAAATTCAAAACAAGCAAATCAGAATATGAATGTCAGTTTATTTCATAAAACTATGAAATAAAAAGAAGCAAAAGAAAGCAAAATAGTTTCACTGTTACTCTGTGACAAAACATTTCATTGGGAGATGCAACAGCACAGACCAAAGTATAGATACCACAAAAGTTCAACTTGGCGAAGCAATGTGTACTTTGGTGGTTACTTAGAGAAATATGTATGAAGCGGTTACTTATAGGAGCAGTAATAACTCAAAGACAGTTTTAGCACCAAATCCCTTTCCAACATTTGTGACAGCTCACAAATCCAGGAACCTGGAGAATATAGCACAGTTTACAGGTTGTGCAAAAGTGGGTGACTGTGAGGCTGTGGCTCATGCGTGGGCGTGGGTCCTGTTAGGCTGTGTTGTGGTTCCTGTGCGTCTGCCATCCCAGGCAGCTGGAACCGTGGCACAGGGGGCAGGAGTGTGAGAATTTGACTGAATTTACTCCACGTGGTGCCGGGCAGACACTGGGCTATGAGAAGCCATCAAGCCCTGCTCTGGGCGTAGAAAGATTTCAGCCTGAGACTCCGTGGGGGCAGAGCTCCTGGGTTGGCGGTCTTGGGCCAAGCTGCTGACTGGAGACTGGCTCTATCTGTATGTGTATGGGAGGATGGCCTTGTTGGGCACAGGTGGGAGAGGAAGTTCTTGGTCCTGTGAAGGCTGGATGCCCAATGTAGGGAAATTCGAGGGTGGAGAGGTGGGAGCAGGGGTGGGTGGGAGCACATCCTCATAGAAGCAGGAGGAGGGAGGTGGGATGGGGGTTTCTGGATAGGGGGAATGCGGGGAAAGGGGATAACATCTGAAATGTAAATAAAATATCCAATAAAATAATTTTTTAAAAAAGTTTTTTTTTTTTTTTTCCTAGTGAGACTTCTGTGAGGAAAACTAAATTTTTATCTGTAAGTGGCTATTAATCGGAGATGGTTTCTGGGTTATGGGTGGATATCTGTGTCTTCTCCTCTCAGCACAAGGACTTAAACTGGTATAGACTCATGTAGGCTGTGTGCATAAGACCTCAGTATCTGTGAGTTCATGTGAACTATAATCATTCTGACTTAGTGGCCTTGTTTCTTAATGTCATCCATCTTCTCTGATTCTCACATTCCTTCTTCTCCCTTTCTGCACTGTTCCCTGAGCCCTGGTGGAGAGATATGATGAAGACATGCCATTTAGAGATGGCTGTTTTAAGGATTTCACTCTGCATAATGTCTTATGGTAGGCCTCGTCAGTTCTTCCCATTTGCTTCAAGAGGAAGCTTCTCTGATGAGAACTGAGAAATTATAAAACATATCTATCTTTCTGGGTCTGAGTTGCCTCAGGAAAAAGGATAATTTTTTACTAGATCCATTCATTTGCAATCTTCCCTTGCTAATTTTCCATTGACAAAAGTCGATATCTATATCTGTATCTGTATCTATCTATATCACCTATATCATCTCTATCATATCTATCTATCTATCTATCTATCTATCTATCTATCTATCTATCTATGTATCTGTTTATCTCTATCTATATCTAGATAGATAGATACATAGATAGATACATAGATAGATAGATATATATATAGATAGATAGATAGATAGATAGATAGATAGATAGATAGATAGATAGAGATAGATGGCATTTCACCAAATACCAGATCACATCTTGGTCATTTTTAATAATTTAATATTTAATTCAGAATGAATGCAATTAATATAGTGCATTTTCAGAGAGGTAATGAATATGCCTTTTTTAATCTGCTGTGCTACATAATCTCACTCTTTTAATGACCTGAATAATTCTGAATAAGTTTGATTTTACATTTTTTCTTTTAGAATTCACTACATTTTGGAACTTTGAGGTTTTTCTATTTAAACTGGGATTGTGTATTTTAAAACTTCAACAGACATAGATCTCATTAAATTATATAAGCAAGAAAATAATATAAATATAAAATTTTAAAGTGATAGGAACACGGATGAAATAACTAGGGTTCTCATTCATCAATTGTGAGCACTGGAAGCCTCACCTGGTCCTCGATAAAAGTTGCAAGCACTCTGAAATGCTGATCCATCCCTCCAGCCTTTAAATGGACCATTTAAAATAAACATAATAAGTTAATTTGAAGGTATGTATTTGCATCCCTTTGCCAGAATAGATTCAGGTTTAGAGCAGTAAATTGAGAAAAAATGGGTGGGAATACCTCTCCTAGCCAGCAAAGGACAGGCTCATCTTTGCTGGGAGCATGCTTATTACACTTAGTATCACATGTGATTTCTTTTTTTGTGTATCTTTGATTATCTGTACTTTTTGAAAAGAAAACTCCAATTTAAAATGTTGCCTCATTAAATGTTTAGGTTTTCCACCTATGTTTGATCTTAATCATAATGTCTTTACTCCTGTACTACAGGGGAACACTACAAGTGACACAGAATTTTAATATGGTATAGAAGATTAATATTGTATTTTATTGGACACATTTTATTGCAGCGGATGCATTTGGATATTCCACATTTTATAATATGGATGCTTTGGAAGAAAAGTTTTTAAGAAAAATCAATCATAAATTTTCAGACACTTCACTTATTACTTTTCTAAGCAAAAAGCTACAATTAATTACTTTCAATTTTGGCTGCATCAGATATGATTTTCACTGAGATTTTTTTTTCAGAGTTTATGCAAGCTTTGAAGATTATAGGTGTTGTTTTGAATGTTATTTATAGTATTTGGTTAGTCATTTCAACATGCCTTTTTATGTATATACTATTAGTGAAATCATACTACATAAACATGAGTTATCTTTATAAGAGGTTCTATGTACTTGAGTCCTTATGACAATTTAATGCGGTGATACTTTATACCATGCCAAGCTAAAATATTTTCTAACTCTCAATTATTTCATCGATGGAAGCAGATTTCTGGCAGCCATCTGTTTAGCGTATACTTATTTATGTTAATAAATCCATTTAAAAATGGAATCAAGGCGAGGAGGTAGTCACAGCATCTCTAAAATGTTGGAGCTATATATAGTGACACATTCAGTACCATGTTAGTTACAGAGGCATATAGTATGTTTAAAATTTCTGCTAAAATAAAGGAGAACTCTATATTGTTCACATACAAATAACATTTTAAAGCAAACCAGTTACAAAAATTTCTGTTGCTTCAAAAATGTACATAAATGACGTTAATTAGCCAAACGTACAATTAAATTTTAACACATTTGTTTGTTTTAGTTCTATGGATATATCTCTTTTTAGTTGTATTTTCCTTCTCTGTTATTCTAACCTGTCATATAATATTTACTTTATTATGTATTCCTTAATAATAATGGTATGTTCTACTATTGACTAACACATTTAATAAATACTTGTATCACCTTGTTAATTTTTACCTCGTTTCAGTAGAATTTTTTGTATATGTTTCATCTTTAGTAGCTTAAATTTTAAAATTCGTATTACTCTGGATTTCATTCTCTTTGTTAGTGACTGCCTACAGCTCTGAGGTGATTTCCTACTGAGCTTCTCAAAGAGAATTGTTCATGCTTCCTCTATTCTATATTTAAAGCTAGATCAACTGAAACCCACCTTCCAGATTCCATAGGAAATCTATACAGGCATTTTTATGTTGTATGTTAACAAATAGAAACATTTTTACTTTTCTCGTATTAAAAATTTTAAGATGTTCAGAATAACACAAAAAAATGTTCAGAAAAATATAGTCAACGAAATGAAATGACTTTCCCATGCCTCAGGGGGAAAAACTAAAGGACTGTCATATACCCATCAGAATACACGACCAAATTTACAAAGAGATAATTCTCTCTTTTTTACCCATTAATTTACGTATTTACCCACTTTACATCCTGATCACAGCACCCTGCCTCCAGTCACCATGTCACATGGTCTCTTCCAGAAATACACCTTTCTTTCACCTCTAAAAAGGGAAATATCTTCCTCTTAGTACCGGTCCACCCTGGCATCTCATATAACTAAACACATTCTTTGCTACTGATGTCAGACAAGGCAGCTGAGTTAGTGAAACCAGATCAATGGGATCAAGTACATAATTTTCATACTTGCGAAGATTTCTTCTCCTGGATGAAGAAGGGTTATAGGAGTCAAAGGAGTCAAGGACACTATAGAAACATGACCTATAGAATTAACTAAGAATGGGTTCATAGGTGCTCAAAGAGAATGACTCAGAATCAGGAGCTAGTAGGGTTTGATCTAGGTCATCTGCATGTATTGCACAGTTTTCTGTTTTTCTGGGACTTGTAACAGTGGGATTGAGGGTGTCTCTGACTCTTTGCCTGTGCTCTGGAAAATTTACCTCCTACTAGGTTGCTTTGTGATATGACAGTTTATGCCTTAGTGTAGCTTATTATGCCATGTGATTTTGATATACTCTGAACGTGTGCACTTTACTAAAAGACAACATCAGTGGAAAGGTAGTTGTGGGACAAGGAGAAGCTGCAGGAGTGGGGTAACTGGGAGGAGTTAAGGGAGGGGAATTAGAAATTGGAGTGTGGTATATGAGAGAAAAATAAAGGTAATAAACAGATTTATTGTTTGAATGAAGAAGGAAGCTAATGAATCATACAATGCTCAGACATTACCCTGGTTCCTAGAAGTCATCCTTTACCATTCTTCTGTCAGAATGGCTGCAATCAAAAGCTCAAGTGATAGCAGATGCTGGTGGAGATATGGAGAAAGAAGAACACTCCTCCATTGTTGGTGGGATTGCAAGCTGGTCCATCCACTCTGGAAATCAGTCTGGCAGTTCCTCAGACAACTTGACACAGCATTATCTGAGGACCCAGCTATACCACTCTTGAATACCCACTCTTGGGCATATACCCAGAAAATGCTCCAATGTATAACAAGGACATATGCTCCACTATGTTCATAGCAGCCTTAATTATTATAGCCAGAAGCTGGAAAGAACCCAGATATCTTTCAACAGACAAATGGATACAGAAAATGTGGTACATTTAAAAAATGGAGTATTACTCAGCTATTAAAGACAATGAATTTGAAAAATTCTTAGGTAAATGGATGGAATTAGAAAATATCATCCTGAGTGAGATAACCCAATCACAAAGAAACACACATGGTATTCACTCACTGATAATTAGATATTAGCCCAGAAGCTGGCAATACCCAAGATGCAACTCAGAGACCACATGAAGCTCATGAAGAATGAAAATCAGAGTTTGGGTGCTTTGGTCCTTCTTAGAAGGAGTAACAAAATACTCTTGGAAGCAAATATGGAGACAAAATGTGGGACAGAAACTGAAGGAGAGGCCGTCTGGAGACTGTTCCAGCTGGGTATTCATCCCAGGTGCAGTCACCAAAGGTAGAGGCTGATGTGGATGCCAGGAAGTGCATGCTGACAGGAGCCTGATATATCTGTCAGAAGTGGATGCTCACAGCTAACTATTGAACTGATCATGAGGTTCCCACTGGGGCAGTTAAAGGGTTTGTGGCCCCATGGGGAGACTATCAATAGGAAACAGACAGAGCTCCCAGGGTCTAAACCACCAGCCTTGGAGCACATAGGGATGTACTCATGGCTCCAGCTGTATACATACTGGAGGATGGCCTTGTCAGGCATAGGTGGAAAACAGGTTCTTGGTCCTTTGAAGTGTGGGGGAATTTGAGGGTGGGGAGGTAGGATTGGGTGGGGAGGTGGGAGCACATTCTCATAGAAGCAGGAGGAGGGCGAATGGGATAGGGGGTTTCTGGGTGAGGTGGAAATGAGGAAAGGGCATCACATCTGATATGTAAATAAAATATCCAATAAAAAAAGAAACTCCAGTAATCTATTAAGTATATCACCAAAATAGACCTAGAATCATTTTATTGGTTTTTGACTCATGAAATATTTGGTATGAATGAACATTTCTTCCTATTTTTCAAGGAAGATATATTAAATATAATGTTTTTCTGAGAAATAGAATAGATTTTTAACCTCAATAAATTTATTTGGTGTGAAGAAACATCTAGGATATTTCAATTGTAGCATCTACAATACATGCAAATTTTCATGCCATGTGTGTTAGAAATTTCATTTACCTGGGTACAGCAAAAGGAAATAAATTGGGGATATGAAAGAAACATCTGCACTTCCATTGTTTTTGAAGAATTTATCTTGATGGAGAAGTGGATTCTATCCAAGAGTTTATCAATGAAAACATGGTAACAAATGTATTCTGTTCACAAACTGAAATGGCATTTAACCTTATTTAACCCTTTAAAATATGGAATGTTGTCTCTTTTTACAGTATGCATGATCCAACAGGATATGTACAAATCACATTTCTCATATTGAATATGAAGAAGATATACTCAGAGAAATTGGCATAAAGGAATTGAGAATATACTAATCAAACAACAGACTAATCATTTTATGTTCATTACAATATCTTATAGTTACTAGTAATATATTATACATTTTTAAATATGCTAACAGAATAAATTTTTAATAACCATAACATATAATGAACAATGAGAGTACTTTGATTTATCCTCTTCCTTTCTATCAAAATAATAGGTGTTTTGCCATAAATATAAGAAGTAGAAAGGCTATAAGAGCAAAAGTGATGGATGACTCCATGGAAACAGTGTCATCCAAACATAACAATGCTGACGCACATATAAACTCAGAGAGTCTCTGACAGCATGCACAGGGCCTGCTTTCCTCAGTCTCCAATGCAGGCTTCTTTTTGTATGTCCTTTTCTGGGTTCAGCCCATTTGATTTCATCTACAGAAACATTGAAGTATGAAACTCAGAACTATTCTAACTGGATAGAGAATATTAAGATGGATCAACATTTAGTCTGATTAATTTTGATGTGTATGGTGTTTTTCAAATTCTATGTAATAATGTGTAGAAAATACAATATGATGAAGTTAATATCAGAGTTTTAGTAGATTCTTCATTCAGTTAGAATATATATATATGTATATATATATTCAATAGAGCAAGAATACAATGGTTTAATAATTCAAAATCTATTTTCTGATCATATACATCAATTATTTTGATAAATTTTAATGTTATTTTAAGAGAGTAAAATCTGCATATTAAACTTTTATAATCAATGCACATTTTAAGAGATCAGCTATTAGTTTAAATATGTTGAATTATTAAACAAGAAACTTGAACTAAGGAAAAACATTGCAAACTCTTTACCATACACCTCCCTATATTTTGGTTGGTAGATAATTACTATTCTCTTTTGTATTCAACTTTTTTTTTATAATCTGATTTGATTTTCATTGTATGGCTCTGAATATTTCACTGTGACAAATTTTCATTATTGCTAGCACTCTCCAATACTTTACATATTTTACAACATAATATCATGGTCAAAGTTTAGTATCTCGTCCATCAATTTATTCCCATATCCTACCTTAAAAAATTATCACTATCATTTCAAACTGTATAGAATATTCAGAGTTTTTTTCTTTATCAAAGACTGAGAACTTTAAAACTTTTATGTATGGAAACTCTCAATTATTTTTTTCCTTCTGGAAAGATGATTTCTTATATAGAATTCTAGTCACTTTAAAATCTTATTAAATCTTGAATGCCTTCCTTCATTTGCTCTTACTGGCTTAAAAATTGTTACATAGTTAAACAATCCTGAAGAGCCAAATAAGACATTGCATTTAATTATTCAGAAGCTATTTATGGAATGCTATTATGTGTCAGCAATGTGATAGGCATGAAGAAAAAGCCAAGGAAGAGAAAGTCATAGTCTTTGCCCTTGACATGTACTCCATTGCTCAAGAGGAGAAATGCAATCCTAAGGAATGAGCAACAAAAGAGGACAAAATAAGTCCTTTCACCATCAGGTACAGAAATACTGAGTAAGTAGGTTTAAAACTGTTACAAAATAATAATTATATAACTTCATGAGTATCAATGTCTTAGAGCAAAGGGACACAGTGGTAATAGTCACAGATAGCTAAAACAAGTGCTTACAGGAAAGAGTAAGAGTGTTTGTCAGAGTGTTTGCAAGGAGGTCAACTGAAAGAGAATCAGCAAAGATGTACGTGAATTTTTTGAAACCAATACACAGATAAACTATTTTACTACCCAAACATGTAAGTATAGAAGGTGATTGATAATTACTTTAAGGCAACAGAACAAATAGTGCATTCAAAAAGGCCTGGAGTTTTCCATCACATTGGCTGCATATCACATGACTTTGGTGCCTTGTTGCTACACACATTGTAACAACAGTACATTGTTTCGAACTCAGACAGATAGTTTCAGTTTTAAACTGAGTGGCAAAAATTATGATGGGGTAAGTCCTTAGGCTATATTAATTTACAAACTTGGAAACATGTACAATGAATACTCATGCACTAAAATTGCTTGTACATTCTTTTAGTTAGTATAAATTTATATACATATATATTCCATTTATATGTGTATATATATTTCATTTATATGTATTTATATATTTCTCTATTTTATCCATAAAAACACACTAAACTTTCATTCCCCCATGAGAAGCAGAAATGATAATTGAGAAACATATAAATGACATGAAAATGGCTCATAATTCCAGTGCAGCATAGAATAGCAGTTAGGGACAGATTTAAGAAAGAATATTGCAGACTCTTAGAGTTTATTTTGGGAGAATTATCTAATACAGAAGATATTTTAAAACTAAAACTAAAAATAATTAATCCTTATCTGGAGTGAATAGTTTGGAAAGTGAAGACAAGTTTTGAATAAATATTTCATTTTACAAATAACTAATGAGTACATTTTCACAAAAAAATGAATTCATAAAAAACCTACATCTAAACAAAGGCAGGCAGTTTTGAATGATGACAATCTTTATATAACATTTTCCATATATATATGTGTGTGTATGATGTATATATACATAAATATGTATCTATGTATACATATATGTGTGTGTATGTGTATGTTTGTAACATTTTTCCATTTTTAGAATCTTCATAGAAAACCATTTCCTGGAAATGCTGCTAGCAATATTCATTTTTAATTATGAATTGTCTTTAAGATTGTTTACCATGTAGAGATATTTTGTATCAAGCCTGATATCTGACATTTTTTTGTTGTTGCTGTTGTTTTTAATTAATTTATTTATTCATTTTAAACTCCAAATTTTATTCCCGTTACGGTCCACCCTTAGAGTGTTCCACATCCCATAGATCCTCCACACACCCTTGTCTGTACAGGGATGTCTGCACTCCCCTACCCAACCAGACCTCTAAACTCTCTAGGGCTTCCAGTCTCTTGAGGGTTAGGTACATCTTCTTTGACTGAACCTAGACCCGTCAGTCCTCTGTTGTATATGTGTTCGGGGCTTTATATCAGCTGGTGTATTCTGCCTGGTTGGTGGTCCAGAGTTTGAGAGATCTCAGTGGTCCAGGTTAATTTAGACTGCTGGTCCTCTTACAGGGTCGCCCAGCTCCTTAGCTTCTTCCATCTTTTCCCTAATTCAACCACAGTTGTCAGCAACTTCTGTCCATTGGTTGCTTGCAATTATCTGCATCTGACTCTTTCATCTGCTTGTTGGGTTTTGAAGAGGAGTCATGATAGGTCCCTTTTAGTGAGTGCTCCATAGCCTCCTTAATAGTGTAAGGTCTTGGGTGCACCCCTTGAGCTGGATCCCACTTTGGGCCTGTTGCTGGACCTTCTTTTCCTCAGGCTTCTCTCCATTTTCATCATTATAGTTCTTTCAGACAGGAACAATTCTGGGTCAGGGACTTTGACTGTGGGATGCCTACATCCTCCCACACTTGATGCCTTGTATTCCTGTTGGAGGTCGGCTCTATAACTTCACTCTCCCTATTGTCAGGCATTTCATCTAAAGTCCTTCACTTTGAGTCTTGAGAGTCTCTAACCTCTGGTGCATTCTGGAGGGTCACCCCTTCCTCTTCCCTCCTCCCTCCTCCCTCCAGAGATTTACTGTTTCTACATTTTCTGCTGGTCCTCAGGGCTTCAGTCCTTTTCTCTCAATACCAGATTAGGTTTCCCTCCCCACCCCCACCTCCATCCACTTTCCCTCCCTGATCTCTCCTTTCCTCCTCACTTGTGATTGCTTTATTCACCCACCCAAGTGGGACTGAGGTGTCCTCCCTTGGGCCCATTAGCTTGTTGACCTTTTTGAGTTCTGTAGACTATATCTTGGATATTCTGTATTTTTTTACTGACTAATATTCACTTATTACTGATTACATACCATGCATGTCATATTGAGTCTGAGTTACCTCACTCAGAATGGTATTTTCTAGTTCCATCCATTTGCCTGCAAAACTCAGAATGTCCTCATTCTTTTTTAATTGGATATTTTATTTACAGTTCAGATGTTATTTCCTTACCCCATTCCCTCCGCCAAAAAACCCCCATCTCATGACCCCTTCTCTTGCTTCTGAGGATGTGCCCCCACCTACCCCCTGACTCCCACCTTCCCACCCTCAAATTCCCCTACACTCAGCATCCAACCTTTATGGGACCAAGGATCTCTTCTCCCACCTATGCCCAACATGGCCATCGTTCCCTACATATAGGTGGAGTCAAAAACACTTCTAAGTTCAAAGTGTCTACTTACTTACTAAAAGATTCATCAATCTTTCTTTTCTTTTTCTTACTTCCCTTCCTTTATCCCTTTGATCTATAAGAATGGGAATTGAAGGTTGCCACCTTCTTCTTCTTCTCCTTCTCCTTCTCCTTCTCCTTCTCCTTCTCCTTCTCCTTCTCCTTCTCCTTCTTCTTCTTCTTCTTCTAATTTTTTGCTATAATGGAGAAGAGAGAAAACACTGCATACTGAAATGACATCACATGAAGATAATGCCATATCTAACCTCATGTGAAAAGTTACAAATGAAGTCGTGTTTTAAATTATTGTATTACTGTCCCTAGCTTTACGCTCCCAGGCTGGTGGTTTAGACCCTGGGAACTCTGATTGGTTGGTATTGTTGCTATCATCATGGGGCTGCAAACCCTTTCAGCTCCTTCAATCTTCTCTCTAGCTCCTCCATTGGGAACCCCTTGATCAGTTCAATGGTTAGCTGTGAGCATCTGCCTGTGAATGTCAGACCCTAGCAGACCTCTAAGGAGACAGCTATATCAGGTTTCTGTCAGCATGCACTTCCTGACATCCACATCAGCACCCACCTTTGGTGACTGCACATGAGTTGGATACCCAGATGAACTGGTCTCCAGAAGGGCCCTCCTTCAATTGGATGTCCTCATTCTTAATAGTTGAGTAGTATTCCATTTTGTAGATGAACCACATTTTCTGTATCCATTTGTTTGTTGTGGTACATCTGTTGGGTTTTTTTGTTTGTTTGTTTGTTTGTTTGGTTTGGTTTGGTTTTTTTGCTTTTGGCTATCACAAACAAGGCTACTATGAACATAGTGGAACATGTACCCCTGTTGCATGGTGGGACATCTTTTGGGTATATTCCCAAAAGTGGTATTGCTGGGTCTTTGGGTAGATGTATTTCCTATTTTTTGAGGAACCTCCAGATTGATTTCCAGAGTGGTTGTACCAGTTTGCAATGCCATCAGCAATGGAGGTGTATTCCTCTTTCTCTACATCCTTACCAACTTGTGCTGTCACCTGGGGTTTTGATCTTAATTATTCTGATTGGTGTAAGATAAAATCTCAGGATCATTTTGATTTGCATTTCTCTGATTACTAAGAACTTTGAACATTTCTTTAGGTGTTTTTCAGCCATTCAAGAATCCTCTGTTGTGAATTCTTTGTTTAGTTCTATAACCCATTTATTGATTGGTGTTTTTTAACTTTTTTGGTGGTCAGCTTCTTGAGTTTTTAATTTATTTTGGATATTAGGCCTCTATCAAATGTGGGGTTAGTGAATTTTTTCCCAATATGTAGGTTGCTGATTTTTCTTATTGGCTATGACTTTTGCCTTACAGAAGCTTTCCAGTTTCATGAAGTACCCTATGTAGAAAAATGAAAATACACCCATATTTGTCACCTTGCACAACTTCAAGTCCATGTGGATCAAGGACCTCAACATAAAACAAGATACATTGAATCTAATAGAAGAGAAAGTGGGAAAGAGCTTTGAACTCATTGGCACAGGGGGAAATTTTCTAAACAGAACTCCAATGGCACATATTCTAAAATCAAGAATTGATAAATGGGACCTGATATCTGACTTTGATCCTTTAGACTCACAGGGAAAAAGAAGAACATCAACTTATTTTTGTAGGTTACTCTAACTCACAACATGAATATTATTATTGTCCTTTTTTTAGGTGGCCAGGTTTATAATGTGAATGAATAATCCAGAATAAAAAGGTAAAGCAGAAGCATGTCAGCTTACATACACTGTTAGAAGATCAACTCTGATAAAAGTTCCTTGTAGAGAAGTTCTGCGACTATGAAGAATTAGGGGAAAAAATGTTCTAATGAATTGCTAATATAATTTGATTTGGTAAAATATCAGAAGGGTAATGGGAGAGAAAAAAAACAGATGACAAAGGACTATAAAGAGACAATAGTTGTTATGATAGAAACTTGTTCTGAGAATATGGCTTTGAACAACAGTAACAATGTCTTGAATCATTACTGAAATTATTTTAGAGCACTAACATACTAATGGAAACAGGATGAAAACAATACAACATTGGCCAATATTTAAAGGAAGAAATTGAGTAGTGGAATACTTCAATACTTAGAAATCCTAGAAGTTAAAATATAACTACTATATATTATGTGTTTTACTATGACATATGTGTTCAAATATGTTGAATTTTCTTTATATGCTTAATACTATATTCTTAGATAATTAGCAAATACTTTTTAATGTGGTTTTTTTTTACTTACATTGTTTTCATCCTAGTTAAAACATCATGCATGGCAATAGCAATTCCTAGATTGTGGTGACTCTTTCTTTTGAGGAAAATTAGTAGTTTTGACTATAGTTCTGATCTCTTCAATTGTTCCTGAGACAGTAACATAACTTCTTCACAAGCTCTTGAAGCAAATACAGTAAATGTTCTTCACTTTCAACTTATATTACTGTTAACATTTGTAGTTGACTTATAAAATTTTAAAAAGTCATTACTGAAGTGTCTATCTCGTGATTAAGATCTACTTCTCTAGTTGTTTTAACATAATCTCCATTTTCCACAGTAAGTATAAAGTGGAGGGACACTTTATATAAGTCTGTACATAAAACTGTACATTTTGGCACATTCCTCCTGAGTCTCACACATAGGAGCCTATCTGAAACATCTTGCTTATCATCATAGTATGCTAATTCTGAGATAAAATTTCTTGTGTTTTTCTTATGCTAATCCAAGATAAATTTTCTTGTGTTTTGTGCTTATGTATAACCCCCACTTAAAGTTTCAGTCTTTGCTCTGTACACTAGTGGCATTGAACCAACTCAAAATCAAGTCCACAGTGTTTTATATAACCCAGAATTGCTACTAAGTATATTGTTTAAATAAATATTAGTCTAGCTACTTATTTTCATTTATTATTTAATAGATTCATGGGCTTCTTAATAGAATTGGAAAACCATATAGGTTGTCAACTTGATCAGATATGTTTAAATATACACATATATATTCAATATATATAATATAATTATAATTATATAATTATATAATATTATACAATTATTATAATTGTATATAATTATAATAATTATTGTAATCCATATAGTGCATATGAGATTATATATCACCCTCTATTATCCTATATTTTTCCCTAGACAGTGACAGCTCACTTGACTTTCCCTGTGCCAGTGTTACACATATGCCTTTAATAAGCCCATAAACATACTGTACTAGAGATAGTTACTATATGACATGAAATTAGAGTAGACAAGGACTCATAACAGTGTTCCTATGCTTACCATTTCTGTAGAATAATACATTCGCATTAGTCTGATGCAACTTACTGAAAAATAAGACAAATAAATGAGTAATTATGAGCTGTACTTATGCCATTTTATGGTGATGCTGTCTAAGGATCTGTATGTGAGACCAGTAAACATTTATCTAGTGAAGACTCTAAAGGAAGTACTGTAGGGTTATTAAAAATTGCACTTTGCTCTACATATCTCACTGAGATTTTGATCTTTCTTGAATGCTGGCAGAAGTAAATAGATCTGCTCTGATAAAAGAAAGCCCATTTTTTAAAATAGTTTCAAAATAATTTTTAACTAATGTATAGGTCACTTCAGTTTGGCATTGTACAGAAACCAGATTAGGTGATACTTCTCTTACATGACAAAAGTTCTTTGCTGGATATTAAAATATACACAGCATTAATACTTTGCTAATCTCCTAAATTGATATTGGTGCATTTATTTTATTGTCCAAAATTCACAGTAGAATGGTAACCTAAATCTCTGATTGTTGTAATTTTTCTTCATTCCACTCTGTGAAGGCTATTTAGATGAGGTTTTCTGTCTTGCATGCATTCATGTAAAATGCCAACTTTAATAACACACTAGCTGTGACTTTTTAAATATGTTTGATTGCTTACTTAAATGGGATCACTATAATGTATTATTTATTTGTATTTTAATTTTTGATCAGTGTAAGGATATTGTGCCAAGATATTTCTTAGGGAGATATAGTGCATCTGTCTACTCTTTCTAGGCAGGGACTCATGACAGACTCAAGAACAGATACAACCAAGGTTCGTTGTCATGAAGCAACAAGTTCTATTGTGGTTACTTACAGAAATGCAGGTGAAACCTTACTTACAAAATAAAAGATACTCAGAGAAGCTACATCTCTAAACCCTATCAAATATTTGTAACAGATGACAAAATATGGGAACATGGTGTAAGGCTGTGAAAGAGGATTTGGTTTTGGTTGAAGTGCTGACTGGAAAGCCCGGAGACCCAACAGGTGTCCATTGCCTGTAAGGGACAGGCATCTATTCTGCTGTGTTCCCAGAATCCAGGTACCTAACACGTGATGTAGAAGTCCATTGACCTGCACTGTTCAGTCACATTCAGGGCAATGCAGCCATGCCCAAAGAGCACAAGTAGAGGGCCTTGCTTACAGGCCTCAGGCCTTAGAGAGATTTACATACTAATAAGATGCCTGAAGGCCAGAGGGCAGAGGCAATTAAGCATTCTAACCTGTCAGTATGTACAAATTCACACTCACACACAATATTTCAAAGATATGATACTGAGTGAATACAATATCATTTTATGTAGGAATTTGAGGCAAGAAAACCTTAAGGAGGGTCTACTAGCCTTGTTTTCATGTGAAATATATTCACCATTCTATGACTGAAAATTTATTTGTCAAGTATTTTATCTTGAACTTAAATCTGAGTTAGACAAAATGGAGAATGTCAAACTTGTGATTTATAAAAATGAAATTGCTTCTACTACAATCTACAAATTCAATTCTACTATTGCAATCTACATGCTATTGAATAGATTGTCAATTAAGAGAATTATAAACCAATTGCAGTCAAGACAAAATTCATTGAGATTTTGAACCATGTTTATAGTACTCTGGCACATTTTCCTAAAAAATATGAACCTAGCTACCAGAGTTGTGAGAAAAATGGTCTGTCTCATTTCTAATAAATAGGATAGGAAAGAATAGAATAGACAAAATAGCACATGACCTTCACTTTATGTCATAAATAAAATGAAGTAACATGTATTTTTTCACTAGAACTAGGTCATAAATTTTTTTCATATATTCAGTAAGTTTGATAGTCTGCTGATAAATAGAGAAAAACTGTTGTTGCCATATAATGGATATTCTTTAATGGCATTTCTCTCATGATAGTGTATCTTCATAAGGCAACCAGATTTTTTATTCTAAGGAATATATATATATATATATATATATATATATATATTTTTTTTTTTCTAGAAATCAATTCCAATTGAAAATGATTAAGTTTATAATTGGTAGTATCAAATCTGATAGTCATAATACCTGTGCACTACAGACATGAAAATGAAAAAGTCATGGAGTTTTCTGCTTTGGATATTGCATTTCAAAACCACTTTTTTTATATGAAACACCAGCCATGTACTTTCATACTTGTACACATGACAACGATAAATACAAGGATATTTTAAAGATTGTGTTGGAACAAAGAATCATTGCATCCCACTATGTCAAAAAGAGGTTATATGATGAAATATTAAATGTGCATTCCTGAACAAAATTAGATGAGAAATATTTATCTTTTTCTCCATTGCAAAGAGATGATTAATATTGACATATATAGATTTTATTGAAACTCCTGCATAAGATACACACCTTTTGGAATAAAAGTTTCCCTAATATAAAAGGACTTAACATATGAGCACTATTAAAATTATCTTTTATCACTACCCAAGAAGATATTATGTCTTTTTTAAAATGTACACAATCCATAAGCATATTAAAGATTGATGATATTGCTAAGACCAAAAGTGAAATCAAATAAATTAATTTGCTTAAATAAAAAAGAGATTCCCTGTTATAATTTTGCTTACTGTTAAACTTACTTATAGAACCTAAAACTATTAAATTATAGTTAACTAATGCCATATTAAGAAAATAAGCGTGAGCTAGGCTATCATTTAAGATAGGTACCTTTGTCAAATTTAATCATTTAGTTTCTGTATGTGAGCACTGGTTTTAAAAGTATATCTTATTTTGTCACTGATTAAAAGAATGTTTAGAAGCAGCATATAAATGATGTAAGAAATTTACATATACAATATGAATTTATGTCCGTACTGAGGATTCATTGCAAGGCTGAATGTATCAAATAATGTGCTTTACCATATCACAAAGCTACACCTCAACTGTACAATACAGTGACAGCTAATATTTTCCAAGTTTTTAAATAGAAGTCTCTATCATGTAGATGATCTGAAGATCATCTCAATAAATTCACTCATTGATGAAAAACTGGCAACCTGAATTGAGCAAGGATTGTTGAGCTCCTTTGTTTTTTATCTGAGCACAGTAAATCTTGTAATGTTTTGAGAATTAAATATCAATAAAGTTTTTTGGTATCTACTTTACAGTGAAAAGATACATTTCAGTGTAAAGTTGAAGACTTACTTTATGCTTTCCACTATCCATGCAGATGAGGAAGAAAACACCATACTTGGTAATTCCCACAGGGTTCAGAAAACAGTTTCTATCACAGCTAGGAAGAAAAAAAAATTTAATTAAAATTTTAGTAAACATTTTATTAAAGTATTATACTTATATAAAAATATAAAATTAGGTATAGTGTGAGTCTAAAACTAAGAACCTAATCAGTTATCTATAAAACAACAGGAAGAACAACAGAAAGCTTCAGGAAATTGAAAACTGGGAAATGAAGAGCTGGAAACAAGCAAAAGGGGGGCTATTTCTGGCAGTGTGAATGGAGGCACCATGTTGATTGCAATGGGATATGTGTAGCTAGTTCCCAGAGTGCACAACACCAGGATAGTAGACACTCAAGAAGATTCCAATCAGTTCGCAAAAGAGATGTCATGAAGGACCATGTCACTAAGAAGTTGTGATTGTAAGAATACATAAAGCTATGTGGATTTTAATTTAACTAATTTTTCATTATGACAGTAAGTAATATTGGAATGAAGATTTGATGATTATGAGTCTACTAGAATGACAACTCTAATTTATGAAATAAGTTAATGTGAACTATTACCCTTATTATATAGATTAAGGTGAACTAATTTGTTTTATGGAAACTAGAAATTAGAACAGCAGCAGTAACTTTTCAAATGAGTATCCCACATACAAGGTGTAGGAGAATCATAGTTATTGAAAATGCATGAGTTTAATTCGTACAGTATTTCTTCTTAAGAGTCTCAAGAAAAATGATAGGTTATCCTTGAAATTAGATAAATGTATTTGTTGAAATACACTTATATCTTAATATAAAGATGATTAAAGTACAGTAGGCATTATATACAGTTGAAGAAATTTGTCCACCCAAGGCTAATATCATCAGTAAATACAAAAAACTTGAAATATTTGGTATGCAGAATTAGTGTTATGTGCAAATATAAAAATAGAGTGTGTGTGTGTGTGTGTGTGTGTGTGTGTGTGTGTGTAATGAAAAGAACAGAGTGAGTGGTTGCAATATCTAGATTCGGTTGTCAACTTTACTGCATCTGGAATTATCTGAGATACAAGGAGCTGGGTTCACCTGTAGTGGAATTTTTTTTACTTAAATCACTCAAAGTGAGAAGATTTGTTATTAATTGATTCCTTCTGGTGGCAGCCTATATAAAGGACATGGAAGAATCTTTTGGTCTTTTCTTGATTGACCTCCCACTGGCAAGTTGATTTCTTTACAGTCATTAGAGCCTACTTCATAAAGATTCTGGTGTATAGTGAATATCACTAGAAACAACCAGTCTTATAGCCTGAACAACTATTGGATTCTTAGACTTTCCATTGTTGTACAAGCTCAACCAGAAGCTGTAAGCTAATATATATATATATATATAATATTGTGATTATAAATCATAAACATATATAAATATGTATATTCATTGCATTAGTTTTGTCCTACAGAGAATCCTGGATAATACATGATCTTTACTATTATATATAATTTTTATATGTTTATGATCATAATATTATGATTTTAAAATTTAAAAGTTTATGAATTTAAAATAAATAAATATACCATTTTAATTTTTCCTGTCTTTATTTTTTTTCAAAGCTTCCTGTATACTTTTTCTTGCTCCCTTTCAAATATCACTTCTTTGTCATTGTACTTTTATGCACATATGTGCATTTAAATACATAATATATTCCTAAATATAATTTCCCATTCTGTATATTTCTTGGATGTATATTTCCATAGGTTACCTTCTGATATTTGATAATTTATTGCTGTGCTTATCCCTGGAATGTAATATTTCTCCCGTTATCATTTCTAAGTTTTCAGCAGTTGTTTGTGTAGATTTGAAGCCTAGTCCACTTATGTCTGTCCTTTTTAGCATGTCTATTGTTGTCCTTGTTCAGGACGTGCTAAGAAAGTCATGTTGGTAAAATTTTATGAATGTAGCTTTGGATATATTTGGAAGAGACAATATTACTCTAAACTCTTATTCTCTTGCTGTTACTGTTCTATTCCCTCTTTTACAGTGTTTCTTGAGCCTAGGTGAGGACTCCTGTTATTTATCTATCAGTTGTTTCTGACTTCCATCACTCTATATTTTGATTAGTTATGTTTTTGTAATGGTCTCTGCCTTTTGAAAAGAAATGTGTTCTTCATGAGGGGTAAGGACTATAGTTTCATGTGTGTATAAAGACACATATAAAATGTAATTATTAACTTTTACATCTTCCCTGGAAATGGTTTATCCAAGGGACATCATATAGCAAAAAACCCAATGCCAGATGCCAGTCAGGCAAAGATTTTTTTGTGTGTTGTTGGTCAGGGTTGCCTAAGAGCTTCCCAAAATATTCACAGTATTGATATTGCTGTCGAAATGCAAATACTTATTGCTGAAGACACTCAAACATAAGACCCAGATGCCCTTGAGCTCTTTCTGAAAGCCTCCTACTCTAGAACAAGCTTTCATTACATCATCATAAGGCACCATGCGAATTTTCAAATGAGGAAAAATATTAACAGCCCTATCCAGGTATGACATCTATGAACTACAACAATGACAAGCATGGCATACATAGTAACCATAGGGGTACAGTACCAACATACTTACCTTGGTGGTAACCAATAGTTCTTTAATTAGACCAAGAGCCACTCAATAAAAAAGAAGTCATGGCTAGAAACTAAATTGATTATTCACAGCTAGTAAATTACTTGATCGTAAATTAGAACCTAAAACTGTCACTTCACTAAAATCAATCATTCTTCGAAACCTTTCCACATGGCAATTCATTATATTCAGTAACAATTCTCAAAGTAAATTTTAAAAATTCATAATTTATATCACTATTCTTAATATCTTTGAACTATGTATCATGTACAAACAATTATTTATTGTTCATTTACTTAAGTATTGTATCCACATTTATATGTGGATTAGGTGTCTAGATGTTGTAAGTGGACGATTGATTTTTGTGCATGCATGGGGGGTGGTGATAGATGTGCCATAGCACACACAAAATGAACAGAGTATAAATTTGTGTAGTTAGCGCTCTCTATATTTATGTGGTCTCCTGGTATGTATCATAGGTTCTTATGCTTGCATAGATATAGTGCCTTTACTCACTACTCTATCTTGCTAGTTCAGTAAACACTATCTTCATACACAAAACTAAAGTTAGAAAAATTTTGAATTTCATTGGCAGTAAGAAATTTCTATGCTCACTAAACTAAAATATGTAAAATGTATAGGTAGAGCAACTATAGTTATGGAATTTCCTATTTAGTCATGCTTTTGACTTTTCTTTTGTCTTCCTAAGATTAGCTCATGAATCCAATAAATTGTATGGATTATACGAAGGTATACCATAATTTGACTATTTTTAGACAGGTTATGAAGAAAAGGAATCGCAATATACGATGTATTTTCTAACCAAGTAGAATTGTAAAATGCAATAGAGTGATGCAGAGTACATAACAGTAAATTGTTGGGGGCCAACTTTTAGCAGAAAGCGGCTATCAGTTTTGCAGCCATCTTGAGCCATATACCCTGACATGAGACTTGGATTACAATAGCCTACAACAGCTGAGCACACTCTGATAATCTTGGTTTAGATACCTTGGGTGTGTGAGATTAAAGGTGTGTGACTTAAGAGTGTGACCTAGAGATCAGATTTAGAGACAAGACCTAAGGGCATAATTAAAGGTGTGACCAAAAGGCATGGCTTAGAAGTGAGACATATAAAGGCCAGAGGCAGAGAGAAGAGAGATGAGAGAATCAGACACTTAAAGGAAATATACTCTTTAGGGAGACTCTTTAGAGAGTACAGCTACACTTGGGACTTGGACCAGGAAGAGAGACTGAAGAATAAATGGGATTGAAACACACTCTGTCTGGTCTCCATTCTTCATGTCCATCCTCACACTCTCTCTTGCTGAACCCCAACCCACAGACCGGATTCCCTAGTGTTGGGTTATTCGATAGCAGGGAGGTGGAATGGGAGGATGGTGGGAGCACACCCTCATAGAAACTCCCAGAATTATATGGGTTAGACATGACAGAGGCAGGCCACCAGAGGACTAGATTCCAGAATTCAAACAAAAAATATCTTGATACTAAAATTGGTTTTGAGAATTGTATATTGCAGAATACACAGCCTTGGTGTATCTACTCATCAAGCAAGCTGAGCAGACCTGCTCGAACCTCTGATGTCCTGGTATTTCAGCAGGATTCAGTGAAGACACAGACATCAGAGGCTTATCAATTTACACTTCCCCCACCCCTCTTCTAATATTTCAACACCCCATAATCATCTTGAAGAAGTTAATGAATAGTCTGCACCCATATTCCCTGGGCTTGGGACTGAGGTGATTAATATTGGGTTGTCTTTCTAGGGAAAAGTAGTGGTTTTGTTGGAACAGGGAGGAATAGCTAGGATTTATTGCATAGCCATAACCTATTGGTAGAAATCTGTATAACTGTTATTAAGCTGAAGTTATAATTTCTTAAATGGTACAAAATTTTCTTTTATTTCAAATTTAAGTTCTTGTCATACAGATCTTTAACTTGCTGGTTAGATTCAATCCAAAATATTTTATATTATTTGTGACTATTGTGAAGGGTGTCATTTCCCTAATTTCTTTCTCAGCTTGTGTATCTTTTGAGTAGAAGAAGGCTACTGATTTGTTTGAGTTGATTTTATATCCAGCCAGTTTGCCGAAGTTGTTTATCAGGTTTAGGAGTTCTCTGGTGGAAGTTTTAGGGTCACTTAAGTATAATATCATATCATCTGCAAATAGTGAAATTTTGACTTCTTCTTTTCCTATTTGTATCCCTTTGACTTCCTTTTGTTGTCTAATTGCTCTGGCTAGGATTTCCAGTACTATACTGAATAGGTAGGGTGAGAGTGGGCAGCCTTGTCTAGTCCCTGATCTTAGTGGAATTGCTTCAAGGTTCTCTCCATGTTGGCTACTGGCTTGCTGTATACTGCTTTTACTATGTTTTGGTATGTGCCTTGAATTCCTGATCTTATCAATTTACTCCTCTCCCCCCACCCCTCTTCTAATATCTCAAAGCCCATAATAAGCTTGAAGAAGTTAATGAAGAGTCAGCATCCCTATTTACTGGGCTTCGGGACTAAGGTGATTAATATTGGGCTGTCTTTCTAGGAAAAAGTAGTGGTTTTGTTGGAACAGGGAGGATTAGCTAGGATTTCTTTCATAGCCATAACCTATTGGTAGAAATCTGTATAATTATTATCAAGATGAAGTTATAATTTCTTAAATGGTATAGAATTTACTTTGATTTCAAATTTAAGGTTTTCATTGGTACGAGTTTCTTATCGATATAAAAGTGAGATTAATATTGTTACTCGAATAGGCATTGAATACAAGGCTTAGACCCAGTCCTTCTTTAACTCTTTTTTAACTGATTTGAGATGGCTAGCTTGTGAGTCAAGGGCCTATAGCAAATTCATGGCTCTGAGTTCATTGTTAGGGTGTTTTCTATATTTTATTTAGAAATAGATGAGAGGAATTAACAGACAACACTCTAGATTGCCTTACATAGACTGTTGGTTTTCAAACTGTCAAAAGACCACAGAACTGATGTTACAAACGTTTCTGTATTAATATGTATTTTGACTAGAGCCCAGTCTGCTCCTCACAGCTTCTTGTCTTGGATTCTAAGAAGAAAGAGAGCATCTGTGGAGTTACTCCTGTTGTGGTGAGACAGACACTAGGCAAGAATTGTCTCTTTTCATCTACAGATAGATTACTTTCCAGAAATTTTTTTTAAAAATCACACATCCATGAATATATAAGAAGCACAAACTGGATTCCAAAGATATAAAAGCCATGAAACAAAGTTGAATGGTTATGGAATTGGAGATGAACAGAGTACGTATTTGTGGGAGGGAGGTAGATATGATCAAAATGCCTTTCAGGAAATGCTCAAGCAACTAATAGAAAATGAAAAGACTGGGCAGCCTTGTCTAGTCCCTGATTTAATGGGATTGCTTCAGGTTTCTCTCCATTTAGTTTGATGTTGGCTACTGGTTTGCTTTATATTGCTTTTACTAAGTTTAGATATTGGCCTTGAATTCCTGATATTTTCAAGACTTTTAACATGAAGGGATGTTGAATTTTGTCAAATGCTTTCTCAGCATCTAGGGAGATGATCATGTGTATTTTTTTTTCCTTTGAGTTTGTTTATGTACTGGATTACATTGATGGATTTCCTAATATTGAACTGTCCTGCATTCCTGGGACAAAGCCTACTTGATCATAATGGATGATTGTTTTGATGTGTTCTTGGATTTGGTCTGGGAGAATTTTATTGAGTAGTTTTGCATCAGTATTCATAAAGAAGATCAGTCTGAAGTTCTCTTTCCTTGATGGGTCTTTGTGAAGTTTAAGAGGACCCAGCTATACCACTCTTGGGCATATACCCAGAAGATGCTCCAACATATAACAAAGACAAATGCTCCACCATGTTCATAGCAGCCTTATTTATAATAGCCAGAAGCTGCAAAGAACCCAAATGTCTGTCAACAGAGGAATGGATACAAAAAAATGTGGTACATGTACACAGTGGAATATTACTCAGCTATTAAAAACAATGAATTCATGAAATTCTTAGGCAAGTGAATGGAACTAGAAAATATCATCTTGAGTGAGGTAACCCAGTCACAAAAGAACACACATGGTATTAAGTCACTGATAATTGGGTATTAGCCCAGAAGCTTGCACTACCCAAGATTCAACTCACAGACCATATGAAGCTCATGAAGAAGGAAGAGCAAGTGTGGGTGCTTCAGTCTTCCTTAGAAGGAGTAACAAAATACTCAAGGGAGCAAAAATGGAGACAAAGTGTGGGACAGAAACTGAAGGAAGGGCAGTCTGGAGACCATTCCACCTGGGTATATATCTCATGTAGAGGTAAACGCTGATGTGGGGGTCAGGAAGTGCATGTTGACAGGAGCCTGATATATCTGTCTTTTTAGAGATCTGCCAGAGTCTGATATATTCAGAGGCAGATGCTCACAGCTAATCATTGAACTGATCAAGGGGTTCCCAATGGAGGAGTTAGAAAGTGCTGAAGGAGCTGAAAGGTTTGCAGCCCCATGAGGAGAGCAGCAATATCAACCAACCAGAGCTCCCAGAGTCTAAACCACCAGCCTGGGAACACATAGGAAGGGACCCATGGCTCCAGGTGTATATTTAGTGGAGGATGGCCTTGTTGGACGTAGGTGGCAGAGGAGATCCTTGGTCCCATGAAGGCTGGATGCTGAGTATGGGGAATTCAAGTGTGGGGAGGTGGGAGTGGGTGGGGTTCTATGGGTAGGGGCACATCCTCTTAGGAGCAGGAGGAGGGAGGATGGGATGGGGGTTAATGGGTGGAAGACCCCATATAGCCCGTAAGCTACTAATAATTCTGTCTTTACTTCCAAAATGCTAGAATTAAAGCTATAAAACTTGTAATAAGGTAATCATAATGGTTGAATTCCTTATAAAAACTTAGGTCCATGCACATATACAGAGATTAGAGTTAAACAACTGAAGATAAAAGAAAACAATAAAATAAATTAACCTGAAGAGATCAAATTATTTCAGAATCAAATTACATGCATATACATCACATATACAGATATTCATATAATACACATATATACATTACATATATACTATATACTATATATATATATATATATATATATATATATATATATGCTTGATTTTAAAATATGTGATTTTCACTTTTAGTGAATGAATAAAATGAACTAAAATATGGTAGTTGTCTTAGGGTTTTACTGTTGTGAACAGACACCATGACCAAGGCAAGTCTTATGAAGAACAACATTTAATTGGGGCTGGATTACAGGTTCAGAGGTTCGGTTCAGTATCATCAATGCAGGCATGGTACAGGAGGAACTGAGAGTTCTGCAACTTCATCTAAAGTTGGCTAGCAGAATACTGACTGGCAGGCAGCTAGGAATAGGGTCCTAAAGCCCAAGACCACAGTGACACACCTTCTCCAATAAGGCCACACCTCCAAATAGTGCCACTCCCTGGGCCATGCATATACAAACCTTCCCAAGTAGTTCTCTGGGTCACAAATTAGTGACTGGGAAAAGCAACATCAGATCATGGGTACAAATACAATGATATGAAAAGATTAAAGAAAAGGTATATGAAACACATTTTAATAAAAACATCAAACATGGTTTCAATAACATGGTTTCCCAAATGTGAGCTGAACAATGTTCACAAAAATGAACATGCCAAGCTACATGGAGAAAAACCAGCATACCCTCAACCCCACACAAAGTACTGTAGGCAAATGAGGAAAGCTGGAAGCAAGAGAAGCATTCTTCTCCAGAGAAGAGGACATCAGTTGCTTGTTCAGTGTCAAGCAGTGATTTCTAAACACACACACACACACACACACACACACACACACACACACACACACACGGATTGTACAGAATGAAAAGGTAATATTTAGAAATGCATATATATATATATATATATATATATACACACACACACACACACACACACACATACACACACACATACACACATACATATATACCTAAAATAACAATTATTGAGAAAAGAATCCATGAGTCGGAAGGAACATAGAGAGAAACATACACAAATTTTTGGATAAAGGAATGAGAGACTAATGCATTGAAATTAAATTATAACATCAAAAATAAAACAATTGAAATAAGTGAATAACTTTTTAATATATGAATTTTTAACAAAAAGAAAATAAATGCCTATGCCAAAATTTGAAAGAAATTCTACCGCTGAGAATAGTTTTTATTATTAAGTTGTGCCTTATTACAAAGATTGTAGAGAACTGGTCAGAAAACTTACAAAGACATGGCTTTCTCCAACTTCTGGTGAACAAAATAAAAAAAAGCAAGAAAAAACAGATTATTCTAGAAAAATTCTCAATGTCCCTATAATATTTTAATTTACTAGAGTGAAATCTGTTTTCTTATTTGAAAACCTAGAATGGATGGCGGTGAGTGAAATTGTGACTTCCATAGAAACAACCGTATTCTCAATAGACCAAATGCTCACAGAAATGCATACATGTGAAAAGCATTGATTTTCTAACTCATTTGATTCATATAAAAGCAAACTGATAGAGATGAACAATATGGATCGAGTATGATTTGGGAGATTCTAACAGAAAAATAATGATGGTTGAGACTAAAAAACACACAAAAACCCAGAAAAGAAAACAAGAACTCACACTCTCTTGTAAATAATCACAAGACATATAATGGTAAATGCAAAATTATATTAGTCTTAGGAGGCAGATGTGGTGATAAATGCCTTTAATCCCAACACTTGAGAGGCAGAAACATACAGAATCACTGTGAGTGATTAACTTAGACTACATGGGAAAGTTCCAGGACAGCAAGAACTACATTGTAAAGAGATCCTACCCCCACCACAAGTTATAGTGGAGGTATATAGAAAAACAAACAGAAATAAAGGGTCTTTATTTCAAATATGAAAATAATGAAATGCTAGGAAAACAACCATTAAAATTTTTTAAATGTGATATAAAAAGAAATAAAAATCTTTAAATTGTTAGTGTTTGTATCAATCATTTTATTGATTCCTGGTAAGGAGGCCAATTTCATGAAAAAATATAAATATCAAAAACTTTGTCAATTTACTTAAATAATGCTGTTGTAAATATCTTTTAAATTAACAAAATATGAATTGTGAGCCTAGATAAGCCAAAATTAGTAGTGAATACAATACTACAACTTAAATTTTGGCATGTGATAAACATTTGGCAAATATTTTAAAAGTACATTATTACAGCAAACTTGCAATGATTTTTAAGATTATAATGAGCTACTGGATATAAAATATGTTTTTGTACATTAAAAGAAAAAAATGAAGTCATTAAGATCATAAGGATTATACTTTCATTGCTTAGAAAAACATAACCCAGCTAATTATTTGACCAAAATATTATAGTACTCAACATAGCTAATGCATGATTTCCAAGAATAAACTGGATTGTTCACATTTCCCTATATTAAAGGGAGACCCAAAAGACACCAATTAAAATAAAGATTAGAAAAACAGAAATTTACATATAAATATTTATCAGCACCAGATGGCTCACAGGTGAAATACACATAACCTTGGAAGATTATATAACTCAAATGGCTTAAAGTATTTCAGGTTTAAGGAAGAGAAAAAAAAATAGCAACTATCTTTAAGTTGCACATTACTAAAACTTCGCAAGCATAATAATAGTCAAATTAATAATTAAATTTTGGTCTAATTATTGTAAAATTTTAAATAAAAATATAAATATTGGTAAATGCCTCTATCATTGTACCGAGGACCCTGCGTGACTACAGGTTGTGGCCTCTTCAGGTTTCCTATCTCCAGTACTGAGTCAGAGCCCAGGTCACCCCCATTGATTCTTGGGAACCTCTCTAATCCCAGGATTCTCTCAGGCCCTGTAGAAGTCCACCTCTGTCAGTTGTAGATTTACATTCATAATCATAGCCACCAGGTCATCTCTTCTGTCCCTCCCCACACCTGATTGTGAACCCCTCATTCCTCTCTCCAGCCCCTCTTCCACTCAGTTACCTCCCTCCCTCTGACTCTTATGACTATTTTATTCCCACTTGTAAGTGAGATTTAAACATCCTTGCTGGTGTCTTCCTTCTTGTTTAGCTTCTTTGGGTCTGTGCAGTGTAGCATGGAGATCCTGTACTTTATGGCTAATATCCACTTATAAATGAGTGCATACTGCACATGTCCTTTTGGAACTGGGTTAACTCACACAGGATGGTATTTTTGAGTTCATTCCACTTGCCTTCAAATTCATGATGACTTTGTTTTTAATACCTGAATAGTATTCTATTGTGTAGATGTACCACACAACTATAAATTCTTTATCCATTCATCAGTTGGGAGACATTTAGCTTGCTTCCAGTTTCCGGCTATTACAAATAAAGCTGTTACGATCACAGCCGAGCAATTGTCTTTGTCACATTGCATTAAAATACAGTTAACAGAAAGATAAAAAGGTAATTATGCCAAATGCAAAAATAATTTATTTAAACCACACTATATTTACTATTCTTAATAATTACCAAAACAAATTAAATTGAAGAAAAACATTAGCATGTCTAAAGCTTAACAATATATTTCTTTCTTAACGACTTCACACTTAAGAGATAATAATTAAAAAGAAAAGTCAAGGATAAAGTAATAAACCATTCTAAATACATTTGAAAAACAAGAAGTTAAATGCCTTTACTTTTCTGAGTGTGCAAATATCTAATTCCCAAAGCTCAATGCACATAGAGCTGATATTTATAGAATCATAATGAAATAAAAATGAAATGTGCATCCTTTACATAACCTTTTTGGTCCTTGTAAATTCTGTATGTGAAAAAAGTTCAAATTTGTTTTTTTGTGGAACATATTAATATTACTAAATTTGCTTATTTATAATCCCATTGATTTTTTAAAGTCATTACTTAAAGCATTTTATTGTGCATTTATACCACAGTTGCTTTCTATATTTTTCATTTAGAGTTATCTAAAATTATTCTGTAATCATGTGACTATGAGGAACACTAGTTATTCATGAGAATGAATGCAATTCCATAGCAATATGACTTGAATTCTTTTGAATAAAATCCAGAGATGGCATAGTGGTTTAATATTGTAGTTTGATTTCTTCTTAAGAAAACTCTATTTTCTTCACATAATGGAGGTATTAATTTCATTTTTTTTTCTATGAGGTCATATAATTTCTTTACCTCTCAATTCTTGCCAGCCTTTATTCTTTATTGTTTAGTATAGTGATTTCACCTGTGATGAGATAGAATCTTAATTTTTCTGACAAATAAGAACATTAAATATTTGTTTACCAGAATTTGTGGCCTTTTTGTTTTTATTTGAAAATATTTTAAAAATTTTGTTAGGATACATTTTATTAGACTATTGGTTCTTTTGTTTTTTGAGTTATTCAAGTTTTCTTACTATTAATTCTCTCTGTAAAATAAATAGCTGATTCAATTAGCTTCCTTTTTTCAACTTTTTATTGATTCGTTGTGAGTTTAACATTATGTACCCTTTTATTACATATTTTTTCTTACATTTGTTTTGCTTTTCATTATAGGACCAGACATCTGTTATGTTAACACAATTAAAATTGATAATTATTGCTTCTATTTATTGAACTACATGAGTCTTCTCAAGATTATCTTTTATGCTTATATGTGGAATGACCACCAGAAATCAGAGTAGGGTACATGTTTTCCACCATGCATGCAGTACACTGAAGTAGGGCTCATAGCTCTGTTTTCTCTTCCTCTTTCTCACTTAAAATGCAATAATAATATCCATTAGTGCAGTATTGTCACTGAGACTTCCAAAGGTTGAAATTTATAATTTTAGGGTTCCCAAGACAACTGTAATCTAGACATCCACCAATAGCTCTAACAATGCAAACATTTAAATTTTTTGTAGTAATTAAAAAATAGAAGCTTGTGAGCCCGTTGTTTCCAAAATCTGGAGAACATTGAGTCCCCGTTACAATCTGCATTAATGTGGCCTTTTGCTGGTACCCAGGTGGTACTGGTTCTGAAGATGAAGGGGTCATTAAGAGCATGAGAGTTGGCACTGTGAGAGGCCTTAGAAGGCCATTGGTGAAGAAGGTGCAGCCTCAGTTGCAATTGATGGCCCAGAACTGAAGGGGTAATGCAAAGGAGTTGAGGTTTGGCATCATGAAGAGAGCCTATGAGAGGCTATTGGTGAAGCCTAGTGGCAGCAGAAGACAACAGTGTTTTGGCGATGCCAGTACCATGAGATGACCACCAAGAACAGCAGCAGCAGCGAAGTACAGGTACCTGGAGCCTAGAAGACAAGGTGTGTGCTACAAAGGGCAGGGCTGGAGAAGCGACCTTGGAGGATTACAGAAGATCATAAATTTCATCCCAGACATTGTACAGTTGGAGTTTAATTTCGCTTTTAATTGTGACTCTGCTCTGATATTTTTCCCTCTTGAAGGAAGAAAGTATTTTAGTGGCGCCCACAGTTAAGAGACTTATTTGTAAGAAGACTTTGAATTTTAAAAGAGAACATATATTCTAAAAAGATTGACATTTTAATATATAAGAACTTGCAAAGACTGTGAGACGTTTAAGTTATTTAGATCTTGGGGATGAGTAAGAATGTAAGGGTTGAGGCTTAATAGTGATGTGTATGTGTGTCAGGTTGACAAGGGGTCAATTGTACTTGATGATTTTGTGTCAACTTGACACAAGCTGGATATATCACAAAAAAGGGAACCTCCCTTGAGGAAATGCCTCCATGAGATCCAGCTGTCAGGCATTTTCTCAATTAGTAATCAAGGTGGGAGGGCCCCTTGTGGGTGGTGCCATTCCCTGGGCTGATCTCTTGGGTTCTGTAAGAAAGCAAGCTGAGCAAGCAAGGGGAAGCAAGCCAGTAAGTAACATCCCTCCATAGCCTCTGTATCAGCTCCTGATTCCTGACCTGCTTGAGTTCCAGTCATGACTTCCTTTGGCCATGAATAGTGTGGAAGTGTAAGCTGAATGAACCATTTCCTTTCCAACTTGCTTCTTGGTCATGATGTTTGTGCAGGAATAGAAACCCTAACTAAGACACTGGAGGACATGGTTACATGAATTAACTTATCATAAAAAGAAGAAAGAAAGAAAGAAAGAAAGAAAGAAAGAAAGAAAGAAAGAAAGAAAGAAAGAAAGAAAGACAGACTTGGCTTGGTTAATTTTATTGACAAAAGTGTGAAAAGAAACCTGAATTTAATCAGTTGTTTGAGGGTCACTTTCAAAGAAAATTTTAAATTTTCTGCCTCCCTCATTTGTATATTTATGTCTGAGTGGTTGTGTTATCTTTCAAACATTCTCATCTACACAGTCTAAGAATCCATGTAGTTCCTTAGATGCAAAGTAGATCAATATGTTTATCAGAAGAGGTTGACTTGCCTTGCTTCATACAGGAATGAGTCCTGCCTCATGGAGACTGAGTTACTTTTAGCTATGGTTTTTATGGGACTCTTGAGTGTGTGCTTGAGTATGTCTCTTGATACTTGTGCCTACATTTGTGGCTTGTTGGGGGCCGACTTTTAGCAGAAAGTGGCTATCAGCTTTGCAGCCATCTTGAGCCATATACCCTGACATGAGATTTGAATTACAATAGCCTACAACAGCTGAGAACACTCTGATAATCTTGGTTTAGATACCTTGAGATTAAAGGTGTGTGAGATTGTAGAGATCAGAGTTAGAGACAAGACCTAAGGGCATGATTAAAGGTGTAACTTAGAGGCGTGGCTTAGAAGTCAGACTATAGAAGACAGAACCAGAGATCAGAGAATATAGACGGAGATCAGAGACTATAGAGGGATCATCAGAGATGAATCTCAGACATTAGGTAGAATCTGCCCTCACCCTCGCTCTTGCTGAAGCCCGACCCGCAGACCGGAGCGGCAGCTTGGGCCGGGATACAGTGGCCGCCCAAACGTGGGTTGGCCCGGGCCTCAACATTTTGCCTGGGCTGCAACATTTATTTTGGCCGCCCCAACTTGGGGCTAGTGCAGTCCCCAACATTATTTTGGCGCCCTTGGATACTCAACAGTGGCTCTTACTTTTTTCTGCTGGATTGCCTTGTTCAGCTTCAATGTGTTGGGTTTTGTTCTAGTCTTATTAAATTTAATTTTGTTATGTTTGGTTGTTAATTTTTTAAAACCTGTTCTTTATTTGTAGTAAGACACAGAAAGGGGGGAAGTCTGGAGAAGAGTGAGGAGAAAGTTGAAGGGGATTGGGTGAGCAGAAACTGTAAACAACATTTATGTGTGAAAGAATAATCTATTTTCAATAAAAGGAAAATATTTTTATTGATTGAGAATTGTACATATGCATACGTTTTTTTTTTTTTAAACCAGGACTACCCCTATCTCATTCCAGCCCAATCCCAGCACCAATACAACCAATATTTTTTTCTAATTTATGTATTATTTTTTAATCTCACCAAGGCCAGTTAGTGTGATTAGTATGTGCATAGGTATAGGGCCATATGCAGGCTAAGGTTAGCCTATTGGAGACCTCATCCTTGAAGAAAACTAACACTCCCTAGCCCAATAGTCTAAACGTTACCAATAGATTCTGAGCTAGGAGTTAAATTTTATGAGTTCTCACATTTTTGTTGAGATTTTTGGAGAGGGTTCCTTTTGTGAAAATTTTATGGCTGCACTCAATTCTGCTCTAAGTATTGTGTGCAGTGGCAATACCGTATCTTTATATCTCTGACATTCTTACTAGAGTTAGGTGAAATATCAAAATGCTTTTAATGTGCTTTTCCCAAATGCCTAAGTATTTTGAACTTTAAAACATATTTGTGAAACATTTATAATTTTTCTATGAAAAATCTTGCTAAAGTTGTTTGGCTTCCATATATTTAGGTTGTTTGTTGTATGTGTATTGGAGATCCCAACCCTCTCTTACATGTATAGGTAGTAATAAAAGTTTTCCCATTAAATATATTGCATTTTCTCTCGATTGATGGTCATTTTCTACATATATCGTTACTGTTTTCAAGAGGTATAATTTGTTAACTGATTTTCTTAAAGCCTGCACTTCTCAGGTCCTGTTCAGAAAATACCTTTTTGTACTTGTGAATACTCTACCTTCTCTCTGTTAGATCAGGGATCTGAACTTATCTAAAGGTCTTTGATCCAAATGGGTTGAATTTTGTGAATGAAGAGAAATAATCATCTCGATCTAGTATCAGAGGTGTAGATGTGTTGTTGGGCAAACCCTTGCTGGAAATATCATCTTTTCTCTAGTGTTATAGTTAGCCCTGTACTCTGTGATAAAACAATATGGCCTTTTTGCTTTGTACAAACCAGTTTATCATGTAGGCAAGTCAGAATAGAAACTCACAGTAGAAACCTGGAAGCAAGAACTGAGGTAGAGACAATTGACTGTTTTTTCTTCTTGGCTTGCTCTCTACTTCTCATGCTTTATTACTGCACCACCATCACTATCTAAAAGAAGCATTTCTTACAGTGGACTGGGCCATCTAAAAGAAATAATTAATAAAATGTCCCCACTGACTTACATACTAGACAGTCTGATAAATGAATAAATGGTCTCAATTGACTTTCCTTATTTTCAGATGACTGTAATCTCTATCAAGTTGAAGGAAACTAACCAATATCCAGGGTATAATTATGGACTCCATCAAAAATAAGGTAGCTATAAATGGGTCAGCTCTGATCTGGGTTGCCAATTCTATTGATTACTTTGTCTTACTGTTAGTTATATACTGTTATTTTTTTTTAGAACTATTGATCTGTAGTCTAACTGGAAATAAGATATAGTCACACTGCCAGCAGTGTTTTTATTATTTGTTTTTTCTAACTTTGCTCTTTTTTCTATTTCCATATGAATCCCAAGATAATATTTGTTTGCAATTTATGTAACAAATTACATTCAGAATTTGTGAATAAGTTGCATTTGCAATTATCTTGGAGTATTGAGTGTAGAAAACAGTCACATCAAAACATTTTTCATGGGTATGCTGAGGCATGAGATGCTAAGTGACTCTGTTTCCTAGCCATGATGTTTCTCCTATACAACATACACTTACATTCACATACATCACTTCTCTCTTCTCTCTGTCATTCTAAGGTACTGTTTCAAACTGTAAGAGCCCTTCATCTTTCTTTGATATCTCTACTACCCATCAAATATTCTAGTGTCTGAACGTATGGTTCTGATCACAACCATTCTTTTTTTTGTATCCTTAAGGTTGTAGTTTACTTGTCTAGGGTGTATCAGAGCATACCTCTATAGATCATGGAAATAAATAATGAATACTTGTTTCAGATTGGTGAAGAAACAAGGAGTTCTGGGTATTTCCTCAATGTTACTCTGCCTGTTATTACAATTCTTAATTTTTATATACTTTTTTCTTTGAACTAAACAGTTTTTCACATTGGTGAATATTTTATTTTTATTATTCTTTCTAATTAAAGGAAACATAAATTTCAAATAAGCACAGGTATACACACAGGTACACAGACACACAAGACAGAACCCATAAAAATATAAGGTCAAAAACCATAATAGACAAGCAAAAGGAAAAAATGTGCCCAAATTGAGCATTATAAGACTTCCCACCCACCTTCTTAAATCTACAGAATTACCACTAAGTCCATTTTTATGTTGGTCATCTACTGCTGAGCATGGGGCATGCCTGCCATTAAAAGTGGTGTATATAATAACACTCTACTATTATTCCTTTCTAAGCATTTGTCAGTTGCAGATAATCTCTGGGTTAGAGGTGAAAACTCATGGCTTATGTGCAATTTCATCCTCAAGCCTAAAACCTCATCTGGTTTGAACCTATTTGTGCCCTGATTAGGCCATCAGAATCACAGTGAGTTCATTTACAAATTAGTCCTGTTGAATCTGGAACACATGGTTACCTTAATGTCATTCATTCCCCCTGTATCTTACAATCTTCTGCCTCCTGTTTCATGTGGCTCCCTGATCCCTCAGGGAAGGGGATTGACAAAGACACGCAATTTTGTTCTGAGTATTCCATAGTCTCTTGCTCTTTGCACGTTGTTGAAATGTGGGTCTCTATATAACTTCCCATCTTCTGCAGAAGGAAGATTCTGATCCATGGGTATAGCTGAACATCATTGCTATGTTCCTTCAGTAGAATCATAGTCTATCTAATCTCAGGACATTGACTATCCTAGCATTGTTAAATTTCATCTCATGGGGTGGACTGTAAATCCAACCAGATAGTTGCATCTGTACAGTCATTACCTTTACTTAAAACTATATCCCTGTTTAGCATGTTCAAATATGGAATCTTTATTTTTTTATATAATTAGTATGTTTCAGTCATTATTCTCTTAAGAGGCAGGATATATGAATCATTATTATATATTTTCAATGTAGAAATAACAAAACTACTCTTCATTTTACAGCTATTCTTCATCTCAGTATATGTAAACCAAAAATAGGCTACATTGATTTTTCATCGAGTACATGCGGTTTATCCAAAATCTTTGTACAATTTACTCTCTATACCATTTGTTCTCCTGATTATATTTTGTTACAAGTGTCTGAATGACAAATATTCCCTGATAACTTTTCTATTTTATTGCTATATATCCAAATCTAATTGTCCCACAACATCAACTATTACCTAATCAAAATATCACTGCCTTTCTGAAACAGTTAAATATCTTTAAGAACAAGCATATTGAGTTTCAAAAAATATTTTATCATCAAAAAATGCACCATTTTTTGCTTTACATGTTCATATTAATTTTAAAATCAATTTCTTTGTGTTTTGAATCGCATGTATTTTATAATACAAAACGTAATATTCCAATGAAAATGCTACATTCATTTTACTTAGAAATGACAGTGAATTGCAATTTACAATTGATTTAATGACAGACTTATTATGTTTAGTATCTCAATTAGATTGATTCAAAGATTTTTGCATTGTGACTGATTTACTTTGAAAGTCAAACAGTACTTTCAATGAATTCTTAAATGGTTCAACTTTTTAGTCTTTATAGAATACTATCATATTTACTTGTTTGAAATCAGTTTTTTCTGATTGATATGTTCACACACACACACACACACACACACACACATATATATATACATAAAACATACCCTTTTCTATGCAAATTATTCATATTTAATACTGAAATATTTCAGTTAAATCTCACTGTTGTATTATAAGCATAAAAGACAGAGGGTGGAGAGATGTGATACTGGCTAAAAATGCTTCCTGCTTTTCCACAGGACCAGAGTTTAATTCTAGCCCTCTTTTGGAACAACTGCAAACTGTTTATAAAGCCAACTGCGGAAAATCTGACACCTACTTTTAGTTTCCACAGTCAAAAGCACACACATACACAGACAGACAGACAGACAGACAGACAGACAGACACATACACAAACACACACACCATAGTGCAAGCACCTATATACAAACTCATTCATACTACACATCTTTTAAATTACTAAAAACAATAATAAAGACCAACAACTTATGACCATTGCCATATTGTTCTTTTTAGAGAGTGACAGATCTTACTCTGCATACTTTTACTTTGGAAATGACTTTTTCTTATATATCCAAGTATACAGCTCTTTACCTAAGGCAACTATCATATCTTACCAAGTCAAACGTTATGTAATGTTCATATCTGTAATATAATTCAGTAGTGGGTTTTGACTTAGGAATCATCTCTAATTTTTGTTATCTGCTTTTGGTCATGCCTTAAAAAGCATCTCAGAATTGTTTACTCTTATTCCAAGATCACTCTCACGTCTTGATCTTTCCTTAGGTTGTGCTTTCCCCACATTCTCTCCAATTTTTATCAGCCTTTTCTATTTTAATTTGCACTGCTAATCATATGCATCTGTGCTATAATTTTTGAATTTCAGTCATATTTCTTTTTAGCCTACATTGGTCATAGGAGGAGTGTGCTTAAGTTCTTCATGTGTATTACAATCTTTAGTTAGTATCACCTGAATCAACACACAAAGTGAAAGTTGCAAATCCAAGCCTCCTTGGAGAATCAGAACTATTTCTAGATATTACTAACTACTACTGGAGGGGAATTCACATTGAAAACCACTGATCCATGTTTCTATGACAATGCTTCTGTCTTGTAACTTTTCTTGGTTTCAATGTATTCAGTGACTGGAAAGTTTTCTTGGTACATAGCAGACTCACTGTATACTTCCAAAAAAGCTATGTGGCGCTGATGACAGAAAATATGGACATTATACAAATTATATAAAAAGTGAGCCTATTAATTATAGGTAACTGTAAGATAAAATTTTATCAATAATTTTCCAATTTCTCCTCCAGAAACCCCCATCCCATCTCCTCTTCCTATGCTTCTATGAGGGTGCTCACCCACCCACCCACTCACTCCTGCCTCCCCATCCTGGCATTCCTACACTGGGGCATCAAGCCTTCACAGGACCAAGGGCCTCTCCTGAAACACACACACACACATGTGCACGCACATAGTAGGCACTCACTGATAAGTGGAAATTAGCTCAATAGCTTATAATACCCAAGCTACAATTTACAGACCACATGAAGCTCGAGAAGAAGGAAGACCAGAGTGTGGATGTTTCAGTCCTTCTTAGAAGGCGGAACAAAATACTCACAGGAGGAAATAAGGAGACAAAGTGTGGAGCAGAGACTGAAGGAAAGGCCATTCAGAAACTACCCCACCTGGAGATCCATCCCATATGACATCCTATTCTTAACCTGTGCCTATGAAGCTCAAATGACATTCACCTCAGCTTGTATTTCTTAGAATCACAGCTCACAAAGAATGTTTTGAAACAAATCCTTCGTCAAGCAAAAGGAGAAAATCAGTCCAAATTATTCATATAATTCTCCTGTATCTAAATATATCACACTCCAAAACAATATTCTTAAAAAGGACTGGCAACAAAAAATGTAGAGGATGCTCCAGGCTGCCCAAGTACCTGTCTGGAACTTACTACCAATGGAATATATTTATAAACTGAACTTTTACATCCTGTATGTGCTTTTATGCAAAAGATGGTTAAGGTATACTACTTATTTAAACATCTTTAGTTAAAATTTGGTTGATATGAATGATTGCATTTATGTAATATGTACCAATTGTTTGTCAAAATACATGAGGTATTTCTCTAGGACTTACTTTCTGTTATTCATTACTCTAGTCAAGCATATATTAGATGACCCTCAACCCGAAAAACATAAAAGAAACAAAAACACACTACAGTTTTGAAGCAGATGACTTTATTTTGTTTTTGTTTTAATCTTGAGATTATAATTACAATATTTCTGTTTTCTCTTTCTTCCATTTAAACACTCCCATATTCTGTCCACTATTCTCATTCAAAGTCATGGCCTCTTTTTTACCTAATTGTTATTGCACACATAGATGAATATGCATATACACATATATTCCTAAATATAACCTGTTTATTTGTATGCATATTTTCAGGACTAAACATTTGGTTCTGGATAAGCAACTTGTGTTTGTTGTTTTTTTTTTTCTTGGTAAGTTTCCAACTTTCCTTGGTTTCCAATACTTCTTTAGTTAAGATTGAAGCATTCTTGTGATTTTCTATTCCACTTTTGTATGTCCATTAGTGTTGTTCTTGTTCAGCTGAAATACAATTTCACTAAACTAGTAGATGTCTAAGTGTCAGGGGCAGCCCTGCTTGTACTCTGAAGGCCTAGAATCAGCCATAGGTTTAAAGTCAGCCTGCTAGCACAAAGTCTTGAGTCTCTGTGTAAGAACCTTGAAAGAGATAGCTAGACGCTATTGTAAACAAGCAGCTTTGGTGGACAGTTGCTAGGCTCTAGCCATAGACCTTGTAGATAAGTAACCTCGATGGATTATTATTATTATTATTATTATTATTATTATTCATAACCTAGATAGGAACAAGTGAATCATAGGTGGAGTTGGAGTGACCTGTCCCCTGAAGCTTCACCCAACTCATACTCTGTTCTGGAAGATATTTGTATTCCCCCTAAAAACACTCATGCTCCTGCCTCATCCCCTTTCCCCACATCCTGCCTTTTTGTGTATATAACCCTTGTGTGAAAAAGTAAAATTTGCGATTTGATCAGCCTATAGACAGATCACCATTCTTTTCGGCCTGTTTTCCCTCACTTTCTCTTTCATGTAATCTCCCTGGACCTCTGTTCAATGCCCTGCTGGCCAGGACATCTAAGAATATAAGAAAATTCAGTGATAAGGCCTACAGGGATTTCCTATTGCATTTTAACAATATAGTGAGTTTTGTACAGATTTCCTCAAATAAAATGTTTGATTCAATATTTTAAAACATTCTAAAATCTAAAAAGAAAGCTGGAATTGAGCTTTAATGTATGAGAAAAGAATATATAAAAAGATAAAAAGAAAGAAAGAGAGAAAGAAAGAAAGAAAAAGGAAGGAGGAAAAAAAGAAAGGAAAGAAGAAATAAAAAGAAACAAAGAAAAAAAAAAGAAAAAGAAAAAGGGTATCCACACCAATGGCTAAGATCAAGTTCCTAATCTGATCTGAGGATTTCTGCCTAAGCCTTAAAATTAGAGACAGTTTTGGCAGCTGGTCAAACAACCAAGGTACGTGATACAGCAGAATACCTGACGAATGCACCATACTATGAGATTGCAACAATAACAATAACAACAACAACAACAACAAACCCCTAAGAATTAAAGGTCAGAATGTAATATGAGTGAAGAGCAAGCTCTGATAAATGTTTTTGTCAAATTCATAATCGTGAGACATAAAAAGCAAATGAACATAATGATGTAAGGAAATGTCCACCGTGGGCAACATTTAGAAAACTGTCTATTTCTATTCCATTTCAGTTCATAATTATCAGCTTTCCAGAAAAGTGACTTTTTTCCCTTTGAGGGAAACAATTATAGGATTCAGTCTAATACCCTGTGGTGCCATGTCTGTGGCAATCCTATGATGACATCTTGAGAATATTGTGGAAACTCTTTGTAGTCATATCTCATTTGCATCCATGAACTAAGTGACCCATCCTAAAATAGCTCAGTCGAGATAACTGTCAAGTTCAATGGCATTGTCTTGTAAATTGGTCATTGCCATTCTTTTCATTTAGAATCCATAAGCTTAGCTCCTCCCAACCATTACAGTAAATAATTGAGAAATGGACTTATGTGAATGAGAGATCCTTTTATGTGTTTTTATTCATTCCATTACTTTATCACTGTCATTCAAATCTTTTGACAGAAACTTCTCATTTAATTTCTTCCTCACATTTATTCTGTAGCCCAAATTAAATAAATAAATACCTTTGTTACCATTTGAAATATTTCTCACCTTTTTATTTTGATGATTGTTTTGAGTAGTTTAATACAACGTAAAAATGTAAGAATGATAATATACAAGATATACAAATGTCAAAGTAGTTTATATTCATTTCTGATCTTTGTCTCTGTCTCTATCTCTTTGTCTTTCTGTCTTTGTCTCTCTCTGTCTCTGTCTCTGTCTCTCTCTCTCTCTCTCTCTCTCTGTGTGTGTGTGTGTGTGTGTGTGTGTGTGTGTTCACATTCATTTGTAGGTTTGTGTATCATGTGTATACATATGCAAGTGGAAACCAGGGATTAATCTTAAAGTCTTCCTAAAATGCCTAGAATACAAACTAAACCTTAGAACACACCTTTAACCCCAAACAATGAAGGAAAAGTTAGCTTATAGAAATAATCACCCATGATTGAAAGTGATGTCTAAATGAGTGGCAGACAAAGTGACAAAGCAGAGAAAAATTTGACAGAATAGAATATTCCCAACTCTCATGGGAAGAGAGAAGAAAGGGAAGCTACTTGAGAGGCAAGGCAGAGGGGGGGAGAAAGGGGGAAGGAGAGGGAGAGAGAGGGGGGAGAGAGGAAGAGGGAGAAGGAGAGGGGGAGGGGAGAGGGAAAGGGGGAGGGTAAGAGACAGCAGGAGGGTAAGAGAGAGGGGGAGGGCAAGGGAGAGGGAGAGGGAGAAAGGGAGAGGGAGAAAGGGAGAGGGAGAGGGAAAGAGGGAGAGGGAAAGAGGGAGAGGGAGAAAGGGAGAGAGGGAGAAAGGGAGAGAGGGAGAAAGGGAGAGAGGGAGAGATGGAGAGAGGGAGAGAGGGAAGGAGGGAGAGAGGGAAGGAGGGAAGGAGAGAGGGAGAAAGGGAGGGAGGGAGAGAGGGAAGGAGAGGGGGAGAGAGGGAGGGAGAGAGGGAGAGAGAGAGGGAAAAAGGAGAGAGGGAGGGAGAGAGGGAGGGAAAAAGGGAGAGAAGGAGGGAGGGAGAGAGCAAGAGAGGGAGGGAGGGAGGGAGAGAGGGAGAGGGGGAGAGAGGGAGAGGGAGAGAGAGGGAGAGAGCAAGAGAGGGAGGAAGAGAGGGAGAGAGGGAGAGAGGGAGGGAGGGAGGGAGAGGGAGAGAGAGGGAGAGAGGGAGAGAGAGGGAGGGAGGGAGGGAGAGAGAGAGGGAGAGGGAGAGAGAGGGAGAGAAATTTAACAGGACAGTGATAGAGAGGATGGTTGAGAGAGGTAACAAGCTAGTAGACATGGGAGAAGACACAATGATCCAGCCAATTAGATAGAGCCAGACAATTGGAACATATTGTCCAAAGTATGAGGTCAAGTAGAGTAATTTAGTGAGAAGCTGAGAGAAGCTTGGCTTGGATAGGAGTTTGAGCCACAACAGCTGAGTTAAATCAGCCAACAGGAGCTCAGAAAGAACTGGAAAGGGTGAGTTTATTCAGCAATAAGTCTCAGAGGCTGAAACATTTTAGGCCTGAAACATTTAGGCTGAAACATTCGATAGAATGAAGGCTAGAAATTTCCAGGACTAGGCATAAATTAGCAGATGAAGCCGGTAAGCCTCCAAATACATCAGGTGAATACAAGTTACATGAATACATGAATACAAGTTATATGAATACATGGTAAAAATAAGTATACTATCTCTCCCATGATCAGTGTTCTTTGATCAGCTCCCCTGAGCCACTGCCTACAGAGTTAGCTCTATTGTGTTGGTATTTGGAGCTGCAGGGCTCCGTGGCCTCTGGTGGCACAGGCTACTCACTACCCTTCAGTCTCAAGTTCTGCCTTTCCTAATTGTGCCCATATCCTTCTGTTACTCTTTCTCTTCCATTTCTCTACCACTTACATGCTCCTTGATGCCAGGGTCTCTGAGTTTCTGGGGTCATCTCAGGAGTGATCTAAGAGTTCTATGCCCCAATTGAGCATCTAGCACTGAGAAGGGAATCATCTCTGGCGTGGTCTGCTTCTGTCCCACGCCTGTTTATCAGTGGGCTGTTGGTCATCTCAGGCTAGCTCCCCATTTTGGTCCTATCCCACTGGAGTAGTAGTCATCTTGGGCTAGATCGTCTCCCAGGACTTCCGGCATTGCCTCATGCTATGGTTCTATGTCTGGGGCTCACTATTATGTTGAGTATCTTGTTCACTCTTCCTCGGTCTCACAGCCCTAGGCAGTTTGTCTCCTCTCTGGCATGCTCCCTCCCCTATAGCAGAAGCCCTTCTAGGCTAGTGCAGAACTGGATAACTGGACTGGTGGTCCACGCAGGCTAGCTCCTTGCCCATGGCCCCTGGCACTGGACTGGTGTTGGGAGCCGACTTTTAGCAGAAAGCGGCTAGATCATTTTTGCAGCCCATATACCCTGATAGAGACTTATTTTTAAACATTCTGACAAACATCGTGTTTATCCCACATAGCTTGTTTTGCTGTTTAGTGATCCCAGCTGCATGGTGCCCGTGGTAAAATGTCTTCACCTGTGTTCTCCTGCTTGTGCTTATAAATAAATACCCAGGATTTCCTTGTAAGATTGGGTGGTCAATAGGAGGTGTGAATGTAGTCTGTGGGAGACAGTAAACGAGACTTGACCACACACCCTGTCTTGTCTCCATTCTTTGCATCTCTTGCCCCTCCATCCCCACTCTCTCTCTTGACCAGAGCACGTAGCCCCAAAGTGTGGGGCAGTGTGGACAGCAACATAGTAGCCCCAAAGCGTGGGGCTGCCAAGCGTGGAGAGGGCAGACCTCAACAGACTGGTGGTATTTTTAGACTAGCTCCCTGCACATTGACCCCTGCCACCGGACTGGTGGTAGTGTCAGGGTCACTTTTTTTCCCCCAAAGAGTTAGGCTTGTTCCTTGTCTGCTATGTGGTGACATGAGTGAGGGAAAGATACCCTCCTCCTCTCCATCAGCCCTTACAAGAAAAAACTGGAGAGCTTGGACCCTACACTTCCACTGGTCTACAGCTGCCCCTTGTTGCAGGTGTGAGGCCTGGTTCCAGAACAACTCCTCATTGTAATGATCATTTGCCCCAGGGAAATGTGGAGAAAAGGGTATATCCTGTGTGGGACACACTGCAGTTTTCAGTATGCGATTTTTTTTCTCATTGTTGCAGGAGGTCACAGCAGTGACAGGCAAGTGTGAGAAGAAGAGATGAGTGGGATTGGGTGCACAACATAAATAAAATTCACAAGGAACCAATAAAAAGTTTAAATAAATAAAACAGTGGGCTGAATTGATATGAAATTTATATTTATAGCATATATATATATTTATATGTTATTTATATAACAAAATGCTAATCATTTCTAATATAATTTCAGCCTTAAGCCTAAAACAGTGTTCATTCCTAATTAACACCTAGTTTTAGATTTCTACTGTGATCGATGTAGACATTTAATAAAATCGATTAACTGTGATTTTAATAAGACTAAATTTTGTATGCATATGACATTTTCAAAGGAAAATACAGTAATCCTTCCTTAAAAATAAAAATATTCTGTATTTATACCAAAAAAATAAAATTAAAATATTTATATATGTAAAAAATGTATGTGAACAAACTATTAAAATAAATATACAAAAATCCAACAAAAAATATGGAGGCTTGCAAAATGCCCAGAATAATGTAGTTCAGTTTTTACCCCTTACCCATTCAAGCTTCATCAAACAAATGAGAATGTGATAATTTGCTCCAGCCTTAAAACAAATTGTAAAGGATGAGTATTACATTTTCCTTTATCAAGTGTATCATGTAATACCCTGAAATTAGCTGGAGCAGTGAAGGAGGTATTCTTAATGATGGTGGTTTAAGTTCCTTTAATAATTTATGGAAATATTTCCCATATATGTTCTAAAATTTGTCCAACATCTAATTATAAATTTCAGGTTTAATGCTGAGCTGTAAATCTCATAAAATACAATCATACAACTACACTATAAAGATAAAAAATATGCAAGTTTGCTATTTGTCCGGATGTAAAAATCCAGCATAGCTGATTCCAAATGCAAACCCAAAACTACTGACAGTCCCCTGAAGAGGTCACATGTATTTGACCACACACAACAGCCAAATGTGGTGGTTCTCTGTTCTTCAGCTACTTTCTCCAGTGTTTTTTCTTTTGCTGCACAGAAAACTCTTAGTTTGAAGTAGTTCCTCTTGTTTACTTGTACATCATGTTCAAAATATCTTGCATTTAATCCGACCATGAAGAGGCTGTTTTGGCTGCCCTCTTTACTAAAGATGTTAAATGTAACAACAACTTCGGAGCATCAGTATTTGTCAAATTTCTTAAAGCAATTAGACAATTATATATTCTAATGAAATGTCTTAATTTTCAATACAAAACATTTAATTAATACTGTATGATATACAACATTACATTAAAATACAAATTGTGCTCAAATGTAACCAGAACCATTAAAAAAAGAATCACAAGGAAAACAGTTTATACTCTAATATTAATCAATAAAATAGAAAGCTACAATAATGAAAAATCTAAGAGAATACTAATAAATAGCCTATTGATCTTTTATTAAAGTTATATATAAAACGACATTTATTCAGCTTATATTTCATTTGACAATTTAGCAGTTGTAACAAAATAGACCACATTTAGGTGTAGTCTAAAGACTTCTAAGTTGTTTCAAAGAAAATTTGAATTTAAATAAAGCTCAGAATTTAAATATAATTTAATTAAATTTATAGAAGAAATTCAGTAGACTGCTTAGTGAGTGAGTGAATAAAAAGTATAACATTGGGCGTATATCCGATTGTTTAATATATTACATTTTAATTTATTTTGATGTAACTGGTAATACATAGCATTCACCTTTAACTAAAATAAGGTTACCTCCTAAATCATGAAGTATAGACTGAATATTAATTCATGAATTAAATTTCAAAACTTACCAAAACTATAAACAAATAAATATTTTATCAGTTTGCAATTATTTTAATATTGAGTTTAGAATTATAAAGGGAGAAACATGTGTTCTATGGAGCAGAACACATGGAGTAATGCTTGGTGACCAATCAGATAGGATATCAGTTCTAGAGACCAGACATGACAGACATATGTGGTGGCTCTCTGTTCATGAACTATTTTTTCCATATTATTTTCTTTTTCTGTACAGAATTCTCTTAGTCTATATAGTCTTGCTTGTTTACTTGTATATTTGTACCTGGTGATTTTGGTGGGCTATCAAAAATCTCTTTGCCACAGAAGGATACATGAAATAGGATATCACAAAAGAGAAAACATAGATATTGAACTTCATGCTCCACTACACTTCAATCATATAAACAGTCCATTATAGGTCTTATTTGAAAGTCAGAGGAAATTATAGGTACCACTCACAATCTTTACTTCCATAGAATACTTGTAGATTTTTAAAGAAAAAAATGTGACCAATAGAAGATACCAGTATCAAGAAGACAGCAGATATGGCAAAGCGGGCAACCTCAGAACAAACTGTGTGAACTGAAAACATAACTTCATGAATGTGGAATGAATTATGCTATAGTTTGCTGTGAAACAATGTGAAACTTCTTTCTTCTTTACTATCTCTAAAACAAGGGCTGAATAATTGTATTTCTTCAAAGTGTATAATTACATGTAATAAAAGTTAAAACTGTGTGTATTTATGACAGATCAGATAAGCTAAGATACACATTCTAAGTAAATAAATAAATAAATAAATAGTGTGCATTGTAAGAGTAGCCCGCAATATAAAATTAAACATGAACTCAGCAAGAAAAATAGTGAATTAACTACAGTTGGGCAAATGATCGAAACATGTGAAGAAAGACTCATTTAATATTTGAAGTAATTCACAATGTTCATGAGAATAAAAAGGTTTAAACTTCAATGATTATCTTGCCACTGTTTATAAAAACTCATTAACTAAAAATAACAGAATTGAAATTTCGGCTTAGGAAAATACTGATGGGAGCAAATACGGAGATAATGTGTGGGACAGAAACCTTGTTGGGCATAGGTGGGAGAGGAGGTCCTTGGTTCTGTGAAGGCTGGATGCCCCAGTGTTGAGGAATTCGAGGGTAGGGAAGTGGAAGTGGGTGGGTGGGGACACATCCTCATAGAAGCAGAAGGAGGGGAGACAGAATGGGAGTTTTTGGGCGGGGGAAGAATGGGGAAAGGGGATAACATATGAAATGTAAATAAAATATTCAATAAAAATTAACATAAATTAAATGTAAAAAATAAATAATAAAAAGAAGCACTTAAAGAAATGTTCAAAATCCTTAGTCATCAGAGAAATGCAAATCAAAACAATTCTGATATTCCATCTTTCACCAGTCAGAATGGCTAAGATCAAAAACTCAAGTGACAGCACATATTGGTCAGTTGGCAATGTTGTACAGAGACTTTGGAAATCAATTTGTTTGTTTTTCAGAAAAACACAAAATACTTCTACCTCAAGACCTAGCTATACCTCTTCTGGGCATATACCCTAAAGATGCTCCACCATTTCACAAGAACACTTGCTCAACTCTGTTCATAGCAGCTTTACTCATAATAGCCAGAAACTGGATACCACCTAGACGTTCCTCCTGGATAAAGAAAGTGTTGTAATCCTCACAATAGAATACTATTCAACTATTAAAAACAAAGTCATCATGAATTTTATAGGCAAATTTATGGAACTCGAGAATATCATTCTGAGTCAGGTAACATAGTCCCAAAAGGTAATGCATGGTATGTACTCACATATTACGGATAATGTACAGGCTTCCCATGCTACACTCTGCAGACACAAATAAAGTAAACAAGAAGAAAGAAAATGTGATTTAGCGATGTATAATGGCAGAACCTCTGATATCTACATAGAAAATTATAAGTGAGATTACTGCATTCATGAGCAACTTCAACTAATATGTTTTACCTCATCACCAGCAATTGCAACTTTTAGAAATACAGTGTTGTGAACCTCTTACAGAAGCACACAATATGTGGATTAAGAGAATGGAAAGAAAGAACCTTGACTGGAGTTTAAGGATAAATCTTAATGACTATTAAGAATTTAGTCATAAGTCAAAATTCTGATAGTGAGCATGATATAAATGCCAATTTTTTTTTCTCAAAATGAGCAACACGAGGAACAAGGGCCTCCATGGATGAGAGTGAAGCATACTCATTTGCAGACTGCTCACTTAAAACTTGCAAAGCAATATGTCACCATTTGCTTATGCCTTGATAAAGAAGGCATTCACATGGCATGCTGGCAGCAGTATGAATTAGACTGATTTAAAAGTTAGGAAGTTCTGGGAGAAAAGTAAAACAGAACATGTTTTAAGTGTGCATAAGACGACAAGTCTTAAAACATATTCTGAATTAAATATAGTAAAATATTTAATCTGTTAGTTCATATTGAATATAAAATTTTTTTTTATACAGGCAAATAGCAGGCCACTAAAATATATTCTTATTTCTTTTTTCTCTCTTTTTAGGGTCTTTTATAAGTGCAAGAAATTAATGCTTACAGTTAATATAATAGTTACTAAATTTTGTTGTTTTATGGAGAGTTTAGTATTTATCATTTTAGTTCTTTGGACTATTACTTGTGTATGTTTAGAGATCCTGGACGACTGGACTCATTGGTCTCACCTTTCATTTAAACTCTAAGGTACCTCAGGAGCCTTTTTGCACTGTATGATCTTCCTCTACACTTACTACATAGAGACCAACCATTTTTTTCCAGTTGTAAATCTGCACTTATGTTTATAATGCTATAACATTATGAAACATTATTCTTTTCAGTGATGCTAACAGCAGAACATATATTCTTCCAGGAATGCGAGTTTGATCTTTTTAACTAAAATTCCCAATATCCTGGATCACTGTAGCTGTAAGCCTAGGAAGACAATTATTCAAAACCAAAATATGAAAACAACATATACAATTAATTATTTCTTTATTAGATATATTCTTTTTTATGCTTGACTGTTTTGTCTGTATAGATGTATTGGTAGCCCATATGTGATTTCATCATGTAAAGATAAAAAAACAACATCAAATCCCCTGGAAATGGAGTTCTGAATTGTGAAACATCAAGTGGATGCTTCGCATCAAACCCAGGTTCTTGGGCAGAGTAACACATGCTCACAACCATTGTGCCATCTTTCATTTCATGGTTGCTACAATTAATGATCTGAGAAGCATACTTAAAAAATATTTCATTTTAGTTTTTGAGATCATAATAAATTACACCTTCCCTTTCCTTTCATTTTCCAAACTCTCTCATATTATATTCCTTGCTCTCCATCAAATTCATAGCCTCATTTTTCATTAATTATTCACATACAAACATACTTGCTTTTATACATTTCCAAAGGAATAAGTATAAGATACATGGTCTGTAAGATGTTGGTCTTATATACGTTTTCATGACTGAGCTTAAAACTTGCATAACCAGTTGGTGTGCTCTTTCACCAGGACCTTTATTTCTCACTCTCTCTTCAATCTTAGTTACGTGTAATTTGTTCTGTAGGGTTTGGTGCGTGTGCATGTTTCCTTTTGATCCTTGATTAGCTCATGTTTAGAGAAACTTTAGGGTGTAGCTCCTGGCCTTTCTAAGAGACAAATTTGAAACAGCAATGGACTACTCTGACAATCTCAGAACCATATTTGGCTTCTTTAGAACCATCCTTTGCAAATATATGGAGAAAAATTGAGTGTTTTCTGTGACTCACCCCTCTACCTTGTCATGGAAAGTACCTTTTTTGAAGTAAAAGCAACATTATACCAACACAAGTTGACAATTTTCTCTAGTGCTCTTTGAAATGACAAAATTATACTGAATACCTTATGCTAATTGTACTGAACACCTCATGCTAAGAATGTTACTTACATTGTGGCCTAGAATAGTAAATATATTTAACATTCAACTTCCTCTTAATGCTACTAGAAATAGTGATCAAGTCTGGATATATTTCTTGAAGTAAGAATATATTTGATATCTACAATCAATGAGATAAGAGACTGTAGGGGCACAGGGGAAAACCATATAGAAAATTTGAACAGTTTGAGATATTACAGTGAATAAAAAAAAAAAAAACTAAAAATATTCTATCCCATGGTGTTTCTCTGAAAGATCATTAAGACATTTCTTTTTATTACCAAAAAGTGTGCTCAGGTAAATTAAGTTCAGTCCTCTCCAGAAGCTGACATATGACTAATGTTTGTAAGTTACAGTAGACAATAGGAATTACTACAATTTCATTATATTACCCTAGAAAGGGATTTTCTCAAAAAGTTAAGAAAGTTATCACATCCTATAGCCATTCTATTTCACAGAAGTTTCTTCAAATTATGGGAAATAGGAATTTGAAACCTTGTTTCTATGTTAACATCATTATTTTTCACAATGATCAAACAGAAAATAAAATCTAAGTGGCCATAATCAGTTAGTATGGAAAAAAATGACAGAACAAGATGGTGGAAGGAGGGAGATGGAGGTAAATGGCAGGGAGGGAGGGAAACAGAGGCGGGAGAAGGAAGAGAGAGACAGATAAATTCAATCTTTAAAACTGCTTACTTTTATAATTGGAAAGAAATTCTGATACTCAAGTCAATACAGATGAACCATAAGGATACCAATTAAATTAAAATAAACCATACATTAAAGTAAGTATGCCGTACTGTTAAATATTTGTGAAGTCAAATATTGTAATTTGATTTGACAGAGGTGGAATGTTGAGAGGAACTAGAGGGAATGTAGAATTATTGCTAATTGATGCAAAGATTCAGGTATGAAAGGTCAATGGCATTCTGGTGATGAGTCTCACAGTATACTGTACAATGAGTGAAATTAATGACAATAAACTAAACACTCAAAATATCTCAAATAAAAGGTTTCATATTGTATATATTTAAAAAGTTAGAAAGCCAAATGCAAATAAGCAAAAGGTTTTAAAAAATTATATCTCCTAATTATTAACTGTTAATGGAGATTGGCTGATCATAGAGACAATGAAACAGTAAAACTCATTTTTGTTTGTGCTGTGAGTTTTCAGAAGGGTAGAAACTCTCCAAAAGAAAAGTTGATTTCAGTTTAAAAGGTATTTATATAATAAACTCCAACTTCATCACAATGTAACTTATTTTATTCTAAAATTATTTCAGTTAAATTGGAATACAGTCTCAAAATAATGCATTTGAGGTGTAAAATAATGATTATAAAATAGATACAGTTATTTAAAACATGTTTTAAAAATCTTCAGACAATGCATACATGATGCTGTGTAGGTGTCTGGAAGCTCATTCTTTTTTCTTATGGAACAGCACAGCACCATGGAATAATACTATTATAGTGATTCTTTCTAAGTCATAGGAGACAGAATCCATGAATACCGAACATTTTGTTGTGCACAGACATGAAGATGGTAAAAAGCAAGAACTAATGCTTTAATTAGTGATAGCAACAAATGTGTGAACAACAAAGGTCATGTTCGTAGACACTGATAATAGCTTTTAGCATTCTACCTGTGAAAAATACACATTGCACTCTCATTCCATTGATTATTAATATGATTTTTGATATGCTATTATGTAATTTATAAAATATATTCTGCCAAATTGATTCTTTTTATTAATCTAATTTAGAAGATTTTTATTAACCTATGGTTAGATATTGAAATGTCATATCTGACAAATTTAAAATCAAGGACATTACTATGCATTTATGCTTGCAGTCTGAAAGTACAATTAGTTAAGTAAAATTCAGTTACAATACAATTTCCTGGGTTGACTATGCTCCTAAATCCAGCTACATTTTATGTGCAATTAAATAGAAAACCATGTTAGTGAGCTATAGGCTAATCCTGTGGTGCTTACCAGTTCCTACTTAAGCGTGGTTGAAAATTAAGTTAGACTCTGAAATGAGAAGCACAGAAGCAAAAATACTTCATGGTATTGTTTGTGCGAAACTTCAATGTTTTTCCAGTGAATACACCTGGAAGACTGCATACAGGGCTTTATTTTTTTTCTGAACAGTAACTCCACAGTAATACACTTTTTAAAACATTCCCTTTCTTTGCCCTTTGGTGAGAACTCATTTTTTGAGTGTGGTCCAACTTCACCTTTCCTGGTGAATGCTGATGCTGTAATGAGAACCAACGAACTTTGATTCTCTGAGGACTACTGCTCTCTCCTGGTTCCATCAGAGCTGAGAAATTCTCAGTGGGCAAAGCTGATCCCAGGTCATTCTTTGAAGTTCATTTATGAACAAAGCGAACCCAGGCACTCGCTGTGAACTTTTCGGGTTGTTGTTTGTTTGTTTGTTTTTGTTTGTTTTTTAATAGATTTACTTATTCATTTTATGCATATGAGTACACTATTGCTCTCTTCAGACACACAAGATAAGGGTATCAGATCCCATTATAGATGGTTGTGAGCCACCATGTGGTTGCTGGGAATTGAACTCAGGACCTCTGGAAGAGCAGTCAGTGCACCTAACTGCTGAGCCATCTCTCCAGCCCATTAACTTTTCAATATTGTATTGGATTTTTATGTCTGACAGATAATTAATGATGAATCTAACTGAATTAGTAATTTATAATATATTTTATTTTTAGATGGCATAGTTCTTTTTAAGGCTATAGAGTTTCAAGAGAATTCAAATAAATTCTCTCATATTTTGAAAGTCAGCTCATATTTATGTTCTTCGTTTTAGCAAAATGTATACATATGGTAAGTCATTTAATTATCATGAGAGGAATAAATATTAAAAATAATTAATAGTAATATTAAAATATACTTCCAAGTTTTCAAAAACTAATGAATATCTAAGATTTAAAGCCAGGTTATTTGACTTAAGTGATCATTAGCTTTCTGCTCTAATTCATAGCATTGCTATTTACATGGTTTTGATGATAAATCTGAAAGTAATTCAGAAATCCGATTAAACACAATTAATTAAACATGTTGCTTAAAGTTTTAATCTTGATGTCCTCAATAAGATATGAGTAGAAGCCTAATTGCCTTTGCATGATTTATAAGTTGTCGCCTTGGAACTCTCTTAGTAAGTGTTTTTCCTTAGGGGTAATTTAACTACAAATGCTCTTCAGACTTTGGCTAAAGTTCCCTCTTGATGCTGTTGTAATAGTGACACTGGTGAATACACATTTAAATTCATCCAGTTCAAGACTGTCAACAAATAATCACTAGTGTGCAGAGCAAGTCACATATCATGTATATTGTTAACGTGGGGAAAACTTTTCCATTAAGGAGACTGAATCCAAAACATCTGAAAAGCAGATGAGTCCATAATTTTGTTTCTGCTTCTTATTTACAAGGGGGAATCACTAGTTACCCTCTGTTTGAAATTACATATGAAAGACAACAATCTCACAAATAAATATCTCTGCTCTGTTTTGCCATCAGTTAACCTTTTCAATGTACAATGTCTCTCTGATAACATGGTATGCATTGGGCCTGAAAAGGTAGTAATATTTGAGAACTACAGAGATGACGTTAAAAATATTTCTTTCAAAAATGTTATGTTTTGGTGATGCCTAGTGGAGCATTTGAGGCTTGGGTATTGGAGATGGGGAAGGAGGAATGAGTTGAGGAACTGTTGGAGGGCAGACCTGGAGAGAAATAATGACTGGACTGTGAAAAAAAATTAAAGAAAATAAAAAAGAATATAATCAAGATTTATTGTATGAAAAATTAATAAAAATATGTAAAAAAATGATACATTTATTACAATGATACTTTTATGGGCGATGTTACAGTATCATGTAATCTATATTTTATTTGGCTGAACTGTTATTTGTATCAAAAGCAGTGATGAAGAAAAGTTAAATAATAAATCACTCTAGCCAAGTGTTTTATATTGAATGAATGGTAGATCTTTTAATATATGTAAGGTAATAAATAGAAAAAAAAGTGATGCTGGATCAACTAATGTTATCCATGATATTTTAAAGATGTGGTAGAAAATAAAATAAATGAACAATAAAGAAAAGGTGCAAAATTACAATAAATTCATTATAATAAATAGCACAGAAATAGAGTATTTACATTAAGGTTAATGTGTTTATCAGGCTCACGGATGACCTCCAGTACACAGGAATAGTGTGGAGATAAGGTAATAGTTGCCTACTCTTTTATTATAATTAGTTTCTTCCTTAACTAATTTATCTATTTAGTGTACATCCCCATTGCAGCTTCCACCCATTCCCTTCCCCCATCTACTCTTCTCTTTCTTCTCAGAGCCGGGGGTGGGGGTGGGGGGAGGTCTCCCATATACATCAACCCACCTTGGCATATTAAGTTGCAGTACACAGGAGCCTAGCATACTTTCCTCCTGTTAATATTGTGTTTGCTGTTAACTAAAACAGTATTAAAAGTAATGGATGTCCTTACAAGCAGACATACACAGAAGTACCAATTCCACCTTGTTAGCACACCTCATAAATTAACTCTCCCCCTTAAAGCCTATGAAAAAGCAACAAAGCAAAACCAAACCAAACCAATAGCAGCAACAACAAACCAATAACAAAAGGAAAGAAAGAAGGAGATAACAATAAAGAACATGATAAAGAGAAGGACTAGATAGTGACAGGTAGGCAGCAAGGAAGACTTAGACTCTAAGAAAACAGACTCAAAAAGTGGTATCTTAACTGCCCTGTAAGGGTTGAATTTTTTTTTTTTTTTTTTTGCAGACAGGCCTCTGAAAAATACGTCTTGGATGAGAAACTCAGAATGAAAGCTGATTTAGTAAAAACAGGCATAAGCCCACAAACCAGAAAATAATGTGCTTTGACAAATTGTAAGGGAATAATTTGTTTTTTGACAGACTTGATAAGTTGAACTTTAACTTCTGTTGTAGATTAATAAGAAAAGGGAGAAGCATAAGAACTATGGTGTTCATAATTGGTCTTTGTGAAATGATTAGGATCCCTATTGGGTTGGATCAGCATCATAAAGAACAGAAAAAACAAGGTCAAATACTCTGTGTCTTTCTTCAGCATGCCACATACTGTCTGTAGATTGTTAGCAATAAATCATCATCAGATGCATGTGCTTTTTGACTCATACACTTTATTCATAACAGTAAATTAGATTTCAAAAGGAACAACTATTCTAAACAGAAATAAATATGAGAAACAACATGAGGTACTCCTTTTTAGTATCTTCTCTTTTGTAATATGTGGAAACATTTGGTTATATTTCCTTTAATACTGTCCTTTTGTTTTCTAAGTTAAAAACTGTGGAAATAACAAATATCAAGTCCAAGTAAATCACTGAATTGAGAATTTTATATCATTGGTTTGTGACTTCACATGAAAATGTTCGCTGCAAGTAAAGTGTTCATAGGAATGATTAACAAATATCTGGGCACTTTCAGACAGTTTTATGTTGTTTCTAGCACCAATATGCAAGAAGTCCCAACTGCCTATAACTCAAGCTTCAAACTCTCTCATGCACTCTGACCTTGTTAGACACTGGACACATGGGTAAATCAACATACATAGGGAATATCTATTTATCTAATGATCTATCGATTGATAGATAGATGGATAGACTCACAAAAATACAATCTTAAGAAAAATATTGCAAACATTGTTCGCAAACAGCAGGTGGTACAATTTAGTGTTTTTATAATAATAAAAGTCCTTCATAAGCTCTTCCACACAAATCATAATACCGTATTTGTTGTCAGGTTTACCTGCTTTACATTTTGTTCCCTGCTGTGGGCAAAACAATTAAAGAACAAAGAACAAGATAATGAAGGGAAGAGTGAACTTATATAAAGCAACAATAAACTTATATAAAGCAACAATAAACTGTTTTTGTTCAGAAGTTGCATAAGTTTTAGCTGCACAATTTAATATTGCTCAATGGCAATCTCTGCCTAGCAGTGATCATGATGAGTTGTGGGGCTTGGTATGGTGTGAGTAATATGATTCAACCCTTCCTGCCTTCCCCAGTGAGGCTTCATCATATGTACTTCACAATAGAACTGAAATGAAGAAACTGAGATGAAAAGTTTCTAACATGGAATAAAAGCGGGACAAAAGAAAATAGACGAAGGGAATTTACAAAAGGACTTTTATGAATAAGGATATGTTATCAGGTAGTATAGGTATAAACTAGCTCAAGTTTTATTGCTCTCCCATTCTGTGCATAATGCTTGAGAGAAGAAAAAGATTTACATGGGAACTAAATAAACACCTTGAAAGAAACAAGAAAAGATACCAGGAGAATGAAAAGACCAGATATGAGAAAATGTATAGAGTGAAATAAAGTTTCATGGAAGTATCTAATAACAAAACTGATTCTGCCAAAAGATAATTTGATAAACTTAAAAATTCAGGTCAAAGTTTATTTCCCAAAACTCCTTAGAAATATATTAGAAATGAGTTTTTTATGAGAAAACTCAAATATAAAATATATAAAGAAAAAGTGTCAGCGTTCATATTAAGGAATCCCAGCCTAGAACAGATAGTTTAATGCAGTGAGAAATTCTTTTTTGGTGCTAGCTGAAGACAAACATGGATGGCTTTAAGAACAAAGACCGTCAATTTGTAAGAATTTTGTAGAATATCCAAAATTTTAATAAATAAATTGATATCTAAGGTAACAGTGAAAAATATACATAATTGCAGTAGACAATAAAAATATGTTTTTGAAGACCATGATGAACATTAAAAAATTACATCCATATCTGGGAGCTATGGTAAAGCACATGTAAATTTTAAAAATAGCTTAAAATTTCTAGAATGTTGAGAATCTTGCTTACTTCATCTATTAAATATTTATCAGCCTGTCAATCTACCTATCAAATGCGTTAACAAGTTCCCATTCATATGAAAGCAAAGTAGACATGAAAGAATGAGTGGGCTTTATCTACATTTTACCAAAAATAACCTTAATAATGAAAGAACTTTTGAATAAACTGAATTGAAAAATATAACTGATTTATAGGACAATGTCTGTCAGTATTACGATGTCCTGTAGGAAATATTGTAGATGTGCCAATTAATCCTTCGTATAGGAACACTAATCTTCATGTGATATCATAGAAAATTTAAATTCAGATAAAATTCACCTACTGATCAAGGGACAAGGTAGTCTACTTTATTTATTTTGTCTTACCAAAAGTTCTTTTATATTGAATATTTGCACAGAGAAAGGGAACAGAAAAATCATCTAATAAAAATATTTTGGGACCATAGGAGAATTATGAAAAATATGTTTTGCATGTGTATGATGATACACAGAATACAAAATTACTTTTAAATCATCTAATTCTTTTCAAACTTACAGATAGACTGTAGCATAGACTTAAACATATAAGAAACTTATAATAAACAAAATTATAATTTATTACAATATAAATGCAGTTTTATTAAATTTTGATTACTTTGGAAGATACTACTGTCTTTATGATAAACGTTTAAATGTTAGGTAATTTTACCAAAAACCTACAATTAGAATAAGTAAAGTTACTGTGCTATTGTGGTTTCATTACTGAAAGCACTAGGGAAGAAAGATATATTTGTTTGTTGTTTTGTTTGTTTTGTTTTGTTGGCTCACGAATTATACTGGATTATGTTACAAAGCCAAGGCAGAAATTTGAAGAGATTCTGTTTCACTCAGCTTGCTTTTTTATGCCTCCCAGGACATGTCCTGAGCTAGTACTGACCACAATAGACTTGACCCTCCTACATCAATTACTGGGAAATGTCACAAATACTTCTCTGTGTCTGTCTGTCTGTCTGTCTGTCTGTCTGTCTGTCTGTCTCTGTCTGTCTCTTTCTCTCTGTCTCTCTGTCTGTCTCCCTCCCCCCTTTTTCTCTCTCTGTCTCTCTGTCTCTCTGTCTCTCTGTCTCTCTCTCTGTCTCTCTCTCTCTCTCTCACACACACACACACACACACACACACACACACACACCATTTCATTCTCATTGTCTGCAGATGACAACTATTACTAAGAAACCAGCTGCCAGCTGCAAGGCTAATACTTTCCTTTTCTTAAATGAAATCTACTCACTTTAATGTACTGATTAACAAAAGGGATGTTGGCTTTCCTTTTCAAGTTATATAACCTACTTTGACGACTTAATGACCCAACCAATACATTTCTAAAACATCAACTTTCTTATTTGATGAACTTCCTTTCAGAGATAAACTTGTTCTCCATTGAACTTGTCTTCTTCCTTCATATTCCAAAGTTCAGACTGAAACCTTGATTGGCTTTCTTTTAAAACAGAAACTGTTTCATGTTGCCCTCAAAGTAAATGAGTATTGCTGTTTATATGGACTTCTATTAACTCCAAAATGATGACATTAGAGCTACATTTAAATAATAAAGTATACTGACCCCTACCTATATAACACATACTCTGTTGGTTGAATAAAATATAGTACAGAGTAAATGTCCTTTGCTAGTAACAATTTAGAGAAAAAAATATGCTAGACAACTAATCATGATACATGTCATGTCAAAGTGTAATAAGGTCAAAAATCATAATTGATTAAGATGTAATATAGTTTGCTAAATGAAAATATGACTGGTGATGGCCTCATATTTCTCTTCTGAGTTATAAAATTATGATAGCATATCATAAATAATCTTTAAATTTCTCCTCATTAGAACTTGGAATCTTTCATTTAGATTTACAATGGTATCCAAAGACTTGCTGTTTTATGTCTGAACATCATAAAATATTCATGGGTCAGAATTTTTCATGTTGATTTGAAATTCTGAAATTGTCTAAAATTATCATGTAATGCCTTCTTGGACATAGACCTTTTTGTCTGACTTTCAACATCACTTCTTCCATGTCTGTAACGTTTTCCTCACTGATGTGGTGTGATGTCAGAGTTATAAACTGAAGCAAACTTTTTCCTGGCCATGTTGTTTACAGTCCTGGTGATTCATTACAGCAATAGAAACTGAAGGAAAGGTTAAATAATTACACATTTGTCACAAATTAACTTTTTATAGAACAATTTGGGTGCATCTAGATTGAGGTTGTCGCTTACCAATTTCGAATAGTCCCCCAGTTGATATTATTTCATAAGTATGGTGATGTGCTTTCTTTTTCCATATATACTCAAAACTAGAATGGCTAGATTCATGCGTTAATAGCACTATCAAATTGTCATTACTGATTTTTGTTATAATCCATTAACAATTATATTGATAATTAATGTTTTTGAAATGTTACATATTTTCATTTATAAAGGAGAATCTCTTTTCAAAAACACTGGATAATTTGTAATGATAACTATTGTTTCAGCTACATCTTTCCACCTAAAGCTCCTGCTTCAGGAAGAAAAAAAAAACAATTTCAGTACCAATTACAATGGGGATGTTAGTACGCAGAGTCTCTTCATTTTGATACTTATTTGTTGTAAAATGTGTATGTAGCAAATCTTGGAAGTAAATGATTTTTTAAAAAGTCAAAGCAGATGATAAAATTTTCTTGTCATGGTGCTGTAGATCCCGTTCGGGTGGGTGAACATGCACTTGTTATCTGGCTAAGATTTGCATGTGAAGCCGACAAACTAATATTTGCAGGATGAAAAGCATTCAGGGCTTTGATGAAATCATTGAGTTAGTGAAGCAGCTTGAAGGTCACTAGTCACAGGAATTCTTCAGGGAAATAATATATTTTCCTTATATTCTACACAAGTTCGTATAATAGCTGTTTATCTTTTCTTCTGCTAAAATATTCTACTTATTCAATAGGAGGACATAATAAATATCAGGGGAAAATTAATCAGAGTGCAAAAAGGGGATAAATATAAACATGAGCTGGAGGTAAACTACAGAAATATGAAAGAATAAAAAGGAAAGGGCAATGATTTCATGTATATGATTATATGTATATATATATATATATATATATATATATATATATATATAATCTTCAGAGTGAAATAAAGAGAATATATTAAACTTAAATGCATTAGGAATAAAAATTTATATTATTGAAGACATACGAATGGTATGGTGAATTAAAAACAAAACTCCAAGATGTGAAATGTAGCACTAGTGAACTCACTGTCTAATGGCCTCTGGCAGATGTCATGCTCCCAGAGATAATCAGACACCAATGCACATACCGAAAGCACTTAGTAGGCTTGGTGGAATCTGGAGAAGTATCCATGCAAAGAAATCACCAAATGCAATGAAGACTTGTTTATGTATCCACAAGAAGAACAGAAGTAGTGAAATGTGGGGCAATGGACATGATTATATATCACTATACATGCATAGAATGCTAACACACAAATAGAAATATCCAAAATAGCAATGAAGCACTGATTACATTTCACTCAGTGATATATCATGTCCTGTTTCCTTAACATTATCCAGGCCACCAAATATATATATATATATATATATATATATATATATATATATATATACACACACACACATATATGTAACAAAACTTAAAAATGAGTAAATTGTTATTTTACTCAGAATAGCAAGAATATAAATTTAACAACCTTAATAAGTAAACTGAATATTGATAGTTACAAGAACTTTACAAAAAGGAGTCAAACATTTGAAGGGAAAATGATAACTTATATTTTGATAATGATATTTGATATACATATCAAAATTTCAATATCAAACTACTGGAATGCAAATTTTAAAAACATTCACCTCTTATGGCTTAGCCTAGACAATCTTTGTGATAATGAAATAATATTGATTATCTGACAAATGGAAGGTTTATTGTATTTAATGAATGTTATTTACTAAGGATATTGAGAGCCAAACCCACCTGAACAATTTTCATGTTCTTTCCTAGTGTATTTTTCCACTTTAAAATGTCCTACTTATTCTTCAGTTTTGACATATTAAGTACCACTTCTCTATATATTTATATATAATCCTTTTTGGGCTGAGTAATTACATTAAAAGAAGAAAGTATTAAAGTGTAGAATTTTATATGGAAGTATATCACTCCACACTGTGTGTTTTCAAATACCTACATTCTAGGTACCCTGACACAAACATGACCCTGTTGTGGACATTATCCCTTCTAGCTGTGAATCTACTTTAAATTGTTTCAATTATCAATCCTGTAATGTCCATTCTTCCTCTACCTTCTTTGCCCATGGAAATACCAATATAATTAATAAACACCATTTGATTTAGAAGTGGTCCTCACTCTTGTATTCTGCATCTTAAACATTCTTTTGCTTCCCCAGAAACCCTATGAACCATATTATTACCCATTATTCTAGAAAACAGCAAATGAAATATTACTTTTAATGGTGGTAACCTTCCTGTGCAATCACTGAGTCATATTTTCATAAATTAAATACCAGGTATAATTTTAGAACACATAGCATGGATCTTCAACACGATAAAATATATTTTATCATTCAAAAATGACAGACTTTGGTTGAAGGTTATGTAAATGTCAAGACTATGGATCGCTGTTTGCTTCACCTCTTCTCTGTTGGTTTTACTAAAATCAGTAACAATCAGATTCACATGACCTCTTGCACTCAGGCCTGACATGTTTGACAAGTTCAAATGTGATAGAAATCAGGACCTAAGACTTGCAGGCAGTATTGAGGAAGACATAGAAAATGATTGCCAATCTATTTTGTCTCTCCAAGATGATCTTGATAAAAAGGCAAAAATAACAAAGAATCCTTATTTTAAGCAGTTTACAAGTAGGTGAGAGTTTTGACTAGACTATTGGAAATGAGGGAAATTAGAAGCTGAATCAGAAGACTCTAAAATTAAAATATTAAAGTGGATTTTTTATTTGTTATCTTAATTTTAGTTGCACAAAGCTTGGTTAATCACAATACAAAAAGTAACTACTTTTTAAAAGCACCTGTTAATGTTATAATTTCTAAAACTTTAACATGAAACTTTGCTTGCTTTGTAATTACATTCATGATATACTATTTGAATCATAGTCTCAATAAATATAAAATTGTTGAAATGTTTTTCAAAACATCCATCATAATAATTCTCATTGCTAAAGTGCTTAGTTTCAAACATTAAAAGATATTTCAATGAAAACCTTTTAACCAGATTTTAACTCAGCAACTCTGTTCCTACAGTGGTTTCAAGTATGAGATAAATGAAAAAAAAATCATTAGATAGAAATGTCAGGATGAACCATTGTTTCTGTATGGAGCAGCTGTGCACACACTTCTTTCTTTTCCATACTTTCCTACAGCACAAGAAAAGAATAATTTATCTAACCTCCCATGTATAGACCTGGCATGTCTATGATGTAAGACATCTCCACATCTATGATGTAAGACAAGGATGAAACCACTGGGCTACCATGTCTACAAAATGTGTATATTTTGTGTATACATGTGTACTACTTTGTGTATATTGATTTAACAACAGAATGTATTGTCCTCTGTCTTTTAAAACACCTGAAATGCTTAGAGTTAGGGAAAGACAAAAATAGAAGTTTGAGAAATTTGCAGACCAATCTCTGATCACCTACAAGGTGAGACAATATATTACTACACATATGTCTCATAACTCAATGAATGTTTAGTAGAAGTTGGAAATGGAAGTTTGATCTACAACATATATCTTACCCTTACCTTTTAAATAAGAAAATCATCACCCTTTAAAATTTGAAATCTAATAAAAAATTGTGAACTAGTTGGGAAAGTCAGACACCCTAATGTGTTCTCCCTTCTGAGTAAATTATGCATGTCTAAATTCCTATCCTTAGCTCTTGATCACATATCTGTCTCAAGGCACAAAATAATTGACCTTTGTTTGTCAATACTTAAGTTTTCTTCTCCTTTAGTGATGTCACAGTTTTATAAGTTTTTCTTTCAATCACAAGTCTTCCATTCTAATTCCTTTTTTATCTAGTTTGAAGCAAAGTTTAAGAGCAAAATTTTCATTTATTTTTATTGTCCTTGTAGAATCTTCTAGGAAATTAGAAGCTTTGGTTTCTTATCTCTCTTGGAAACTAGCATGGTAAAATCTAGTACCATGAACATAAATCCACAAAAAAAATAATAATAAAGGTTTTAGGGTAGATTTTAACTTTGGTGCGCAATATGTAGTTATCTTCAACTTCTGAAAGTCAGTCAAGAGCAAAGACAATATAAGCTATAATGTTTGGGAAGTCTTTGGTATTCCCTTCACCAACATCACAGCTGTGGCTTTCTCTTCCCCAGCACTTGGATTTTGTTAGATAGTACATTGAGATTGGGTAGAAAATTACCAGCCAAGGTGGGAAAATTTTATTAACAACACATATACACATACACACACACATACAGAGTGATACACACACACATATGTATATGTATGTATATATATATATATACACATATGTGTGTATGTATATATGTTTATATATAGATATATCTATGTTATTTATCACACACACATACATATATATATGGGTGTATGCAACTATTAAAGATAAACAGTACAGTAGTACAGTGACATAAAGATTGTAAATGGAAGTTGTTTAAGTAAGGAAATGAAAAATGTTGTAATTAGTTTCAAAGTTAAGAAAATGCCTATGGAGACGACTTATTGGTAAAGATATATGCCTTCTCCTAGGAATTCAACACTCAGCACCACCGTGTTGGCTAACAACTATTAGTCATTACAGTTTCAGGGGGTTTAATAATGAACTTCCTATGGTGTCTTCAGGCACCAGGCATGCATAAAGTTAAATTTAAGCAAAACCTATACAAATGAAAAATTAACAATTTAAATAAATAAGTAAGTAAATAAATAAGTAAAACAATTTTAAAAGAAGTAGAAGTAACTTAAGCATACAATTTCAACTAAAGCATAAATATTTCTGGCTTTACACATTTCTAAGTCACTTTTGAAGAAGGATATTTGACTTCTTAAACTTCTGTCTAGAAAATCATTTCTACATAGTTACAACTATGTAGATACAGTTACATTACCAAACTCCAACATACATCCTGAATTCTGTACACTTTCACTACAAAGTCTTTATGAAAGACTATTGTCTCAGCCTAATATGTCTCTTACTAATTTTACTTTGATTTCTTCTTCTCTTCTTCAAATATGCTCTTATATAAACAGATACGTTTCATGTTGTTTTACTATCATTAGCACATATTGCCAAAATGTAGATTTTATGTATTTCATTTTCTACTCAAATAAGTCTCAGGTGCAGAAATATTATAGATTTTAATCTGCATCAATAATTCCAACCTAGTTGACAGGAACTAAAAAAAAGATGCAAAGCTTTACATTTAAAACTCAAGATCAGCATTAGATGTTTATAATATCATAATGAATAAAAACAAGAACATGGGAAAAGTCCATATATTAAAGATTTTTTTCTGTGTCTGAGGACTTTTTTTTAATAGAATAGTTCAGAACAGGCTACTATGAAATAAAAAATGAGTCTTAATTTTGTGGAAACTTGGCTACAGTTTTCTTTTTCTTGTTAGAACTACGATTTACTGTGAACTTGATTCATAGTAAAGAATCAAGTTCTTTAAAATTAAGAAAACCAATGTACAAAGCTTAGCATCAAAATCCAAAGTATTGAGGCTGAGAAAGCCTAGACACCATTTCATAAGAGATATTTTTAGAGTGGATTTTCAGAACTACATTCTTTTCTGCAGGCAGTTCAATTTTTTTTTTTTTACTAATCTCTGCTAGAATGTAACCCCAAATGCATAAATCAACAGCACCAAAACACAAATCATAGAAAATTTATTTAGTATCTTAAATAGCAAGAATAAGCATGTTATTGTATATAAAAAATATATCTGTAAATGTTAATAGTGAACAAGTAAAAATAAATTAATGGCAAAATACAGTAGTATATTTTAAAATACTTTTAGATAATAAAATTAAATAATTCCCAAGCAGAGATTTAGAGAAAATCTTACTAATAACAGGGTTTTATTGATAGCATAATACATTAGGCTAGGTCCTTTTGTAATTAAGGAATACCTGTTTATCTTTAATTTGTATAATCTACGATATAGCACATTGTCTGTAAGACATTGAATAAATAGTGCTTATAGCAGGGAAGAAATGAGTCAGGCACAGAGATGAGGGAGATCTTGCATCCTGCCTGATTTGTCATCAAAGTACATCTTTATTTATAAAGAACTCTGTAGGCAAGTATACAGTCATGTTGTTCTAAAACATAAGTATTATTTTTTTTCCCTAGACACATGTTTTAACTTCCTCTTGGTCATAAGATGAGTCATCACTGATAAACTGTGACAGAACAGAGTTATCTTTCATAATCATTTTCCCTCAGCTACCCCATAACACAATATGCACGAATCTTATGTTTGGAATGGCACTGGACAAAATGAAAACCTCCAAACCAGACTGGGCCTATTGCCAATGTCCCAGGCAGTGTATTACTATGTCTTAATGAACAGAGTATATATAGTAAGAAGAGGGTTTTAATCTGATATGCTGCTAAATTCTCACCAAATTTTTTTTTAAAGTTTTTTTTGTTCTGATTATCTTGTTCCTGCATGAGTACAGGGGCAGATGTTCAAAGAGTATCTTGGAGTCAAAGCTTCATAAAAGAGGTCTCTTGCATCTTTATTTGTGTCATAACTTCCAAGGCATAAGGAAAACCTTCAAGTAGGGCAGATAAGAGTATCTCCCTAAGAGCATGAGGGTTAATATTCTCAGAACTTTCCTGGAGATGCTTAGAAGCATCCTGGGAGAAGGAGTAACTGATTCATAGAAAATTTTCCATCAATTCAATATCCTAAATTATACAAATATTAATCCTCCTACGCATGCAACATATGAGGATCCTGACAAAATGTGGAAGACTCGATGATAGCAATTGCATCAGTTGACTGGGCTTGGCTGGGTCTTTGTCAAGTAGCTGTTCTGACTTTATGACTTTCACTGTTCACATTTGTACATGATAAGCATCTGTATATTATCATTCATACTATTTATTTATTTAAGATATATTTTACACTATTTGGTTTAATAACATAAATTTGTACTTTTACTTTTCAAAAAAAGATGAAACTAGTATTTGTATCTTTAAACTAATTCATATTCTCCATTTAGAATATCTTTTTGTCAGACCTCATGATAAAACACATTTGTCAACTTAAATTTTTGTGAAATATATACAGAAAGTTTAAAGATAAATAACTATTTTTTTCTTTGTGCATATTCTGAACATTTTTAACAGTTGAATTCATGATCTAAATAGCTTTATGACAAATTATTATTGAAGCTTTTATGGTGATATCAAAACTATCAGTAAGTAACAAATACTTAATTTTGTTATGTATAGAGTATGTACTCATGTTATAATCCAAAAGCTACAACGTAATTTCTCTTAAGTTCATCCCATCAGACAGTGATTTTATTTGAGAAAGTTTAATTTATGAACTTTGTGTGTCAGAACCACACTTTCCAATCCATCTCATGCAGCATTGAATGAATAAACATTCAAGTCTATGAACGGATGAGTGCCATTTCTATTCCAACTACAATAAGAAATTCTATGTATATATACATTTTCTACTTCATCACATTTATTTTTAAATTTTTCCTATATTTGTCCCTCACCTCCTGTACTATTGTAATATAGTATTAACTTTAAAAAGAATATATATTTGATTTGAGAGTAATTATGTGATATGGTTTAATGATATCACTCTGCAATGTTAGACAGTAGTTATATAGACTATTGAAAGAGCTTCTGTTTTTAAAATAATGAATTGTTCCTCTATACTAAAGCTGAAAAATGTTGGAGAAAACATCTATATAGCATATGATACTTCATATGACATTTTATTTGCAGAGTTAATGTATAATTTCTTTACATATTGCAGCCATTTATGTGTTTGGAATGTTCAGCATAATGTAAAAACTGAAAATCTTCTTTTATACAACTAATACCTAGAGATTTTAGTATTTAACAAATGAGGATAGGATAAGCATTACATACACAAGACTAATACCTATATCCTGTGAGAAAATTTTGAGAAGCATAAGTAGAGTAACGGTTCAGTAGACAAGTTATCTGGATGCTCTAATATAGGATGATGCTGGCCATTACTAAAGCTTAAAGTTACGCTAAATTTAAATTAATCTAATATAATTTTCATGCTCAATTTAGAATATCTCCTTGCTATACCTCTTGGTATATCATATTAATTCATTTGAAAATTATATAATAATTAAGAATATGTAAAAGTTCAGAGAGGAAAATATAAAAATTACTTTTTATGGGGTTTTAATGACCATTTAATTAAGTAAATGGAAAGGGCATCCAATTGATAATATTTGAATAATTTATATTCATTAATGCCATGGTTGCTATCATGCACACATCAAAAAAAAATTGTGTACACCTCAAACTTTTGTTTTAATGCTTTTTAAAAGAAATATTCATTTTGGTCTTTTTAAAACACATTTTATACCTCAAAATAAGAAAAAAAATGCATTTCAGATGGTAGAAAAATTCTCAAAGAACTAACTAATAACATAATTTAAATTTACTCTCAAGTTACTTCAATATAATTTTCCTCTATTTGAAAGACATATAAAGGTCAACACAAGCTTCTGAAACCTTGCCAGTAGTTTCTTTGTAGTGTATATTTAACTTTCTATGATCAAAATCCACTAGACAAAAGGTCTGCCTCATTTGTATTGGTTGAATAATGAATAAAACTGTGGGGAGCTGACAGAAGGCAGCTATCATCCTTGCAGCCATATTCAGCTGACAACAGGCTTGTCCACAATAGCCTACAACAGCTGAGCACACTCTGATAACATCTTTCTTTAGATACCCAGGATTTTCCCTTGGGGGTGTGAGACTTAAAGGTGTGTGAGTTAAGGGTGTGACTTAGAGGCGTGGCTTAGAAGTGAGACATATATAAAAGGTGAGAGGCAAACAGAAGATATCATTGTTAAGTATTAGGCACTAGGAGTTGGCACTTGAGACTGAGACAGGCAATTAGGGATTAGACACTTGTACTGGGAAAGAGACTAGCAACTGGAACTAGGATTAGGTGCTAGGAACTAGGAACTTGGAGAGAAGAAGAGAGACTGAAGAATAAACGGGATTGAATCACACTCTGTCTGGTCTCCATTCTTCCTGTTCATCCTCACTCTCTCTCTTACTAAACCAGACCCGCAGACCAGAGCAGCTTGGTGCAGTGTGGGCTCTAACACTTAGCCCCAAAGGCTTTGGCAGTGAGGGTTCCAACATTGACAGAGCAGTCCACAACATTTTTGGCCCCCAAACGTGGGCTAGTGAGGTTCTCAACATAAAACTATTATAATGATTGAGGGATGGGATTTATATATATATTATATTTTACTAATTTTATTGGATATTTTATTTACATTTCAGATATTATCCCCTTTCCCCATTTCCCCCACACCAAGAAACCCCAATCCCATCCCCCTACTCATGCTTCTATGATGATGTGCCCCCATCTACCCACCCACTCTGAACTTCCCACCCTCGAATTCCCCCACACTGGGACATCCAGACTTCAGGGGATCAAGGACTTCCTATACCACCTATTCCCTACAAGGCCATCCTGTCATACATATACAACTGGAACCATGGGTCCCTCACTATGTGCTCCCTGTTTAGTGGTTTAGACCCTGGGAGTTCTAGTTGGTTGTTATTGTTGCTCTCCCCAAGGGGCCAAAAACCATTTCAGATCATTCATTCTAACTCATCCATGGGGAACCCTCCAAGATCAGTTTAATGGTTATCTATGAGCATTCACTTCTGAATATGTCACACTCTTGTAGACCTCTAAGGAGACAGATATACCAGGCTCCTGTCAGAATGCACTTCCTGACATCCACATCAGCATCTACTTTGGTGACTGCACATGGGATGGATACCCAGGTGGAGCAGTCTCCAGAAGGCCTCTCCTTCAGTTTCTGTCCCACACTTTGTCTCCATATTTGCTCCCATGAGTATTTTGTTACTCCTTCTAAAAAGGACTGAAGCACCAACTCTTTAGTCTTCTTCATGAGCTTCATAGAGTCTGTGAGTTGTATCTTGGGTATTGGTGAGCTTTTGGGATAATATCCACTTACTAGTGAGTGCATACCATGTGTATTCTTTTGTGACTGGATTACCTCACTCAAGATGATATTTTTTACTTCCATTCACTTGCCTATGAATTTTATAATTTCATGGTTTTTTAATAGATGAGTAATACTCCATTGTGTAAATATACCATATTTTCTGTATGCATTACTCTGTTGAAAGCCATTTGGTTTCTTTCCAGCTTCCGGCTATTAGAAATAAGGCTGTTATTAACATAATGGAGCATGTGTCCTTGTTATATGTTGGACCATCTTCTGGGTATATGCCTGGGAATGGTATAGTTGGATCCTCAGGTATTCCTATGTCCAAATTTTTGAGGAACTGCCAGACTGATTTCCAGAGTGGTTGTACCAGCTTGCAATCCCACCAACAATGGAGGAATGTCTCTCTTTCTCCACATCCTTGCCAGCATCTGCTATCACCTCAGTTTTTGATCTTAGCCATTCTAACTGGTGTGAGGTGTAATTTCAGGGTTGTTTTGATTTGCATTTCCCTGATGACTAAGGATGTTGAACATTTCTTTAGTAGTTTTTCAGCCATTCGAGTTTCCCCAGTTAAGAATTCATTTTTTAGCTCTGTATCCCATTTTTTAATATGGGTATTAAATCATTTGAAATCTAATTTCTTGAGTTCTATGTATATATTTCATATTAGCCTTCTATTGGATGTAGGATTGGTAAAGATCTTTTCCCAAGCTGTTGGTTGCCATTTTGTCCTATTAGACAGTGTCTTTTGCTTTACAGAAGCTTTGCAATTTTATGAGGTTCCATTTGTCAATTCTTGATCTTAGAGCATAAGCCATTTGTATTCTGTTCAAGAACTTTTCTCCTGTGTCCAGGTATTCAAGGTTCTTCCCTACTTTCTCTTCCATTAGTTTCAGTGTGTCTGGTTTTATGTGGAAGTCCTTTATCCACATGGACTTGAGCTTTGTACAAGGCAATATGAATGGTTCATTTTGCATTCTTCTACATGCTGACCTCCAGTTGAACCAGCACCATTTGTTGAAAATGCTGTCCTTTTTCTACTGGATGGTTTTAGCTCCTTTGTCAAAGATCAAGTGACCATAGTTGTGTGGGTTCATTTCTGGATCTTCAATTCTATTCCATTGAATCCACTGCCTATCTCTGTACCAATACCATGCAGTTTTTATCACTATTGCTTTGTAGTAGAGTTTGAGGTCACAGATGGTGATTCCCTAAGAAGTTCTTTTATTGTTGAGAATAGTTCTCACTACCCTGGGTTTTTGTTATTCCAAATGAATTTGCAAATTGATCTTTCTATATCTATGAAGAATTGATTTGAAATTTTGATGGGGATTGCATTGAATCTGTAGATTGCTTTTGGCAAGATGGTCATTTTTACTACATTAATCCTGCCAATCCAGGAGCATGGGAGATCTTTCCATCTTCTGAGATCTTCTTCAATTTCTTTCTTCAGAGACTTGAAGTTCTTGTCATACAGATCTTTCACTTGCTTTGTTAGATTCACACCAAGGTATTTTATATTATTTGTGACTATTGTAAAGAGTGTCATTTCCTTAATTTCTTTCTCAGCCTGTTTATCCTTTGAGTAGAAGAAGGCTACTGATTTGTTTGAGTTGATTTTATATCCAGCCACATTGCTGAAGTTATTTATCAGATTTAGGAGCTCTGTAGTGAAAGTTTTAGGGTCATTTAAGTATACTATTATATCATCTGCAAATAGTGAAATTTTGACTTCTTCCTTTCCTATCTGTATCCCTTTGACTTCCTTTTGTTGTCTAATTGCTCTAGCTAGGACTTCCAGTACTATATTGAATAGGTAGGGTGAGAGTGGGCAGCCTTGTCTAGTCCCTGATCTTAGTGGGATTGCTTCAATTTTCTCTCCATTTAGTTTGATGTTGGCTACTGTTTTGCTGTGTATTGCTTTTACTGTTTCAGTATGGGCCTTGAATTCCTGATCTTTCTAAGACTTTTAACATGAAGGGATGATGAATTTTGTCAAATGCTTTCTCAGCATTTAGTGATATTTTAAATTCTTCTTTCCTGTTTGTTTCTCTTTGTCTTCCTTTTTTTGTCTAATTGGTCTGTCTAGGACTTCCAGTACTTTATTGAATAGATAGGGAGAGAGTGGGCAGCCTTGTCTAGTCTGTGATTTTACTTGGATTGATTTGTGGTATAGTGATGATGTCAAGTTCCTATTTATTGTTCTCAATACTGGCAAGGAAAATGACAAAAAATGGCCATGAAAATGTCCTGAATTTTTAAAGACTAAAATATAAATAGTATTTCATTGAATGAGATAAAGCATTCCTAAAACATGAAAAAAAAAAAAGATGATACTGGAGAAGAATTGAAGAAATGATAAAGATGATTGAGTAAGAGGAGCTAATTTGGTAGCTAGGTTTCTGTTACTATAATGAACATCTTACATCATTACTTTATGAAAACAAAGGATTATATAGATCATAGTTTCAAAGATTGCACTCCTTGAGAGTTGGTACTTGCTCTGTGTTTGTGATGAAGTTGCATATCAAAGACCAATCATGAGGTACAACAAAACAAATCACTCATTATTTTGGTCATAATAGTACAGAAATACAGGAAGTTGTAGCTTCAATTATCCATCCCTTAAACTCCTACTCTGGATTGAGTAAGAAATACCAACTCACAGATTTATATATTTGACAATTTGTTCCTCATTGGTGACAATTTGGTATGTTGTGGAATCTATTAGAGGAATAGCCATGATGAAGAAAGTTTCTAACCTTAGTCCTAAACAAATTTGTTCTTCCTGTAAATTGCTTCTAGACATGGCTTTTTTTTATTTTATATTTTATTTACATTTCAGATGCCATCCCCTATCCCTATTTCCCCTCCCTAGAAAGCCCTATCCCATTCTCCCTCCTCCTTTTTGCTTTTATACATTTTTTTAAAATGTTAATCAAAGGCTTTATAAGTTTGGTAATGTAACCCAATACCCAACCTAGATATATAAACTATATTTGACTGGTGGAGACATGTGAACATCTGCCTCCGTGCCCCCTCCCTTTCTCTCTCTCATCACCTAGCTTCACCCTTCCTGTTAAAATAAAACTTTTCTTTCAAAATGCAATTAGAGCATAGTTATTCCTAATTGTACCAGTGAGGTACAAGATAGTCCTAATACCCAGTCCATCATTTTGTTGACTAACCAGAACCTCTGTCATCTGTCCTAACTAAAGCACTTAGTTTTGAACCTGGCTTTTTTCTTGGCTTTAGAATGAATGTCAGCTGAAAACTGTCCACTCAGATCTGTTCTCTCAAAGTAAATAGCCAGGATCGGCTATGAGACTATAGATCTTCACCCCATCAGAAATCCAGAATAACTCAGTTAACTGAAATTATGGGAAGCACTAAGCATAGCTTCTAAAACATAGCCAATTTATAGAGACTGCTGAACACCTGGAAAGCCCCTATACTACCGAATGTTGGAGCATCTTCAGCCTTCTGGCCCAGAATCATCTGACAGACATTAGTGATGCAGAATTATTAAGGGCTGATTACTCTGTCTAGGCAGATATAATCAGTCGACTATTCTGCAAGTGTGTCCTTTTCTGGACAGTAATTTGTCTGTAGATGGAAAGAGGCAATTCTTGTCTAGTTGCTGTCACCACACAACTGGAGTAACTCCAAGGATGCTCAATTTCTTCTTAGAATCCATGACAGGAAGCTGTTAGGTGCAGACAGGTCTCTAATCAAAATGAACATTAATATAGAAATACTTGTAATGTCAATTCTATGGACTTCTGATGTTTTGAAAACCAACTATCCATGTAAGGTAACCTGGACTGTTGTCTGCTAACTCTTCTCAGCTATTTCTAAATAAAATATGAAAAACACCCTAACAATAAACTCAAAGCCATGAATTTGCTATAGTCCCTTAACTCATAGGCTAACCGTCCCAAATCAGTTAAAAAAGTTCAAGAAGGACTAGGTCTAAGCCTTGTATTCCTAAATGTGTTATACAGGCACAATGCCCATGAGAGTATCAATATTCATCTCACTTTAATCACACCCTCATAGAAGCACAAGGAGGGGGAATGGGATAATGGTTTCCTGAGTGGTGGGGGGGAATGTGGTAAGGGGATAAAATTTGAAATGTAAATAATATATCCAATAAAAGAGGGAAAAAAAGAAAAGCGGTTAGAACCAACATCCTTAATAAAATGTCAGCCCTCTTTAAAAAAACTATCTTGATACTAAATTTTTTTTGAGAATTGTATATTGCAGAATGATCAGCCTTGGTGTATCTGCTCAACAAGCAAGCTGGGCAGACCTGTTCAAACCTCTGAGGACAGGAATTCCATCTGGAGGCAGTGAAGACACAGAATCAGAGGCTTATCAATTTGCTCTTCCCCCCACTCCTCTTCTAATATCTCAACGCCCATAATCAGCTTGAAGAAGTTATAGAAGAGTCAGCGCCCCTATTCCTTGGGCTTGGGGACTAAGGCGGTAAATAAGGCGGTCTTTCTAGGATCTGTCTTTCTAGGGAAAAGTAGTGGTTTTGTTGGAACAGGGAGGATTAGCTAGGGTTTATTGCATAGCCATAACCTATTGGTAGAAATCTGTATAATTAATATCAAGATGAAGGTATAATTTTTTAAATGGTAAAAATTTACTTTGATTTCAAATTTAAGGTTTTCATTGGTATGGACATGGCTTTTTATCACAGCAACACAAGAGAAGTAATATTTACACTCCCAGACCATATTGTGTCAGAACCTCCAATAGTCCTACCTCTTATAGAGGTTTAAAACCCTCATAATACAATGAAGATTGGCTTTCACATGGGGTTTGCAAAGAGACATTTATTATGAAACTATAGTGAGGTATAATTTTATGCAAAATTATGGTTAATGCCTTTATAAACACACTTAGAATTTGGAACATATAACAACTATTTTGAATGTAGCTTCAGTTGTGGACATACAAATAGATTGGAAAACACAGGTGTTGCCTTCTGGTCATTTCATTTCTAACTGAGGTAAAAAATATTTCTATCTATATAAATTTATGTTATAAAACAAACTGATATAATTTAAATAATAAACTAAGTACCTTACATATTAAAAATACAGAGATTAAAATGGTGAAGATAAGGAGTCCACGTAGAGAAATAGTCTAGGAAGTTTAGTAACATATCAGCAAACAGAAACCTAAGTTAGTCATACACTTCTTATGTACTAATTCATGTTACATTGCATTTTATACCATCTGTATATATTTCTGTGGGTTCAGTCATAAAGTAGTCTTAAACTAGGTATATTTCTTTTTTTTTTTTTAAAGAAATCAAAAGCCAAAGAGAATAGAAGGTTTTTAAAAATAATAATAATAATTCTTTTTTTCTTCCTAGGGTTAAGAGTCAGATCATAAGGATTTATAATTATAAACCTTACAAGGTTTTTAAAACATCCTCAGGGCTGTATAATCATTGGTGATTACTGAAAAGGAAACTGAAAACTGGTTATGCTACTTGCACTTTCTGTAGGAAATTCTAGGAATATGGATATTGTCATTTGTCACCATCCTGGGTCAAGGTATTTATCTGAGGTTTTTGGTTTGGGGGTACCTATAATCTCGAATGTGTCCTCCCATCATTCAGATCCCTAAAATTTCAATAAATATGGATGCTTTCATTTTCTCACTCTGTATTAGTATTTTATCTGGTATGCATAAACATTCATTCACAGTTGCCCCAGGAAAAGTCAAACAATTCTAGCCAAGTCTTCATAACCAAATTAATTAAAACAAACAGCTAATTAAAGCAAGCTTTCTTTTCTTTGTGTACACACTCATTCTGTACCTTAAAAAAGGGAACAAGGTTTAACCAATGCATTAGGCCAGAGATTTTGACAAGCACAGTGGGCCGGGCAACAGGAGCAGAGAATATGTGTAGGAAGTTAGCCATAATGACCTCCTGAAACAATGACATGGTTGCAAGGTTATTGGAACAGGGTAGTCATAACAATATTTAGTCATAACAAGGGAGACATAACTTTGCTTGAAACAAACAGAGTTTCAAAATGATTATAACTTTTTGTTTTGTCATTATTATTATTTAATCTTTTTTTCATAATCCAGGCGCTATATCCCTCTCTGTCTGCCCTCCAACTTTTTCTTATCGTATACCTTCTTCCCTTTCTCCAAGAGGATGTCCCCATCCTATCCCCACCCCCACCCCACAAGACATCCCCACTCCCTGGAGCCTCAAGTCTCTAGAGGGTTAGTTGCATCTTCTGTCATTGACGGCAGACCAGGTAGTCATCTGCTGTATATGTGTTGGGGCCTTTGAAACAAAGATGTGGTGGCTTATTTTATATAGTTAAGCAGTTAAAGTTAAAAAAAAAAAGTACTAGAAAAAATGTTTCATTGTTTCATACTTCTTACTGGATCCTGAATAGAAGTTAATTTTCCTGGTTTTCTACCTATTACAGATGACTTTACTTCATGAATATGTGATAATTATTATTATTATTACTCAAGTGATATTCTACAGTTATGGAATCATAGGTAAATAAAAATAATAAATAGAACATGTTCATAGAACCTAATTTAGACTCTGTTCATGGTCTCCCTGCATTAATGAATGTAATTTTTAATATTATCATGAAGAAAATTGACTTCTCCTGTAGCTTTCCAATTTATGATTATTATGTAGTTCCAGCATTCAAAACAATTCTTAGATAAAAGTTTTGGGAAAATAAACAAGAGCAAGCAAATTATAGTACTGCTAACAGTTCTTTCTTCAAGTTTTGAATTTCTTTGGATTCTTTCTGCCATTGTGCATTTTTGATAGTCCTTGGAGAGTGGATCTGAGAAATCCATCCAAAAGGTTGAATTTTAGGCTGTGGAAAAACTAATCATTAATGGTTTTACATCACCTTGCAGCATCAAAATTTCAAGATACAGTCATTTAATCAAAAAAAGAAAATGTGCCTAACATAAAAGGAAAATATTGATGCCAATATCGGAAGGCCAGGCTAGAATTATTTAGAAATAAATGCTGATGATTGAAAAATTATGTCTATGAAGTAAATATCAGCTCTGTGTCTAGTAAAAATCTATATCATTTATACTAGTATTTAATTAATGTGCATTATTTGAGTATTTTACTGTATAGCCTTACTTAAATTTTATTTAGTACTCAATTTGAATCCTTATAATATTATTGAAACCCAGTAAATAAATAAAATAAAAATTAAATAATATAAATAACATTTCTATCAAAGAAAGCATGTTCTGAGTAATGACAGCATATGCCTTTAATCCCAGCACTTAGGACATAGAAGGATGCAGATCTCTGAGTTGTAGGCCAGCCTGAGCTACAGAGCAGGATCGAGGACAGTCAGTACTACAATACCTTATTTGGCAATTTAAAAAACAAACAGAAAAGAAAAAAAAGACAGACAGACAGACAGAAAGAAAGAAAGAAGAAAAAGGAGGTAGGAAACTATAATATAATCACAAATAATAATTGCATAGTATTAAGAAGATCCTGAAATGACCTAAGGGGAAAAAAGTAATGGCATATTTTACAATTATGAAATAAGTTATATTTTCACATTTTGTACATAAATAATCACGGATATTTATAACCTTGTAAATATTTATGTATTTAGCAAGATAATTCTATAATATATTTGATTGCTTTATGACAAGTAGCCAACTTAAATAAAAATATCTAACACTGAATATTAATTGTGAAATGTCTATTTAAACTGTACTAAGAATAGGGCGTGAACTGTTCTCTCTGTGTCTGTGTCAGGTTGTGTTTCTGCATGCATTAAAGTTAAGTAACTTGATGCTTCAACATAAAGGGACACATACATGAGCCAAAGACAAACAGTACACTGACAACATCTCTGTGCTATTGAATGTCCTATTTACCTTGGCTGCAGCAACCCATTAAAAACCATATAAATTATTATCCAGTTTTGCTCTAGTGATTCAAAATATATTACTTACACGTCGCTTAAGGATTAACTTATCTCAGCATATACCTATAAGTCATGCAGAAAAATCAAATTATCCTCAAATACCCATAGACCTATATTCTTCATTTATAATGACACACATTTCATGTACAGACATTTAATAGTGTAGCACAGTTAATATGTTTCAAAGATGACCCTATAACACTCAGGATTATTAACTACAAGAAACCTGAGCAGCAATTCAAGGCTGATAGTTACTTGGCAGTATAGTAGATCATTTTAATACAGGATATACCTGATACATTTCTGCTGCTCTACACATCAAAATTCTTTTTCCTCTGCCTTCTCCTTTTAGAAACAATAAAAAAAGTAAGAGGATTTCACGTAAGTTATTCCAGTTCAATAGTGCTAAAATCTGTCCTGCTACATAGATTATTTTTTAGGTTTCTAAATCTACTCTTAAAATACATATTCCCAACTTAAAAGCCCTGAATTGCTTTTGAAAGCGTATTGCATTTTTATTTTATTTAAAATACTCTTGTGGTAGTATTTTTGTCAGAGATATCAAATTAAACTTGAAAAATCAAACTGAAACAAATAGAAATGTAATTAACATGATCTGTTCACTTAAACTTACATTAGATAAAATGAATATGAGTTAAAATTACACATATATACATATATACAAGAACTTCTTTCAGAGGAAAAAATGTGGTATAGAAAATCTTCTCTAAGGAACTAGCTATAAAGTGTAATAAAAACAGAAATTGTCAATGAAAATGTTATGGATTTATCTATGTTTAAAATTGTGTGCTGCTGAAGATCAGCTGTGAACCAGAAACATTTAAAACAAGTACTCCACGACAGAGAGGTCTATCCATTCATTGAAACATGGATTTTAAACATTCTATACATTTCTTTTTAAATAAAAAACAAAAAAATTAATCTATTTAGTTTCATGTGTGTTAGTATATAAAAGTGTGTGTGTCTATGTGTGTGTGTGTGTGTGTGTGTGTGTGTGTGTTACATGAGTGTCTGTTGTATGGATGTGCACCATGTGTGGTGCCCGCTTGGTGGACATGGAGCTTTGGAACTCTGGCAGAAACGCCAAGCTTTGGTTACAAACTGTAATGATAGACATGTAAGTGCCAGAAACTGAACCAGGATCAACATCTGATGCTAATTTCCAGCACCTTACTGCTCACTAATAACAGGAGTTTTTTTTACAAATGTTAAGATTTCTGTTGTGATCCAAATACATAACTCTAAAAATCATGGAATATTTTTTAAAATCATTTTTATTTCTTATTTTTAATTGGATATTTTCTTTATTTACATTTCAAATGTTATCCCCTTTCATGGTCCCCTCCCCCACTAGCTGAAACCTCCTATCCCATCCTCCCTACCCCTGATTCTATGAGGCTGTTCCCCCACCCACCCACCCACCCACTCACCCACCCACCCACTCACCCACTCACCCACTCACCCACTCACCCACTCACTCACTCACTCCCACCTCCCTGCCCTCAGATTCCCCTACACTGGGGCATCGAGCCTTCACAGGACCAAGGGCCTCTCCTCCCATTGATGCCCAACAAGGCTATCATCTGTTACATATGTAGGGGAGCCGGGAGTTGCTCCATGTATACTCTTTGATTGGTGGTTTAGTCCCTGGTAGCTCTGGGGAGTCTCATTGGTTGATATTGTTGTTCTTCCTATGCATTGCAAACCCCTTCAGCTCCTTCAGTCCTTTCTCTAATTCCTCCACTGGAGTCTGCATGCTCAGTCCAATGGTTGGATGAGAGCATTTACCTCTGTATATGCCAGGCTCTAGCAGAGCCTCTCAGAAGACAACTATGTCAGGCTCCTGTCAGCATGCACTTCTTATCATCCACAATAGTGTCTGTAATTGGTGACTGTATATGAGAGGGATGCACAGGTGGATCAGTCTCTGGATGGCATTTCCTTCAGTCTCTCCTCCACATTGTCTCCATATTTTCTCTCTGAGTATTTTGTTACTCCTTCTAAGAATAACGAAAGCACCCACACTTTGGTCTTCCTTCTTGAGCTCCATGTGGTCTGTGAGGTGTATCTGGGTACTGTGAGCTTCTGGGCTAATATTCACCACTTATCATTGAGTGCACGCAATGTGTATTCTTTTGTGATTAGTTTACCTCACTTAGGATGATATTTTCTAGTTCTATCCATTTACCTAAGAATTTCATGAATTTGTTGTTTTTAATCGCTTTGCAATCTTAAGAATTAATAATATAATGAGAGGAAACTGAAAATGTTAATTGAGATTCACGAATATCGCATAGAATGCATAAAACATTAAGAAAAATACCATTTTAGTGGACTAAAAGGAAGCACTAATAATAAGCAAAATATTTCCTAATTTCAAAGATTATAAGTTGCACCAATGTAATTTTATTTTATTTATTTATATTTTGTTTTTGTTTTGAGGAAGGAAGGTTTTATTTTTGTCTCACATTATGAGGGTAAAGCAGTACATCATGGTAGGAGGAGAGGCATAACAACAGTAGCTTTGTGGCAGCTGATCATATATCTACATTCAGAAGGCAGAGAAAGATGAGAGCTCTGCTCAGCTCACTTTCTTCCTTTTATTAAATCTAAAACCTCAGCCCATGGAATAGTGCTACCAAATTTATTTTTTTCCCATTTTTATTGGATATTTTATTTATACTTCAGATGCCATCCGCTTTCCCCATTCCCCCCCCTTAGAAAACCCCTATCCCATGCACCCTTTTCCTTTTTGCACTTATACATTTTTTAAAAAATGTTAATCAAAGGCTTTATAAGTTTGGTAATGCTCAGTCAGAGGTGTAACCCAATACCCAACCTAGATATATCAACTATCTTTGACTGGTGGAGATACATGAATATCTGCCTCCCTGTCTCCCCCCTCTTTCTCTCTTTCATCACCTAGCTTCTCCTCTCCTTCTTCTCCTCCTTTTCTTACTCCTTCTCTTCCTCTCAGTACTCCTCCCACCTTAGCTCCTCCTACATATCACCCTTCCTGTTAAAATGAAACTTTTCTCTCAAAATACAATTAGAGCATAATTGTTCCAATTTGTACCAGTGAGGTACAAGATAGTCCTAATACCCAGTCCATCATTTTGTTGACTAACCAGAACCTCTGTCATCTATCCTAACTAAAACATTTAGTTCTGAACCTGGCTTTAGAATGAACGTCAGCTGACGACCATCCACTCAAATCTTTTCTCGAAAGGTAAATAGCCAGGATTGGCTTTGAGGCTATAAGTTTTCAACCCCGTCAGAAATCCAGAATGACTGAGTTAACTATAATTGTGGGAAGCACAAAGCATAGCTTCTAAAACTTAGCCAATTTATAGAGACCTCTGAACACCTGGACACTCCCTCTACTACAAAACGTTGGAGCATCTGTTCTTCTGCCTTCTGGCCCAGGATCATCTGACAGACTTTAGTGCTGCAGAATTATTAAGGGCTGATTACTCTGTCTATAATCAGTCTATTATTCTTCAAGTGTGTCCTTTTCTGGACAGTAATTTGTCTGTAGAAGGAAAGAGGCAATTCTTGTCTAGTGGCTGTCTCACCACAACTGGAGTAACTCCAAAGATGCTCAATTTCTTCTTAGAATTCAATATAGGAAGCTGTCAGGAGCAGACAGGACTCTAATCAAAATGAACATTAATAAAGAAATGTTTGTCATGTTAATTCTGTGGATTTCTGATGTTTTGAAAACCAACTATCCATGTAAGGTAATCTGGACTGTTGTCTGTTAACTCCACTCAGCTATTTCTAAATAAAACATAGAAAACACCCTAACAATAAACTCCAACCCATGAATTTGCTGTAGTCCCTTAACTCACAGGCTGACCATCTCAAATCAGTTTAAAAAAAGTTAAAGAAGGACTGGGTCTAAGCCTTGTATTCCTAAGTGTGTTATACTGGTACAATGCCTATGAGGGTAACAATATTCATCTCAGTTTTTTATCAATAAGAAGCTCGTACCAATGAAAACCTTAGAATTTGTAATCAAAGTAAATTGGTGCCGTTTAAGAATTTATATCTTCATCTTGATACTAATTATACAGATTTCTACTAATAAGTTATGGCTATGCAATAAACCCTAGCTAATCCTCTCTATTCCCACCAAACTATTACTTTTCCCTAGAAAGACAGCCCAACATTTACCACATTAGTCCCCAAGCCCAGGGAATAGGTGCGCTGACTCTTCATTAGCTTCCTCAAGCTGAATATGGGCATTGAGATATTAGAAGAGGAGTAGGGGAATAGCAAATTGATAAGCCTCTGATGCTGTGTCTTCACTGCCTCCAGATGGAATTCCCGGACCTCAGAGGTTTGAGCAGGTCTGTCCATCTTGCTTGTTGAGTAGATACACCAAGGCTTATCATTCTGCAATATACAATTCTCAAAACAAATTTTAGTATCAAGATAGTTTTTTTTTTTTAAGAGGGCTGACATTTTATTAAGGATGTTGGTTTTAACCACTTTTCTTTTTTTCCCCTCTTTTATTGGATATAATATTTACATTTCAAATTTTATCCCCTTACCGCATTCCCCCCAACACTCAGGAACCCCTTATCCCATCCCCCTCCTCCTGCTTCTATGAGGGTGTTTACCCACCACCCCCTAATACCCCTCCCCACCCTCAGATTTCCCCCCCCCACTCAGTGCTCAGCCTTCAAGGTACCAATGAGCTTGTCTCCCACCTATGCCCAACATGGCCATCCTCCCCTACATATACATCTGGAGTCATGTGTCTCTCCATATGTGCTCCTAGGCTGATGGTTTAGACCCTGGGGAGCTCTGGCTGGTTGGTATTGTTGCTCTCCTCATGGGGCCACAGACCCTTTAGGCTCCTTCAGTTTACTCTCTAACTTCTCCATTGGGAACCTATGATCAGATTAATGGTTAGCTGCCTCTGGGTATGTCAGACTCTGGGGGACCTCTAAGGAGACAGCCTTATCAGGCTGCTGTCAGCTTTCCCTTCCTGACATCCATATCAGCTTCTATTTTTGGTGACTACACATGGAATGAATACCCAGATGGAATGGTCTCCATACAACCTCTCCTTCAGACTTTGTCCCACACTTTGTCTCCATATTTGCTCCCTTGAGTATTTAGTTACTCCTTGTAAGAAAGACCTAGGCATCCTCACTTGTTCTTTCTTCTTCATGAGCTTCATATCATCTGATAGTTGAATCTTTGTTGTTTCAAACTTTTGGGCTAATCTCCGCTTATCAGTGAATAAATACCATGTGTGTTCTTTTGTGATTGGGTTACCTCACTCAGGATGATATTTTCTAGTTCCATCCATTTACCTAAGAATTTCTCGAATTCATTAATTTTAATAGCTGATTAATATTCCATTGTGTAAATGTACCACATTTTTTGTATCCATTCCTCTGTTGAAGGGCACCTGGGTTCTTTCCAGCTTCTGGCTATTATAAATAAGGGTGCTATGAACATAGTAGAGCATATGTCTCTATTATATTTTGGGGCATTTTCTGGGTATATGACCAGGAGTGGTATAGCTGAGTCCTCAGGTAATGCTATGTCCAATTTTCTGAGGAACCGCCAGACTGACTTCCAGAGTGTTTGTACCAGCTTGCAACCCCACCAACAATGAAGGAGTGTTCCTCTTTCTTCACATCCTCGCCAGCATCTACCATCACCTGAATTTTTGATCTTAGCCATTCTGACTGGTGTCAGGTGGTATCTCAGTGTTGTTTTGATTTGCATTTCCCTGATGACTTAGGATGTTGAGCATTTCTTAAGGTGCTTCTCCTCCATTCATGTTTCCTCAGTTGAGAATTCTTTGTTTAGCTCTGTACCCCATTTTTAATGGGGTTATTTTGTTGTTTGGCGTCTAATTTCTTGAGTTCTTTGTATGTATTCGATATTAGCCCTCTATCGGATGTAGGATTGGTAATGATTTTTCCAAATCTGTTGGTTGCCATTTTGTCTTGTTGACAGTGTCCTTTGCCTTACAGAAGCTTTGCAATTTGATGAGGTCCCATTTGTCTATTCTTGATCTTAAAGCATGAGCCATTGGTGTTCTGTTCAGGAACTTTTCCCCTGTGCCTAGGTATTCAAGGGTCTTCCCCACCTTCTCTTCTATTAGTTTCACTGTATTTGGTTTATGTGAAGGTCCTTTATCCACTTGGAGTTGAGCTTTGTACAAGGGGATAAGAATGGATTAATTTGCATTCTTCTACATGTTGACCTCCAGTTGAGCCAGCACCACTTCTTGAAAATGCTGTCCTTTTTCCACTGGATGGTTTTAGCTCCCTTGTCAAAGATCAGGTGACCATAGGTGTGTGGGTTCATTTCTGGGTCTTCAATCCTAATCCATTGATCTTACTGTCTGTCTCTGTACCAATTCCATGCAGTTTTTATCACTACTGCTCTGTAGTACAGTTTGAGGTCAGGGATGGTGATTCCCCCAGAAGTTCTTTTATTATTAAGAATAGTTCTCGTTATCCTAGGTTTTTTGTTATTCCAAATGAATGTGTAAATTGCTCTTTCTATGTCTATGAAGAATTGATTTGGAATTTTGATGGGTATTGTGTTGAACCTGTAGATTGCTTTTGGTAGGATGGTCATTTTTTAGTAAGTTAATCCTGCCAATCCAGGAGCATGGGAGATCTTTCCATCTTCTGAAATTTTCTTCGATTTCTTTCTTCAGAGACTTAAAGTTCTTGTCATACAGATCTTTCACTTGCTTGGTTAGATTCACTCCAAGGTATTTTATTTTATTTGTGGCTATTGTGAAGGGTGTCATTTCCCTAATTTCTTTCTCAGCCTGTTTATCCTTTGAATAGAGGAAGGCTACTGATTTGTTTGAGTTGATTTTATATCCAGACACTTTGCTAAAGTTGTTTATCAGGTTTAGGAGTTCTCGGGTGGAAGTTTTAGGGTCATTTAAGTATACTATTATATCATCTGCAAATAGTGAAATTTTGACTTCTTCCTTTCCTATCTGTATCCCTTTGACTTCCTTTTGTTGTCTAATTGCTCTAGCTAGGACTTCCAGTACTATATTGAATAGGTAAGGTGAGAGTGGGCAGCCTTGTCTAGTCCCTGATCTTATGGGAGTGCTTCAAGTTTCTCTCCATTTAGTTTGATGTTGGCTACTGGCTTGCTGTATATTGCTTTTACTATGTTTAGATATGGGCCTTGAATTCCTGATCTTTCCAAGGCTTTTAACATGAAGTGATGTTGAATTTTGTCAAATTTTTTTCAGCGTCTAGTGAGATGACCATGTGGTTTTATTCTTTGAGTTTATTTATGTAGTGGATTACATTGATGAATTTCTGAATATTGAACCATCCCTGCATTCCTGGGATAAAGCCTACTTGATCTTGATGGATAATTGTTTTGATGTGTTGTTGGATTCGGTTTGCGAGAATTTCATTGAGTATTTTTGCATCAATATTCATAAGAGAGATTGGTCTCTAGTTCTCTTTCTTTGTTGGGTCTTTCTGTGATTTAGGTATGAGTGTAATGGTAGCTTCATAGAATGAATTGGGTAGTGTTCCTTCTGTTTCTATTCGATGGAATAGCTTGAAGGGGATTGGTATTAGGTCTTCCTTGAAGGTCTGAAAGAATTCTGCACTGAAACCATCTGGCCCCGGACATTTTTGTTGGGAAGATTTTTAATGACTGTTTCTATTTCTTTAGGAGTTATGCGACTGTTTAGATGGTTTATCTGTTCCTCCTTTAACTTTGGTACCTGGTATCTGTCTAGAAAATTGTCCATGTCATCCAGATTTTCCAATTTTGTTGAGTATAGGCCATTGTAGTAGGATTTGATGATTTTTTTTTAATTTCCTGTTTCTGTTGTTATGTCTCCCTTTTCAGTTCTGATTTTATTAATTTGAATGCTGTCTCTGGGCCCTTTGGTTAGTCTGGCTAAGGGTTTGTTTATCTTGTTGATTTTCTCAAAGAACCAACTCCTGGTTTTGTTGCTATTTTGTATAGTTCTTTTTGTTTCAACTTGGTTGATTTCAGCCCTGAGTTTGATTATTTTCTGCTGTCTACTCCTCTTAGGTATATTAGCTTCTTTTTGTTCTAATGCTTTCAGGTTTGCTGTCAAGTTGTTAATGTATGTTCTTTCCATTTTCTTTTTGTGAGCACTTAGAGCTATGATTTTTTCCTTAGTGCTGCTTTCAGTGAGTCCCACAAGTTTTGATATGATGTGTACTCATTTTCATTTAAATCTAAAAAGTCTTTAATTTCTTTAATTTCGAGTCTTAGTCCATGGTGGTCTGATAAGGTACAAGGGATTATTTCAATCTTTTTGTATCTGTTGAGGCCTGTTTTGTGACCAATTATATGGTCTATTTTGGAGAAGGTACCATGAGGTGCTGAGAAGAATGTATATTCTTTTTTTTTTTTTTTTAGGATGAAATGTTCTATAGATGTCAGTTAAGTCCAATTGGTTCATAACTTCTGTTAGTTTCATTGTGTCTCGGTTTAGTTTCTGTTTCCATGATCTCTCCATAGCTGAGAGTGGGGTGTTGAAATCTCCCACTATTATTGTGTAGGGTGCAATGTATGCTTTAAGCTTTAGTAAAGTTTCTTTTATGTATGTGGGTGCCCTTGCATTTGGAGCATAGATGTTCAGAATTGCGAGTTCCTCTTGGTACATTTTTCCTTTGATGAATATGAAGTGTCCTTCTTTATCTTTTTTGATTACTTCTGGTTGAAAAATGATTTTATTTGATATTAGAATCGCTACTCCTGCTTGTTTCTTGGGACCATTTGCTTGGAAGGTTGTTTTCCAACCTTTTACTCTGAGGTAGTGTCTGTCTTTTTTACAAAGGTGCGTTTTCTGAATGCAGCAAAATGTTGGGTCCTCCTTATGTATCCAGTCTGATAGTCTATGTCTTTTTATGGGAGAATTGAGTCCATTGATATTAAGAGATATTCAGGAAAAATGAGTGTTGTTTCCTGTTATTTTTGTTATTGGCAGTGGAGATATGTTTGTGTAGCTACCTTCTTTTAGGGTTTTTGGAAGATTACTTTCTTGCTTTTTCTAGGTTGTAGTTTCCCTCCTTGTGCTGGAGTTTTCCAACAATTATCCTTTGAAGGGCTGGATTTACACAGTTGAGATACTGTGTAAATTTGGATTTGTCATGGAATATTTTTGGTTTCTCCATCAATAATGATTGACAGTTTTGCTGGGTAAAGTAGTCTGGGCTGCCATTTGTGTTCTCTTAGGGTCTGTATGATATGGGTTCAGGATCTTCTAGCTTTTATGGTCTCTGGTGAGAAGTCTGGAGTAATTCTTATAGGTCTGCCTTTATATATATATATATATATATATATTGCCTTTTCCCTTTTTTTACTTTGCCTTTACTTTGCCTTTTTCCCTTACTGCTTTTAGTATTTTTTCTTTGTTTTGTACATTTGATGTTTTGACTATTATGTGGCGGGAAGTATTTCTTTTCTGGTCTAAACTATTTGGAGTTCTGTAGACTTCTTGTATATTTATGTACATCTCTTTCTTTAGGTTAGGGAAGTTTTCCTCTATAATTTTGTTGAGGATATTTACTGGTTCTTTAAGTTGGGAGTCTTCCCCCTCATCTATTCCTATTATCCTTAGGTTTGGCCTTCTCATTGTGTCTTGGATTTCTTGTATATTTTGGGTTAGTAGATTTTTGTATTTTGCATTTTCTTTGACAGTTGTGTTAATGTTTTCCATGGTATCTTCTGCACATGTGATTCTCTCTTCCATCTCTTTTATTCTGTTGGTGATACTTGTGTCTATGACTCCTGATCTTTTTTTAGGTTTTCTATCTCCAGGGTAGTCTCCCTTTGTGATTTCTTTATTGTTTCTACTTCCATTTTTAGATCCTGCATGGTTTTGTTTAATTCCTTCTCCCTCTCCCATTTGGCTGTGTTTTCTTGCAATTCCTTAAGAGATTTTTGTGTTTCCTCTTTAAGGGTTTCTATCTGTCTACCAGTGTTCTCCTTAAGTTCTTTGAGAGTGTTATTTATGTCTTTCTTAAAGTCCTCTATCATCATCATGAGAAGTGATTTTAATTCTGAATCCTGCTTTTCTGGTGTGATGGGGTGTTCAGGGCTTGCTATGATGGGGGAACTGGGTTCTGATGATGCCATGTAACTTTGGTTTCTTTTTCTTATGTTCTTGCACTTGCCTTTCACCATCTGGTTAACTCTAATGTTGCCTATACTTACTGTCTCTGACTGAAGCCTGCCTTTCCAGTTATCTTGATTGTGTCTGATCTAACTGGGGTCCAGATGTCTCTGTGATCTTTTCTAGCTGCACTGAGTACAGTGGTACCTCTAAGATGCGTCAGGATATGGCGCCTCCAAGGTAGCAGTCCAGCTAGGTGTCTGCTGTTCTGGGTGCAGTGTCTCCTCTAGGATATCTCAGGATATGTTGTCTGATTCTCTGAGTTCAGTTGTTCCTCTGTGGCTCTGGGTTGAGTGGACCTTCCAGTATGTCTCAGGCTGAATCCGGGGTCCATACAACAGCAGACCGGTCAGAGGTCTGGTCCAGGCCTTAGATCTGGGAGAGGGGCAGAAGGAGAGTGCTAGTCTGCAGGGGCGGGGGTGGGGTGGGTATTTGCTGGAATCTGAGCGCTCACAGCACCCAGCTATGGGCTCAGGGCAATGTGTGGCTCTTCCTACCTAGGCTGGCTGTTGGATCCATGGAGCCTCCAGGATGTCTCGGGTGGATTCCGGGGTCCACACAACAGCAGACCGGGCAGAGCACCAGTAGAATTTTAATCCTGAGCTTTGATCTTTTTCTTTAAATCAAGAAGCAAATTATTTCATTCTGCTAATTATATATTCTGCTAATACATTGTTTAGTAATCGTTATATTATTTTCCTCCCTTTAAGAAGTCACACATTGGGTATGATAACATTTTGGTGTAGACTTTTGTTAGATAAATACAAATAGATTGACTTCAGCATGAATTTATTACATTTAATCCCAGTATTGGGTCTACTAAAGTATGATAACTATAGTAATCAGATAGATTTATTCAGAACAAAATTAGTGGATAAATGAAGGAGTTAAAATGTGTAATAAAAATAATAAAAAGAAAGGCTGTTGTTTTAAAGAGGAATAAAAAGTCATTAATGTATTCACCATATCTACTACCAACATAATAGTAACAAATGGTACATTTTGAAAGAGAGTACTGTAAATTATAAAATTATGGATAATGCAAACCTTATAGACAAATAGATACATTTTATCTGAATGCTTTCTTCTTTCTATGTAAATAGTTATATTTCCTTTTTGAATTATCTTGTTGATATTTGTACATATTAATTAAAATGTACAAAAATCATGCAATAAAGATAAGTTTTAACCAGAAAAATAAAAAAGCATATATAATTTCACATGTGTATTTAGAAAATGTATCATGTACATTTAAGGTGAGTTTCAAATTGTGATTTCTTTTACATTCATAGAATAATGGCTGACAACAGTTCAGCTAAATGTATAAGTATCTAGTTTAAGTGAGTTCCCATAGAGGCTTGAGCAGAAAGCAAACTTGCACTTTAGGAAAAGCTGCATATGTAAATACAAATTCACTTATAAAAAATCCACATTGAGCATTTGGCCACTGTTCATTTTTTTTTCTGTGAATCATGCTCATATTAAAGGCTCTAATGTTTTATTTATATTATTTTATCAAGAATTTCTTTTGATGCCATTGAAATTCTTTATTTTACCTCATTTCACACATTTTACAGTGAATATAATTTAAAATTATGAAGTTTTTTGATTCTATCCTGCTGTGGTATCCATTCATTCCCTTAAATTTACATCTCATTTTGGAAAGTGAGAATTCTGTTTATGGCATTATCTACTTTTACACGTGTTTTTACCTGTTGTATGAAATTTGCTTGGAAGATGAAAAAAAAATATGCTTGCAACAGAAATAAAATACTATTGAAAGGCAAAAGAAATGGTTTCAACCTAGTCCAGCATGATTATCCAATGAGCTTAATTAAGACTCCTCTCAGAAAGTATGCACAATTTGCAAGAGTTTTCCCATTGAGAAGGAGTCTCTCCTATGCCGTTGTTCATTGCTTGCACATTTTGAGGGTTTTACGAGCTATCCATCCATGAGGGGATTCCAGTAAGCCCAATAATGGGCAGGTCTCCAACACTAATTATAGCTACTGAATGTTCAAACTGGCACATTCCACACTTCTACCTCTTCATTGAGCTGGGCAAATTTCCAGAGGAATTCATGATTTGATGACTTACATTCAATTTATAGAGACATTTAAACACTATTTACACTTAATATCTATGTACCTATAAAATTAATTTAAGAAAACATTTCTAAATTTACACATCCATATTGTTGCCATAGCTCATTTTTTATTCTTAGTTTCTCTAAAGAAAATGAAATTATTCACAGTATTTTATAAAATATGATCTAATTTAGACAATACTTTAAAGAATAGTCATGCCAGGCAGTGGTGCTGCATGCCTTTAATCCCAGCACTTGGAAGGCAATACAGGCGGATTTCTGAGTTTGAGGCCAGCCTGGTCTACAGAGTGAGTTCCAGGACAGCCAGGACTACACAGAGAAACCCTGTCTCGAGAAAAATAAAAGAACAGTCATGTGATCTATTAAACATATAAATATATGTTATTGATGTTCACATATTCTCTGCATACATGAATGAAAATGAATTTCTTGATAGGCACACTTATATTTCCTTAGATCTTACTTGCAATTGGTAGGTATTCTTGAGATACAAAATTTTACTTACAAATTTAACAAACTATTAATATTTCAATCAACTTGTACAATGACAACCAGCCTAAGAAGTGGGCGGAGTAAAAGAAAAAGGAGTCAGTCATCCATGATATTATAGAACAGGTGGGGTTTAATATTTAATGAGAAAAATGAAACTAATTAATTCAGTTACAGCCCAGTGAGCTGATCATCACCCTATAAAAGTACTGCCATCTATGGAAAGCTAATGGATGAGACATGAGAGCCTCAGAGGAATAGTTTGTGTTGCTCCAAGTTGCAGTAACCTCAAATGATAAAGTTGTCAGACATCTTCTATTTTCTTCTTAGAAAAAGAAAAAAAAAAAAAACTACACTTAACTGCTTGTATGTTATTAGCCAGTAGCACCTTACTATAAAGTAACAGTCTATTACTAGAAAGTTTTAAATACAAACTTTTGATTTAGTAGTCACATGATCTCATTAAGGATAATTACATAGAGAATTGCCTTACCATGTCATTATGGGATATTATTGAAATAGCTGAGCCAAAATTATTTAAAATTTTTCAGGATGTTATACTATAAAAGTTTCTCTTGGGGTTAGAGAAATGTTATGGAAAAATATCTCTTATTATAATAAATTAGAAGAAAACATAAAATTTTGCCTCAATTTTTATCTTCAGATTGATTTCTTTTTGTACTCCACAAGAACCCAGCAAATAGTAAACAAATAGTTGGATAAATTCCTCACAGCAAAGGAGTATCATTTACAAGATTGCTGTCACAAAGGGTGAGATGTCATTGAGTTCTGTGAATGGCAAGTGAAAGCTTTGTAGGCTGCCATGTACACTATTTTGGGGGATATGGCAACAATTTTGAACATTGTTCAATTGCAGTTTTTTCTTAAATATACAGGCCAAAATTGTTCAATATTTGCTGCATTTGCAATATTTTCTTTAGTAAAATTCAAAATGTTTTCTCACTTAGGAAACAATTTTAACTTTTCTATTAGAAATGTTCTCTCTTCTTCTTGTGTTTGGCTATACTCCAAAAAGAAAGCAGAAGGAGATCAAAGGCCAGATAACAGTGTGCAGAGAATTTTTTTTTTTTTAATGTACAAGGTCAAACCAGTCCCTTAAACAGAGAACCCTCTCATTTCTCACACACAGTTCACACTTTCTTTCTTGAAAATCCACATATATAAGCATGCATTTCTCATATGAAAATTGATTCTCTCATAATGCAATTAAGAGTACCATTCTTTCTTGAATCTATTGTACCGCTAGTCCCTCAACTTAGAACTGACCTTAATACTTGCATGTAATTAAAATGGCATAAAAGCAAAAAGGAGGAGGGGGATGGGATAGGGAGCTCTAGGAAAGGAAAATGGGAAAAGGGGATGCCATCTGAAATGTAAATAGATAAAATATCCAATTAAAAAAGTAAAACAAAAGAAAAAAGAAAAAAATTGAGTGAGCCATAAAGAGCAAGTCAGTAAGAAATGTTTCTCCATTTCTCAATTCCTGCCCTGATTTCCCTCAATGATAGGCTATGACATAGAAGTGTAAAATGAAATAAACCTATTGCTCTCCAAATTGAGAGAGACAGAGACAGAGAGTGACAGAGACAGAGAGAGACAGAGACAGAGAGAGAGACAGAAAGAGAGAGAATCGCTTTTTCGTTTTGTCTGTTTTTGTCTATTTTATCCTGCAGTGTGCCAACTTCTGGAAAACTGAACTGATTCCTTTGAGATGGTGGAGATTTGTTTATAAACTATTAATAAAGCATACATAAATTTTTGACAGTTTATCAATTTGGTCAATGTTTTTCAGAAATGCATTTGTGATTCTTGAAAATAAAACCATTATAGTTTTAAAGGGACTTTCAGCAAAGTTTTCATTTTAAGTGAAACTTTTTTATTTACTTTCCAGTTGTTACCCTCATCCCCTGTTCCATAATTGTTCATCCCATTCCTCCTCCCCTTTGCCTCTGAGAGGGTTCTCCTCCTCCCCCCCCCATTCCCCCAATGCTCGAACAGGTCTCCCCCTTCTCTGGGGCCTCAAGTTTCTCAAGGATTAAGCTCATTTTCTCCCACTGAGGCTAGACCAGGCAGTCCTCTGCTATATATGTATCAGGGGCCTTGGACTAGCTCTTGTATGCTGCCTAGTTCGTGGCTCAGTCTCCAGGAGCTCCCCCTGAACCTTCTATCTCCCAAGGCTGTTTTTTTATTTCCATCATTCTCTTGCCACCCCCCACCCCATATATGATCCTGTTCACTTTTTCTCTTCCCTCTCTCTGCTCCCACCCAAGTCCTTCCTACACTCTGCCCTCTGTGATAATTTTTTTCTCCATTCTAAGTGAGATTGAAATTTCCTTCCTTGGGCCTTTCTGCTTGTTGCACTTCTTATGGGTTACATACTAGGTATTTTGTACTTCTTGGCTGTTATTCAGTTATCAGTGACTACATACCATTTATGTCATTTTGAGTCTGGGTTACCTCACTCAGGGTGATTTTTTTCTAGTTCTACTTAATTTTATTCCATTGTGTAAATGAGTCACATTTTGAAGCCATTATTAGGTTGAAGATTCATATGGGTTGTTTCCAGTTTTGGGGTATTAAAAATAAGGCTACATATAGTGGATTACATTGATGGATTTCTGGATATTGAACCATCCCTGCATTCCTGGGATAAAGCCTACTTGATCATGATGGATGATTGTTTTGATGTGTTCTTGAATTTAGTTTGCGAGAATTTTATTGAGTATTTTTGCATCAATATTCATAAGTGAGATTGGTCTGAAGTTCTTTTTCTTTGTTGAGTCTTTGTGAAGTTTAGGTATGAGCGTGATTGTGGCTTCATAGAACAAATTGGGTAGTGTTCCTCTGTTTCTGTTTTGTGGAATACTTTGAAGAGAATTGGTATTAGGTCTTCCTTGAAGATCTGATAGAATTCTGCACTAAAACCATCTGGTCCTGGGTTTTGTTTTTTTTTTTTGATGGGGAGATTTTAATGACTGCTGCTATTTCTTTAGTGGTTATGGGACAGTTTAAATGGTTTATCTGCTCCTGAATTAACTTTGGTACCAGATATCTGTCTAGAAAATTGTCCATTTCATCCAGATTTTCCAGTTTTGTTGAGTATAGGCCTTTGTAGCAGGATCTGATGATTTTTTTAATTTCCTCAGTTTCTGTTGTTATGTCTCCCCTTTCAGTTATAATTTTATTAATATGAATAGTGTCTCTGTGTCCTCTAGTCTGGCTAAGAGTTTATCTATCTTGTTGATTTTCTCAAAGAACCAGCTCCTGGTTTTGTTAATAATTCATGTAGTTCTTTCTGTTTCTACTTGGTTGATTTCAGCCCAGAGTTTGATTATTTCCTGCCCTCTACTCCTCTTGGGTGTATTTGTTTCTTTTTTGTTCTAGAGCTTTCAAGTATGCCATCAAATTGCTAGTGTGTGCTCTCTCCAGTTTCTTTTCAAAGACAGTTAGAGCTAGTAGTTTTCCCCTTAGCACTATTTTCATTGTGTCCCATAAGTTTTGGTATGATGAGCCTTCATTTTCATTAAATTCTAAAAAGTCTTTAATTTCTTTCTTTATTTCTTTCTTGACCAAGTCATCATTGAGTAAAGATTTGCTCAGTTTCCATATGTATGTGTGCTTTCTATTTTTTTGTTTGTTTGTTATTATTGAATACCAGACTTAGTCGATGGTGATCTGGTAGGATACAAGGGCTTATTTCAATATTTTTGTATCTATTGAGGCCTACTTTGTGGCCAATTATATGATATATTTTGGAGAAGGTACCATGAGGTGCTGAGAAATAGGTATATTCTTTTGTTTTATAATGAAATGTTCTATAGAATTCTGTTAAATCCATTTGGTTCATTACTTTCATTAATTCCACTGTGTCTCTGTTCGGATTCTGTTTCCATGAACTGTCCATTGCTGAGAGTTGGGTGTTGAAATCCCCACTATTATTCTTGTGAGGTGCAAAGTGTGCTTTGAGTTTTAGTAAAGTTTCTTTTACAAATGTGGGTGCCCTTGCATTTGGAGCATAGATATTCAGAATTAAAAGTTCACCTTGGTAGATTTTGATGTGTATGAAGGGACCTTCCTTATCTTTTTTGATAACTTTTGGTTGAAAGTCGATTTTATTTCAAACTAGAATAGCTAGTCCAGCTTGTTTCTTGGGACCATTTGCTTGGAAAATTGTTTTCCAGCCCTCTACTCTGAGGTAGTGTCTCTCTTTGCCACTGAGGTGAGTTTCCTGTATGCAACAAAATTTTGAGTCCTGTTTAAGTATCCAGTCTGTTAGTCTAAGTCTTTTTATTGGGGAATTCAGTCCATTGATGTTAAGAAATATTAAAGAAAAGTGTTCCTTAACACTTTTTATTGGGGAATTCAGGCCCTTGATGTTAAGAGATATGAAAGAAAAGTTCTTCCTGTTATTTTAGTTATTAGAGGTGGAATTATGTTTGTGTAGGTATCTTCTTTTGGATTTGTTGGAAGATTACTTTCTTGCTTTGTTATATTGTAGTTTCTCTCCTTGTGTTTGAATTTTCCATCTATTATCCTTTGTAGGGCTAGATTTGTGGGAAAATATTGTGTAAATTTGGTTTTGTCATGGAACATCTTAATTTCTCCATCTATAGTGATTGAGAGTTTTGCTGGGTATAGTAGTCTGGGCTGGCATTTGTGATCTCTTATGGGCTGTATGATATCACTCCAGGATCTTCTGGCTTTTATGGTCTCTGGTGAGAAGTCTGGTGTAATTCTTATAAGTCTGCCTTTATATGTTACTTGACTTTTTCCTCTTACTTCTTTTAGTATTTTGTTTTCTTTGTTTTGTGCATTTGTTGTTTTGATTATTATGTGACAATAGGAATTTCTTTTCTGGTCTAGTCTCTTTGGAGTTCTGTAGGTTTCTAGTATGTTCATTGGCATCTCTTTCTTTAGGTTAGGAATGTTTTCCTCTATAATTTTGTTGAAGATATTTACTGGCCCTTTAAGTTTGGAATCTTCACTCTCATTTATACCTATTATCCTTAGGTTTGCTCTTTTCATGGTTTTCTGGATTTCCTGGATGTTTTGTGTTAGGAGTTTTTTCACTTTGTACTTTCTTTGACAGTTGTGTTAATGTTTCCTATGGTATCTTCTGCACATGAGATTTTCTCTTCCATCTCTTGTATTCTGATGGTAATGCTTGCATCTATGACTCCTGATTTCTTTTCCAGGCTTTCTATCTCCAGGGTGGTCTCCCTTTGACATTTCTTTGTTGTTTCTACTTCCATTTTTATATCTCAAATGATTTTGTTTAATTTTTTCTCTTGTTTGATTGTGGTTTCTTGCAATTCTTTAAGGGATTTTTTGTTTGTTTGTTTTCTGTTCAATGTCTTCTCCCTGTTTACCTGTGTTCTCCTGTACTTCTTTAAAGGAGTTGTTTATGTCCTTCTTAATGTCCTGTATCATCCTCATGAGAAGTGATTTTAATTCTTAATCCTGTTTTCCCAGTGTGATGGGGTGTCCAGGAAATGCTATGGTAGAATCGGGTTCTGATGATGCCAGGTAACTTTGATTTCTTTTGCTTATATTGTTGAGCTTGCCTTTTGCCATCTGGTTAACTCTCGTGCTACCTGCACTCACTGTCTCTGACTGGAGCCTGTCTTTTCAGTTATCTTGCTTGTGTCAGAACTCCTCAGAGCCCAGATGTAGCTGACATCCTGTGATCCTGAGCTCCTGGGTGGAAGAGGTCCAGAGACTCAGGCTTCCTCTGGGATCCTAAAATCCTGCTGCTTCAAGTGTAGTGGTTCCTCTGCTGCACTGCTCTAAGATGGTTCAGGATATAGTATCTTCACAGGAGCAGACCTGCTATGTGTCTGCCCCAGTCAAAAGGACCAAGCAAGGTGCTCAACAATCTTTTTAAAATCCTTTGAAAATGTAAAGATCTCTAAAATGCATTTTGTCTTCATTTAACATAGAAATCTTGCCAAGATGCAAATTGCAGGGTTTATTCACATTGAACGATACTTTTTTTGGACACAATAATTAGGAGTGTCTTATTCAGCAGTTTTTATTTTTACTTTGGATTGTTGCTTAGTCCTTGTTCTTAAAATCAATTTCATTCAATGATTTCACATACATTTACACTTATTTTACTCTTATTTATACTTATTTACTCTTATTTACACTAATACCTTCGATTTTCACACACACACACACACACACACACACACACAATTACATACATGCAAATGGATTTAAGAAAAAGAAAAGGATGAATGAAAAGAAAGAGAAGTACTGTATGACCCAGAAATATATTATATGATACACTGTGTGTCAATATAAAATATATACTGACCTATCTGCTTTTCTTACAATATCATTAACAATTATACCAAAATCACCCTAGGAATACATTGGCCAATGAGACAATAAGAAAAAATTTTCTGTTATCTGCACAATTTTTCACATTAGCTATAAACAGAATCAAATTGTTAAATTCAGTACAGATTGGATAAGGCTGAATATCATCACATTAAATTTCATAGGTTATATTTATTATTTTTTCTCATTCAACATATCTTGACCACAATTTTCTTCCCTCTAGTCCTCCTAATCCTGCCTGCCACTACAACCTCACCTGTCTCCTGGATCAACCGTTCCCCCTGTTTCCCTACAGAAAAGACCATCCTTCCGAGGGATATCCACAAAGCTACAATAGGTAACCTAGTAGGAGTAAAAGAGTAAGAAACCCTGCCCTCCCACTCCCACTTTTTTGAGGGAGTGTCACAAAAACAAACAAACAAAAAACAAACAAAAAACACCAAGCTAAAATCATAATGTATATGCTGAGAACCTAGTGAAGATCCATGTCTCCATGTCAGCTCTGTGCCTGCTGCTTCAGTCACTGTGAGTGAGCCTTTATGATACCTCCTTAGTTGATTCTGTGGGATGTATTTTCCTGTTGTTCTCAGCCCCCCTGGCTCCTGCATTTATTTCTCACCCTCTCCTAAGAGGTTCTCTGAGCTCTAAGAGGAAGAACACTATGAATATCTTCAATTTAGGATCTGTCATCACCTACTGTTTGGCTTTGGGTTTCTACCTCTGCTCCAATAGCTAGTACAGGCAACCTGATGATGATTCAGCTAGGCGCTAGATCTGTTTATTTAGCAGAATGGCATGAGGAATCATTTTACTGGTTATTTTCTTCCCTGTTTCTTTGGATCTACATCCTCTGGTTCCTGGTCATCAAGGTAATGTCAGCCATGACTCTGTTTTGTGATATCAGTGTCAAATTAACATGATTCATAGACTGACCCCTCTCACAAGTTTTGTGCCTCTATTGTCCCAGCACATTTTTGCAAACAAGATTGTAGGCTGTAGGTTTTGTGCCTTGGCTGGTATTCCAATCTCATCAGAGGAAATTGCCTGATTACATAAGATGGCCAGTTCAAGGTCTGTATTTCTCCATTACTTGGAGTCATGGTAAAAGTCACACTCATAGAATCCTGGGAATTTCAACTGCACTAGATTTTTACATTGCCTCCAATTTCAGTTAGATTTTAAGAACTTTTGAGTAGGTGACATCAAGTTTGATTAGAGAAAATAAATTTTTCTCCTTTTGTTCTTTTGAGATTATAGTAAAATTACAACATCTTCTTTACTTTACTTACTTCCAAAACTTACCATATATTCTTCCCTGAACATTTTCAAATTAATGGATTTTACATGCAAAAATATATTCTTCATATATTTAACTTATCTTAATTATACATATTCTTAATTATACACAACCAACACATGAATATATTTCTATATAATTAAATATAATTAATATGTATATATATTGCTAATATAATATATATTTCTAAATATAATCTTCTCTGTCTTTAAAATTGTATGCCAATGTGTGTTTATAAAGCTGACCATTTGGTATTATATACCAGTTGCTAGGCTCAAAATTCAGCACTTCTTGGAATTATTTTAGGGTTTTAGAAGTTAAAATGATTGATCCTTTATACTACTGTGTAAGTATTATGCGTCAGTCTTCTTTAGTAATAGATCAGGGATTCAAATGTGAAGATGACCATATCAATTTAGTTTTCACACATCAAGGGATCTTCCTCTAGCCTTCCTTTAAACTCTCTAATAGTGGACACATACTGCCTATTTTCCTGGAAAAAAATTATGTTTTTGACTCACAGACAGTGAAATGAAAAGGAGCTTTAACACTAATTAGGAACTTTGCATTATGAGCACAGTTCTATTCTTTGTATCAGCTGCCTTCAGTGTCTAATATTTCTATATATGAAAAGATTATTTGAAAGTTGAGATAATACTTGTAATGTTTAGAAGGGAACAAATTTGTAATGAAAGACCATTGATACAATGGAGAAGGCTTTGCTCCTTAAAATATATCACCATCTCATTGTTGTATTGACTGAAACACAGTGTTAAATTATTATTGTTCAAAATCACAGCAGGTCTATATTATATAAGGAAATAAATGTCTTCACAAATACATTTGTGGAATATTCAGTGAAGTCTCTGTGTTTTTATTAATCTTTTTATAAAAACATCTTGAACATACCTGCTTAATGTAGTTTCCTAAAGTTAATGAATGCTGAAAACTAATGAAATTATTAAATATAAATGAAGAAACCACAGACAAAATTCTGAAAATAACACTTGAGTAACCCTGTTATAGAAATTCATCTTTGGGAGAGAAATTTTAGTATGACTGTTTCTTCCCACCACTCTATTTTTCTTCTACCTTCCCCCACCCTCTCTGAAATATAAAAAACAACTAATGAAATATATTATTTGGTATATACTGCAAGATAAACAATGACCAAGAAGTAATCTAGGCAGTTTGCTAAATACATGTATTAGTCATGGCTCTCTAAACTAATGGAACTGATAGAATTAATATTTGTGTAATTTATTAAAAGGATTTATAGGGTGTTGTACCTATAGTATAGCAACTTTTCTCTTATGACTGAAAGATTGAATCCCATAGTTATTAAATCTACAAGACGGGATGTCTCAGAATCCCCAATCTGGTGTTGGAATCCCAGGGGATTTCACATAACTAAAAATAGACCCACGTAAATAGAAAAAAAAATGATTTAGGCCATTTAGTTAAATACTAAAAGATAACTACAGCAGAAAGTTTCAGCAATATAAACATGTATTCAATAATTGATAAAGTCATAAAATGCCAAAATTATAAATTAATTCAATTAAATGAAGATAAAGACAAATATAGTAGTCATAGAGCCCAGTTTCCACAATAATAATAATAATAATAATAATAATAATAATAATAATAATGGATAGAAAAACTGTACAATGGAATTTACAAAAGCATAGGAAATTTGAATTCCAATATTACTGAACTTACCTTACGTCAGGTAATGGGTAATTTCACAGTCCTTCTCCTATTTTCAGACTCTTACACTCTTTCTATTACTATTCCACAAAGTTTTCTGAGTATTAGAGATGTCAGCATTTAGAGATCTTGGTTAGAGCTGAACATTTCACACAACTTGTAATCTCAGCACCCTAAGCAGCCATGTCCCACCATTCATCTCTATTGAGTCAAAAGATTTCTGTGATTAAGGCTAACAAAATGTTCTATTATAGATATATAAAATTAGATATTTAGATGTTAATTTGAAATTATGACAATAATTAGTATGTTGCCAGTGGGATCTATGCTTTCTCCAGGCATATATTTTGACTGGATTTACAGTATTAGTCACAGATTTCATACTTTGGTCAGAACTCAAAACCTAATCATAGAGTTGGTAGTTAATTCTCAAAAGAGTTGTGCCACTATTCCACAAATAGGTTTATCTTGATCAATAATTTGAAATTTTAATTGGCATGTTTCATGGCAAACAATTTATTCTTTATCTACTGTAGTAGTCTACACAGCATTATAAAACTAGCAAGATAGAGGATATCTCAAAATTAGTTCAACTTGATTTATCTGTATATTGTCACCAATGTTTATGATAATTTCAGCCAACATAACTAATCAACTAGTTCTGATAAGAAATCAAGAATGGTGATATAATCAACCTGTAGCAGCTGTGGTTACTTAAACTAGGTTTACATAAGACTGGCCCTAAAAATAGTTAGTCAGTCATGGATGGAGGAGGTGCCCATATAACCAAACCCATCAGTGCTGAAATATCAAGTCATGAAGTTTTGTATTTTACTATTTTTATATTAGCTCATTGTCGTGTATACATACATATATATATATATATATATATATATATATATATATATATATATGTATATGTCTATGCATCAAAAATATGATGTGTCCATGCAAGCCAAATAAGGGCATCAGATATGAAATGGAGTTACAGAAAGTCCTAACCTAACATTTGGACACTAGAATTGAACCAGGATCCTTTGCAAGAACACCTCATACTTTTAACTAATGAGCCATAGTTTCAACCATAGAAGAGTGTCCTTTTTTCAGTTACATGGCCATTTGTAAGACTACCAGGCTACAATAGGTATTGTGAAACCATAGTCACACAGATGACCATTTTTAAACTCAGTAAAACACAATCATTCAAATAGAGAGCAACCTGAGAAACAGAATTTTTTTAAGAAGATGGAAATTTGATAAAAGAGTGGGCCAGAAATAAGAGTGGTTATCACAGTACTCAGAATGAATTATCTACATGAATTAAACTGCCAATGAACAAATTCAACTAATAAAACAATAGAAACAGGTATGTCACACACTCAGAGAAGACTATTTTTTGAAGTACCTCTTAAAAACTGTAGCATCATACGAACAATAATCAAGAGAGTAAATAACAATAAAAAGTATAAGTAGCACAAGTTAACAGAAAATGATAAAATGATGTTATTTAGCAACAATTGCTTGTCAATAAGGTTCAAAAATAAAACACTAATATTCAAAGTTTCAAAGAAAATTTAAAAGTATTCATAGATTATTGAAATACATTCATAATATAGATAATCTTGTGAGATATAGATAGAATAAGGTTTGAGGAAGATTTGTAAGCCTCAAAGGTCAACAAAATGAATGTAAATATACAACCTCAGTAGCTGGGAGGTAGAATGACCCTCTAGAATGTACAAGAGACCTGGGAAGTAAGATGATCCAAAACTTTAGGGGACAATAGATGAAGTGCCCAACAGGAGGGAGAAGAAACTTATAGAGTAGAGCTCTAGTAGAAAGACAGAGAATAGGGTGGAGGGATGAGGTTGCCATACCAAAGTCAAAAACTCTGACCCAGAATTGTTTCTGTATAAAAGAATTTCAGGGAAAAATCAGTAGCCTTCATCTATTCTGAGAAAGATATTAGGGAAATGACACCCTTCACAATAGTCACAAATAATATAAAAAAAACTTGGTGTGAATCTAACCAAGCAAGTGAAAGATATGTATGACAAGAGCTTCAAGTCTCTGAAGGAAGAAATCGAAGAAGATCTCAGAAGATGGAAAGTTCTCCCATGCTCATGGATTGGCAGGATTAATATAGTAAAAATGGCTATCTTTCTGAAGGCAATATACAAATTCAACACAATCCCCATCAAAATTCCAACTCAATTATTCATAGATATAGAAAGAACAATTTGTAAATTCATTAGGAATAACAACAACAACAACAGCAACAACAACAACTACCACCACCCTGGATATTGAGAATCATTCTCAACAGTAAAAGAAGTTCTGGGGGAATCACCATCCCTGACCTCAAGCTGTACTACAAGAGGAATCATGATAAAAACTGCATGGTATTGGTACAGAGACAGGCAGGAAGATCAATGGAATAGAATTGAAGACTCAGAAATGAACTTATACATCTATGGTTACTTGATCTTTGATAAAGGAACAAAACCTGTTCAGTGGAAAAAGACCAGCATTTTCAACAAATGGTGCTGGTTCAAGTGGAGGTCAGCATGTACAAGAATGCAAATCAATCTATTCTTATCTCGTTGTACAAAGTTGAAGTCCAAGCAGATAAAGGACTTTCACATAAAACCGGATACACTGAAACTAATAGAAGAGAAGGTGTGGAAGACATTTGAATACTTGGGCACAGGTTAAAATTTCTTGAACAGAACACCAGTGGCTTATGCTCTAAGATCAAGAATAGACAAATTGGACCTCATAAAATTATAAAGCCTATGTAAAGCAAAGAACACTGTCAATAGGATAAAATGACAACCAACAGATTAGGGAAAAGATCTTTACCAATCCTATATCCTATTGAGGGCTAATATCCAATATATACAAAGAACTCAAGAAAATAGACCCCAGGCAAACAAATAACACTATTTAAACAAAGCTAATCAAAGAAATCTCAACTGAGGAAACATGAATGGCTGAGAAGCACCTAAAGAAACATTCAACATCCTTAGTCATCAGGAAAATGCAAATTAAAACAACCCCGAGATTCCACCTCACACCAGTCAGAATGGCTATGATCAAAAACTCAGGGCACAGCAGATGCTGGTGAGGATGTGGAGAAAGAGGAACACTCCTCTATTGTTGGTGGGATTGCAAGCTGGAACAACAACTCTGGAAATCATTCCTGCAGTTGCTCAGAAAATTGAACATAGCATTACCTGAGGACCCAGCTATGCCACTCCTGGGCATATACTCAGAAAATGTTCCAACATATAACAAGAACATATGCTCTACTATGTTCATAACATCCTCATAGAAGCAGGAGTAGGAGGATGGGATAGTGGGTTTTTGGAATGTGGGGAAGTAGGGAAAGGGGATAACATCTGAAATATAAATAAAATATCCAATTTAAAAAAATATGCAGGGACAAAAATAGAGAAAAGACTGAGGGAAAGGAGGTCCAGTAACATGCCTATTTTGGGACCTATGTCAAGGCCATACCCCAAGGCCTGATATTATTCCTGAGGCTGTGTTTTCCTTACAAACAGGAGCCTAGCATAGTTGTCCTCCTAGAAGCCCAACAAGCTGCTGATTGAGACAGAAACAGATACTTACACCTAACCAATGGACTGAACTCGGGGACCACTGTGGTTGAATTATGGAAAGTCTGAAAAAATCTGAGTAGGAGGGAGACCCTATAGGAAGAACAGCAGTCACAACAAACCTGGACCCCCAAGATCTCTCAGATACTGAGACACCAACCAGGCAGCATACACTAACTGGTCAGAGGCCCTCAAAACATATACAGCAGAGAACTGCCTAGTCTGGCCTTAATGAGAGAAGGTGCATCTAATCCTTAAGAAACTTGAGGCCCCAGAGTGTGGTAAGGACCGGTGAAGTATATGGGAGTGTGGGCCGGTGAGGACAACCTCTTGGAGTCAGGGTAGGAGGAATGGGATGAGAAACTGTTGGAGGGCAGAACAAGAGGGATAATGGCTGGACTGTAAAAAAATGATTAAAGATAAAAGATGAAGAAAAGAGGAATGAAAGTCATGAATTAGTACACAAATTTGTGAAGTAAGTAGCCTTATAGCACCTTCAGTTTGAAATAATTATTTGAAAACTGAAAAGAACAGGAGGAGAGGGAGAGGGGGAGGGGGAGGGGGAGGGGAGGAGGGAGGGGGAGAGGGCAGGGGAAGGGGAGGAGGGAGGGGGAGAGGGGAGGGGGAGATGGAGGGGGAGGGGGAGAGGGAGGAGGGAGAGAGGGAGAGGGAGGGGGAAAGGGAGAGGAAGAGGGAGAGAGGGAGAGAGGGAGAGAGGGAGAGAGGGAGAGAGGGAGAGAGGGAGAGAGGGAGAGAGGGAGAGAGGGAGAGGAAGGAGGGAGAGGGAGAGGGAGAAAGGGAGAGGGAGGAGGGGACAGGGAGGAGGGGAGAAGGAGGAGGGGAGAGAGGGAAGAGGGGAGAGGGGGAGAGGGGTCGAGAGGGAGAGGGGGAGGGGAGGGGGAGAGGAAGAGAGGGAGAGGAGTCGAGAGGGAGAGGGAGAGGGAGAAGGAGGAGGGAGGCGAGGGAGAGTGGGAAGAGGGAGAGGGGGGAGAGGGAGACAACTTGAGGAAAATAAAGGAAAACCATTGGTGAAAATGTATAGAAAGAGAAACTATATGTACTAGTGTTTGAATTGAGAATCAAGACTAGGTTCTTAATTTGTTTTTAAAATTAGAACTACCATGATTTATTATTTAGCTGTATATGAAGTAGGAAAATCCTCATTTGCAGTTTTTGTAACCTTTTAGTGAGAATTACTGCTGTCTTTAAAATTGATTCGTGGGGTGGGGAAATGGTTCAACTGGTAGCAGTTTTGTCTAGCAAGCCTGACAACAGAGATTTGATTACTGTGGCCTACAGAATACAAGGAAAGATCCTATTCACGGAAGTTATTTTCTGACCTTCACATGCATACCATGGCAAGTGTACACACATGCGCACACACGAATAAATCTGTAATTAAAAATTAGATATGTTGCGAGATTTAGTTGCACATATTTTATATTCATTAACATTTCTGATTTCTTTCTTACTAAAGTGAGAGTTTTCTGCATAGCATGGGCTGGTCTGAACTCAGGATCCTCTACCTTAACTGGAGTGCAGCATAGTACCACACATACTATGTATTCAGTATGTACTTGTGTTCTACTTCGTTAATTTTTTTCTTTAAAAATTTGCATTTTAGGTCAGCTACCAAAAAGCTTTACTAGATCATGCAATCCCTCCACTATAATCATTTGTTGCTTGTAAAAATTACTCTCATATATTTTCTACTTGGGGACTCTAAAGCTGCTTGAATGTTTTTAAATTATTACTCTCCTTTGTTGTTATTTGCTTTTCCTCAAACTTTCACCCATGTAGCTTGCAGAATGACAGTCAATTTACCTCTGCAACTAATCTTAAGAAAATACTCAAGTCAATATTTAGATTTACTTTAGTGAGCAATTATAATATATCCAAAACATTGCATACTTATTATTTGGACATGTGGAATTAAATTTGTAGATTTTTTAGATGCTTCTTTAGAATTGTGACTTTAATTTAAGGGTTCTTATTCACCAAGACAATACATTATAAAATTAAATATAAGTATATAGATTAGAGAATATGCAGATTGATAGATTTAAATATAACAAATGATCATTCTTATTTTGAGACCAATTCATGCATAAGTACAATTCACTATTAATTTAATTATCATAAATTTAATAATCAAAACATAATTAAAGTGGTGAATGTTAACAACTTCTTTACCATATAATAAGAAACAATTTTAGGTTTCTTTTCCATTTGGTGACTAATGCTAGCGATTCATTTATTTTTAATTTATACAGCTTTTCCCATTTGGCTTTGGCATTTTAGTCTCTAATTAGGAATTAATGTACGGTATGTGGGGAATTAATAAGTGTTTTCATGATGCTAATGAATACACATTTGCTAGGGAATTAGTTCATATTATACCAGCTGCAGAGTGGATACTGCATAATCCACAGAGTCCAAAACCTAGGCACAGAGTTTGTTACTATTGTTCCCTCTAAAACATAAAAATTGTATGGCTTTAAATTAATATAATATTTTATTTTATAAAATTGTGACTATCTTCCAATGTTTCAGTGACTAAGAATAATTTATGACTTAATTCAAAATATATGAGACTACAGTATTTTTTTAAAAATATGTTTGATGTGCTCAGAATAAACAATAATTTTTGACTATATCTTTTGTCGAATTTATTTAGTTTTGTTTTTCATATATATTCTTTGTTAATTTATTAGCTTTTGATTTGTTTTTGTATGCTAGTAATGAAAGCTAATGAATTGAGAACACTATGCAATTGTTTAAGCCTAGTATACATCCTGGTTCTGATTCACTGTTCTTAAAACAGAAATAGTTTCAAGTTTCAAATATATAATTTTTACTATTTTAAAAGAAGCCATACTTCAGTGAAAATATGGATTATTCACATAAAAGTTCATATATATATATATACACAAAACCATACAGTCTATATTAGTTTGTATATATGTAAATAAATAGTTAAGAATATCACATATCACTTTGTAGGTCTACATATGTGTATATGTGTATATGTTGTGGCATGTCTGTTGTTAAGTAGGTAGTGCAAAGGTACTAAAAATCTCTAAAAGTCTCTTAATAAATAAACATCAGATAATGTTTAGTGTTTCTAAATGCTTTAGAAAGTCATAAAAGCAAGAAAAAAAATCACTGAAAACTATGCCTCCAAAGAAAATAAGTTTAACAGACAGTACTAAAGGGACTTTTTTTTTTTTTTTTTTTTGGTTTTTCGAGACAGGGTTTCTCTGTATAGCCTTGGCTGTCCTGGAATTCACTCTGTAGACCAGGTTGGCCTCGAAATTCACCTGCCTCTGCCTTCCACCTGCTGGGATTAAAGGTGTGCGCCACCACTGCCAGGCCTAAAGGGACTTCTAAATGTCAATACTGAGTTAGAGTGATAAAGACTTTTAGAAATCAATAAAATAAAAACATGATGATGATGATGATAATACAATGGATCATTTAAACAGAGTTGATTCTTTGAGAAAATGAATGATTTATACAAATCCATATCCAAGTTAACAAAAAGGCTGAGAGAGTATATACAATATAACAGAATTAGAAATGAAAGTGGAGACATAAGAAGAGTCACTTCACCATAAGAGAAAGTCTAAAAGAAATGAAAGTCTTTCTGAATAACTACTACCTTAAAAAGTTAAATCAAGATTAAATAAGCAGTTTAAACAGACATATAACCAATAGTAAAACAGAAGTAGCCATTAAAAGCCTCCTATTCACATAAACCCATGGGCCAGATTGTTGTAACACAAAATTCCTCCAGACTTTAAAGGATGACTTAATGCCACTACTCCTCAAAGATTATTCCACAAAATAGAAGGAACATTGGACAATTGGTGTTATGCAGCCCCAGTTACCCTGATTCCTAAAAGACATAGTGACCCAACAAAGAAAGATATTTATAGATCTTATTTTTCTTGTGAACATAGATGCCACAATTCTCAATAAACTATTTGCAAAGTAAATCCAAGAAAACATTCAAAATTGTACCATAATCAAATAGGCTTTATCCCAGAGATGCAGGGAAGATAAAATATATGCAACTCATCAATGCAATTCACAATACATACACACACGTTTAAAAATCATGTAATCATCTCATTAGATGTGGAGAAGACCTTTGACAAAATATCATACTCCTTTATGATAAAATTTTTGGAGAGATTAAGGGAAACAAGAAACACGCCTAAATATAATAAAGTTACTTTACAGCAAGCCAACATGAACAAACTTTAATGGAGAGAAACTCAGAATAATTCCACTAACTCAGAAATATAATGAAGTTTTTAACTCTTTACATACTACTCAATATAGTATTTGAGGACTTAGTTAATCAATAAGACAAATAAAGGAGGTCAAATGCATATCGGTAGAAAAGAAAAAAAATCAAAGTATCTTTTTGCATGTGATATGATAGTATACATAAGTGACCTGAAAAATAATCCTTAAAGCTGATAAACATATTCAGTTAAAACAGCTGGATAAAAAAAGAACTCTCTAAAGAATCAGTAGTCTTTCTGTATACAAATGGACTGAGAAAAAAATTAGAGGAATAATACTTATTACAATATTATCAAATAATATAATATATCTCAGGATATCTCTTACAAAGCAAGTGAAAGACTTGTTTCATAAAATCTTTAGGTCTTTGAAGCCATTCTACTAAAGTCTTTCTACAGATTTAATATAATCCCAATCAAAATTCTAACAGAATTTTTCACAGATCTTCAAAGCACAGTTTTCAATTTTGCATGGAAAACACAGGGTAGTTACTACAATCCTAAATAATAAATGTATTTTTTGCAGATATCACCAGCTCTGACCTCAATTGTACTATGGAGCTATAATAAACACACACACACACACACACACACACACACACCTCTTTTCCTCTCTTAGTCTCATCATTTCAAACTTTCATTCATTCTGTCTCTTACTTGTGTTCAGGACTCCACCTAAATTCTCACCAACATTATCAAAGCCCAAAGATAAGAAGCAAAGAATGGTAAGTCATACCACTATCACACAGAAATCATGCACTGACTGCTAGGCTATATTTATACCTTTCTAAACATCAGGTGTTCTCTCAAGGGTCTAATCTAAGAAATCATCACATGCCTTTTCTTTTCCAGGATGCTTCCAGGTAAACATTATGTATCTGTTCTCAGCAAAACATCCTCCCACGTGTCTGCTTCAACCAATACACTATCTTATAAGACAGTTTCCTGAAAAACAACACTTGACACACCTGAATCTCCAAAGAAACCAGAAATTTCCACTTCACTAAGGTTGCACTGCTATTTTCACAGTGAACTCAAAATATTTAAATTAAAATGTTACAAATGACCCTAAAATGTGGTGAGCAGTGGACCAGCACTAGGAATATCACACTGAAGATAATATTACCTAATATAATGTGGAACAGATAACACACAGCATTGACATCTTGTGAGAAGTTAAGATCAACCAGTTATAGAAAGACATTTCCTATAATTTTATTCTTATACATGATTACTGACTCTAGTTTACATTAAAATGGTGAGGATTTGATAGACACCATCTGCAACTGTCCCACATCATCTTCCCTGACTTTTTCTAGGTAGGAAAGAAAGACAAGAAGCCATGCTCAAAAATTATTTCACTTACTATGCAAATTATTTTGGGACATCAGGCACGTGCACACACTCCTTTAAGGATGATAATTTGCAAGGACTGTTTGTTCTCCCTAGGTGACAAATTAGAAAATTATCCTTCTTGTTGAAAGAATTCAAAGAGAAATGTAGAAGCAAAGACTAGAGTTGGATAAAAATTAATCAAAGAAAATGATGACATCTGGCTATGAATCCATATCAGAGAAATGAAAGCAAAAATAATTGTTTCATATAAACCTAAGATTAACTTGACACCAAAGTGAAAGAGACAAATACATGATTACAGAGATTTTCAAAGAATATTTGAAGCAAAAATATCTGTTACTTCAGAATGTATTACTAAGAGGAAAAAAACAGGGATAAGCACTTTTGCCAGTGTCTTACTAATAGGTAAGGTCTCTCTTTTTGGAAATGTGGGTAACAAAGTGGTAGATACCCACGTGTTAAGTCAAACAGAATTAACCTAGAAAGGCAATCGGTATCGGAAATATTTGTACTTTCCTTTCACTGTCTAAAAATGATAGAATTGACTAACACGAGTGCCAATATTGACTTCAAACTGGGCAAGAGCTCTTAGGATCAGGAGAAAATGGTTTCAGAATAAGTAGTTATCACACCCTGTTATTGTGCCAGAGTGGATTACAGGAAGCCATGCAGGTAAATGATCTTCAACGTTTATAAAGTGTTTATAAAATGAGATATCAGGTTCACTGTTTTTCTGTTTCTGTCTGCAACAAAGAGGAAGAGCGTGTGGATACATGAATGAGAACATAAAAGAAATTCTGAAACTGAGAACATATAAAGAAATTAATAGTAAATTTGAAAGATTATTTTATCAATGCTAAAACCATCAAACCCAATGCCAACTTATAGTGAGGCTGGCTACATGAAGTTATTTTAATTTTACTAAGAAATAGGTATACCTGGCTACGGATGTGTGCAAAAAATTAATGTGGATTCATATAAAAATAATTTAATGCATCAAAATATTTACTTTCTATTGTTCTAGAATAGCCCTATACAATGATATATAAATTAATAATATGGGCCTTTATTCTTTTGAATAAAATTTGAAATAGTACCATACTTTAAAACCATAATTTTCCCCTAGAATATAGTATGTCAGACCCAATTTAAGCTGCGTCTTCCTTTGAACAACCTCTTTGGTATGAAGAGATTTTCATTTCCTGCTGTCTTTTTTCAGTACATGTGAAGATGTATTAATTTAAGACCAGATCCCTTTGTTCTGTCCATTTCATGCTCCACATCCAAAATCTTAACCTGTGGATTACAACAATTTTTCCCTCCCTGAGAATGTGTTTTCTTGTAATGCAGAAAGGAAATGAAGAAAGAAATTTGAAATGTCCAGCTGTTTAAAAGCCACAAAGAAGCAATTTGCTTTAGCACAGAATGTATGTGTTGTCCTTGAGTAGAGATTAGGGCAATTAATTTTGGTTGTTACCTTACCTGAAAAATCAATCAGGCAGTGATGATATCATCGTGTCCATCAAAGGTTTTAAAGAAAACACGGTAAACAAGACATAATTACCTCACTCACTACTCAGGGGTTCACTCTAGGAACCTAAACTATAAGGCAGATTAATTTTCCTCTTTTTATGTTGCTTCCCCTGTAGAGATTGCTATAGCAACAAAACTGAAAAGCATGTGAGGCCAACATCTGCAGATTTTTAAGGCAAATTGCTACTACCCTGCACTTCCAGGTTTTAGTACTAAAGAATCAATAGTCATCTCAAATGTTGAAGAATCCGCTCTAGAAATGTGAAGTTTAATGTGTATTTAATACTTTTTATTGTTTTAAAGGATAAAAATCTTTGAAAACTCGGTTGTTTTTATGGACATTACACAAGTGGTTGCTAGGCAAATAGTTTCTTCTATAGAACGAGTACAAAGAATGCAGCCTGCTCTACAGAGCTAATTAGATGCAATTGTAAGATTATTTGTGCAAGGTATTTTCCCCACAATAAAAAGCCAACTCCAAAAAAATAGAGCATATATATATATATATATATATATATATATATATATATATATAATTTTATGATGGATTTTGCTTCTTATTTTATTTATACAATATAAAATTTTTGAGAACATGTAATTTAGTTAATATATATGCTATGTTGATTGTATTTAAAATAGACTTTATCAGCATGACAAGAGTCTATGATTAACGATTGTAGAGATAAAAACAGTTTGGTTATATTTTATCTAATATTGTATACACATTTAACATTGTTTAAAATTTCCAATTCCTCATCCTCATCCTCCACCCCCTCCTCCTCCTTCTACTTCTTCTTTTGAGACAGAATTTCTCTCTGTGGCCCTGGCTAACCTGGATCTTGCAGACATTGAACTCAGAGATCACCTGCCTCTACCTCCCATATACTTGGGTTAAAGGTATGTGCCGTCACTGCCCAGCTGGGAAGAATCCAATTTTGCAACCAACAGTTATTGTGTCTGATCTTGTGGCTAGTAGTTTTAAAACCGAGTCTTTTACAGAGAAAACAGTTTACATGCTTTTGGAAACACTAACTGAAAAGGAATGGCAGCATTTGCAGAGAATGATACACAGGTAAATAAGAATACATGTGAATTTTTCATGTAGTGTTACATGACCCAGAAAATTGTGAAATGTTTGCATGGAACTTGTTACATATACTTAAGTCTATTTTTGATGAACTAACATCTTGATAGTAACTTCTTTTCTCCTACAGATTGCATAATTTCTCCATTCCTCCTTCCCAGTCTCCTTTCCTTCCTTGCTCCCTCCCTTCCTCTCTTTCTTCCTTCCTTCTTTCCTTCCCTCTTGTCAACTTGTTTGTTCCCATCCTTTTCTTCCCTCGTTGTCTTCTGTATATTCCTCTTGCCCTTCTTTTCTCCTTCTCCCTTTGTTCTTTCCTTCTTAACATTTTTTTCTTATTTTATGCTCCTGTAATGCAATGTAAGTAGGAAACAGATCAATTTTACCACCCCAAGCAATTCTTGAGATCTTTCCTGGGTCTCACACTTTTTCTACTGCCTTTTATGAAGCAACACTTCCACACCACAGCAATTGTACAATTTAAATAAAGTTTACATCACCTCAGATCTAAGGAACCCCCTAAACTATGAAAATAAGAATTATTCCACACCACTTGTCACCAAAATATTCAACTTATCTTTAAACAAAATGATACATTTAGGTAATTTTACCAATTCAGATACATTTGGTCTTAGTGAATCATAGATTTATCATCAACTACAGCAGCTGCAGCAGCAGCACCAACAACAACAACACTACCAACAGCAACCAGAATGAATAACGGCCTCATATTAATTCCCTCAGTTATGGTAATAATGAGGGTAATAATGATATTGATTGGCCAAAAAGCACAATCTGTCCAATAAATCTCCTATATTGGTAAAGTACATATGGAAATCCAAAATTACTTTCACCCTCTCACAACAATCCAGAAAAAATGAAAATGGTGATAATTATTTTTCTAGTAACATGGGTCATTAAGTATTCTTCTTCACATCTTCTTGATGTAATATAGATATAAAATTATAATTAATATACTATTTTTAAAATGTAGATGTGGTTGTCTGTATTATATGCCAATGTGTGTGTGTCTGTGTGTGTGTCTAATTACCCCAAATGATATCAGATGAGTGGTTAACAGATATGTGTATGTAAAGCTTATAAGGAAAATCCTTATCTGATTGACCTCCTCTATACATTAGAGTTTTATTTTCTTTAGAAAGTCAGAAAAGGGACTCATCAATAAGTGATCATAAGAGATAGATTCCTTCAACCTACCTTTTAAGATTCACAAATATTTTTATATAAATTAATGAAATCTGCTTTGGCCAAATATATTAGGACATGTAAAAGTAAACATTTTACTTTAATATTCTGTAATTTTTGATTTAATGGACAGACTGGTCTCTTATTTTTTAAACATACTTAGCTCCAGGTTCAATTTATTTCCCATAAACTTAATAACTTATTACTTATGGGAAACTTTTCTACATATTTCTAAGATGCTTTTGTCAAAAATATTATTTAAATACCAGCAAGAAGAGTTTTGTACCTACATTTCACTCATGTTCTTTATTTCTCCCTTTGAGCTTTTATTTTCAGCAAATTGTAAATGGTATTGATAAAAATGACTTACTCAGTTAATCTAAATTGTTAAATGCAAACATACTTAGTTCTGGGCAGTGCACCCTGATGACTTTATTCCCATTGTCTGTCATGGTATCTCATCCTCTTTCTTCATCTTTACATGTATCACTTCATTATTCATTATGTTTTTCATGAAATTCATCAGTTGGATTCAGTAGACCAACCTGTAATTGCTTTTATTTCTATCTATGGCTTTTCTTTCTGCTTCACTTATTTTCGCAACTATTCTTAATCTCTTCTTCGGGACCTTCTTAGAATTAAACATCATATTGCTCACATGAGACCTTGTATCTTCTTTGTTTTAATCATTTTCTGGCACACAATTTTCTCAAAGCACTGGTTAAGCTTAATTCTACAAAATTTTATATATTGTAATTTTATGCTTATTCAATTCAAAGTGTTCTCTCGTGTCCTTCAGAAATAGCCTTGATGACTTTTTAAGTACTTTGAACTGAGTTGTTATTTTATTCTAAGTGTTTGGAGAATTTTTCTTGATTGTCATAGGTAAGATTGTGTTTCTCACCAAACATTAATTTTTTTCATGTTTTTTTTTTTTTTTTTTTTTGGTGCCACAGCTAAGATTCCTTTGTTGAATTCCTTTGTTAATGATGTCATAAACTTTGTTTTTATTTTTGTCCTTCAGTGTCCCTAATGTTCTGTCCAGTTGTTCACCCTTTTGTGTTTTTACATACTTAAACATTTTACTTATAATATCAAGAACAAATATTTTTCATGAACTCAATAGTATTGTACAAGTCATATTAAATATTTCTATAGGTATGATAGCTACTATTTATTATCAATTTTTCAGGAATTAGAATCACCCAAGAGACAAACATCTGTCATGTCTTTGAGGAAATTTGTATATTGGGCTAGTTGACATACAAATACCAACCTTAATTTCAGGACCATTCCATGGGCTGAATTCCTTGTCTAAATTAAAAGAAGAAAGCTGATTGAGTAACATTTATTTCTCTGCACTCTTTGTTTGTAGATGCTGTGTGATAAATCGTGCGGTTCCTGCTACTATGTATTCCCTGTACTGATGAGCTGTTATCCTTATTATCTGAGTACTACTCCTCTGTTAACTTTATCTTTTGAAATAATAATTAAATTTAAACATTCATTTTTTTGCTTTACTTTCCTCCAAATTGTCTCAAATGCCCTTTCCACTCTTCTTCAAATACATAGCCAATTTTTCATTAGTTGTTATTACATGAATATGTATATTTGTGTGTATATATAGAAATATACATATGTACTTATACACATATACAACATATCTATAATTCATATATGAATATATATATTCCTACATATAAGCTATAGAGTCCACCTTGATCACAAAAGAAGAATGTGAACTAATATTTATTATGCCACATTTTTATGAGGAATAATATATTATGTATATATTAATATTTTATCTTGACTTCAAAATTTTCTCTTTACTTCAATGTTATTCTAAATATCTTTTCAAATTTAATTCTTACATATTTCCATCATTATGTTCTTAAATTTGGCAGCTGTCTGTTATTATGCTGAGATTTATGGTAATCTTTTTAAGATCTGTTTGGTGAATGCTTTATAACTGAATAAGGTACTAAATTTTTAATTTTTATGACAACAATAATTTTATATTAGCAAGAAAATAATGCATGTGAATTTAGCTGATATATTTGATGCAGGTACTGTGATGTTTATTAAATGTTGACTAAATGTTAAAGGCTTTTCATTACTTTTCTAACCCATTTTATATAAACCCTATCTTGGAGAGACACTGTGATCTGAGACGTGGTTTAATTCTTAGCTTCACACATAAAGCATGTGTTTAAAAATTAAATAAAACTTGTGCTTTTCTCGGGTTTGATTCACACAATCTCCAGTGGAGTCTGTTTATATATATCCTATGATTCTTCTTCTCTTTCATTTCCAGTCTCAAACCCTTCTGGATCATTTAGCAAGAAGTACAAGATTATAATAGACATCTCCCATAGAATCTGACACTTCTTGCCACTTGACTCTGGAAAAAGTGTCAGAAAGAAACAAACAAAACTAACTCATAGTTTTTATGCTAATGGCTTTTGTTTAAAATTTAGCTCATTTTTAGCTCAGTATATTTAGGACTTTTACACATTTACTTGTACACATTTTCATTTCATAGTCCCTTACACTGATAGTTATTCTTGCAAAAAGAAAATTTAAAAAAAAGAAAGGTTTTCCAGCTCTCCTGATATTTTTGCTGACTGTATTGATGTCAGATTCGAGAATTTTGGAGTATATTGGAAAGAAATTTAAAGAAGTTCAGGAATATTCAGAAGAGTTTCTTGTCACAAACTTTCAGTCACCTTTCCTCTTTCAACCTTCAGGCCCTTGCATAACATCTATAAGGACTTAATATATATTTATATCTATACTTATTGATGGAGGAATAGTGCATCATGCTTATATAATCTTCAAGTTACTGAACTTTGAACTTACAAAATTTTATTTTTCAACCTAATATGTTATAATAGTCTGATATGGGAATTTCTATGCTAGGAAATTACACACATCAGTTTAATTAGTATGTCCAGGAGCTTTCTATGCAATCTTCAAATTTCTAAGTATAAATGAGTACTTGTTTCTAAGAGACTACACACTTAATGGGGCTCTGGCAATGCTGGAAGCAGATTCACCAGGGTTTAGCTCAGCATCGTCCTTTTGAAATTATTTAGAAATGAGGTGGTTTTTTTTTGTTTTTTTGTCTTTTTTTTTTTTTAATAAGAACTATTTCTAATGCTTGATATATGAACGCTCTAGTTTGGGGCACAAAATACATACCCAGACAGAATCGAACCTTAGCAACGAGAAAGTCATTTATACATAATTAGTCTGTGCTGAGAACTCACACACATATGAGTAGTACAATAGAAAGAACCAAACTAAATGTCCCAGCACCTATGATCCTCATCACAGAAATCTGAAATGTGGCTTTGAATACTACTGAAGTACTATAATAACTAAGAGTATTTTAAAGAAGAAATGAAGAGACCCATGCTTGTTTTAATCTATCCCTGTTCCAAGGAAGGAGGAGATGTTAAACTTAACCAAGTTCCTATAATTCCCTAGAGTAGTTATTATCTTATGACAGCTATGTATGACATTCACTTTGTATGTCTAATGCCTGTCTGCTTTGTGATAGAAAAAAATGTAACATAATTTTCTGGAACATAAATTCATTTTGACAGTCGTCTCAGTTTATTTCCCATAAAATAATCTATCATATAAAATATTTTCTACTAATCTCCAGTACTCTGTTTTAACTTCGTCACTTATAAATCATCATAACTTTGGAGGCATAAATAAGTTGCATTGATCTTGGTCCACTAGACTCTGTGAACTGTCAATCCAGAGTTGATAAGACACTAATATGATCACATTTTATGATACAATGTGTGGCTGGAGTAAGAAAAGAACCAATTAGTGCTTGTCTTAGGAGAATAAAATAGGCCTTCCTTCATAAGGGCACTGTTTCTTTATTATTTATCACATCTGATTCTTCCAACCATTCTGATCTCTTTTCTCAGATGAACCCTGACGGTTGTAAGGACTTGTGTGATCAAATTTCACATGTAATGGTGATGACTTAATGGTCTCTTATTATGTACATGTTGACCATTTGTATGGCTCTATGTTAATTGCAATATGTTGCAAGTAGAAGCATCAATATTGATAACAGAAGGATGCATTCTTCTAAAGATACTGTTAGGTCATTAGAAGTTGTATACCTTTTTCACACATGATTGTATGGAGTTTTATCTTAGAGCCTATGATCTATCTAGCTACTTGTTATTGTAGCTGCTAATACTGTCAGTTAAATGGTGTACATTAGACTTCAAGTCCAGTTAGAAAGTGTTTGGCTACTCTCATAACATTTGTATAAGTATTGAAACAATGGTCATATTTTGCCATTGCAATGGGCAAATTTTGCCACTTACTATTATAGGTTACAGCGTTAATATGAAAAGGTTGATTTTGCTTTGGTGTCATACAACACATTCTGGATATATTAAAGCTAGCCAGTAAAGATTAAGACTCTATGTCAGTACATTTGAGTGCCACGTTTTCTATCTCAAGTACATGGTATTGTCATCAATGGAGTCTTATCATCATGTTCCAAAAGATAACCCCCAAAAAATGGCAGTTTAGATGCCTGAAGGCTTGTTTATTTTTGAAATCTAATGTTTTCCTGAATCTGTTTATATTTAATATTTTTAAAAGATGCAACTTAAACAGTTTTAGAACAAATAAATAGGAAAATGTAAATGATTATATGAAGATTTTATGCATAATCCCTGTATACCCTTTGATTTGAAATTAGAAATGATTTCTATTTTGAATATCTTTGAAAAATCTTTACTTCTTTAAAATGTCTATTTTCTCATTGTATTGATTATTATCCCATTCTCAGTGACCCAGGCAATCGTGGTATTTAATCTTGATTGTCAATTTGATGGGATTTACTGACACATTTGAAACCTACATCTGAGTATGTCTGAAACCCAGTCTATCTGAGATTTCTTTTTGTCCAATGTATTGACCAAAATAGAAGAAGTACAGCAACTTAAGGAAGGAAGAGTTATTGAGGCTCAACAATTTAAAGATACATCTTGTCATGGTAAAAAAGCATAACAACATGGTGCTCACTGTATGTCCCCAGAAAGCAAAGTTGATATACAGGCTTTTTTCTGACCTTGCTTTCTCCTTTTTCTTCAGTATTGAAAATACCTCCTTGATGTACCATCCACGTTCAAAGTGACATTTCTATGTTCAGTTAAACATTTCTGGAAACACCCTCATTGACACATCAAGACGGATGTCTCCATGGTAATTATAAATGTCATCGAGTTGACATGAAAGATTAAGTGTCATAATTATATTATATTGAATGTTATAGGTACATGTGTGGTTCTTTCATGTGGCCATTTATTTATATTTTTTCTACCTTAACATTTTAACATAAAAGCTTAAATTTATTTCTGTTATCTTCAGATTTTAAAACCCTGAGTATTAATTAAATAAAATATTAGGGGTTTTTGTTGTTATTGGGGTTTTTTTCCCAAGGGTTTTTCTGTGTAGCTCTGTCTGTCCTGGAACTCACTCTGTAGACCAGGCTGGCCTGGAACTCAGAAATCCATCTGCCTCTGCCTCCTAAGTGCTGGGATTAAAGGCGTGTGCCACCACTGCCTGGCAGATTTTTATTACCTTCTTGGTCTATTAATATTCCAAATATTTTAATCTCTTGTTCTGTGCATTTTGTTTTTTAAAATTTAAAACTTCATGTTCACAATTTACCTTTGCTATAGTCGCTCTGCCTTCTCATCCTCTTCCTCCCACCAACTCCTCATATGTGATTCTCTTTCAACTTCATTTCTTCTATTTATTTATTTGTGTCATTTTTCAACCTAGTGGGTATACTTAGTGTTGTTGATATGTTCATGGATTTGGGAATGGGGAATTTAAAAGTAGCCATACTTCTAAACAATGTCTTTCTATTCTTTCATATCCATCTATTCCCCTAACTTTTCAGCTTCAAGTGGATTCTCAGAAAATATTCCTGAACAGTATATGCTACAATTTCTTCTTTGTCTGCTTTTTTTGTTTTGTTTTGTTTGGGTTTTTTGTTTTGTTTTGTTTTGTTTTTTAAGACATGATTTCTCTTTGTAGACCTGGGTATCCTAGAATCTCATTCTATAGGCCAAGCTGTTCTCAATTTGGTATGGAGAGTTAGAAAAGACCGAAAAATGGAACAGTGCCTTCATTATGGACGAAGTCAGAAATGGAGAGGTGAAGGCAGAGACAGATGTGAGAAAGGGCTGAGGTCGAGGATACAACATACTGCTGCCCAGTGGGGTTGGTGTCCAGTAGCTAGAGCTTATGCAAACACAGACTCAGTCTCAAACATGCCTGGCTGCTCCATCAGATCATCCTGGCTCTGGGCGATGACAGAGGCCTGAGATGAGGAACAGTTCACTTCCTAGACTGGACCTCTTCAAAGGTCTACTGTGGTCCATGCTGCCACTTGGGGGCCTATGAATCCAAGAGATCTACTGTGTAACATGAGGCCATAGGGATGGCTTGTCACTTTTAGCCAGAGAGAGTCATATGGCTCTGTGGTCCTACTGCCACCTGGGTCTGTATTGATGTCCATGGCCCGTGTTAAAACAGAGGACCATGCAGACGTCCATAGTCTGTACTCTAGATGGAATCCACAGGATGTGCTTCTTCCAGAGGCCTTATTGCTCTGAGTAGCCTGCACTGACACCTCAGGCCATGCTGATGACTGTGCTCCTGGTTGCCTTTGAGAGCCTTGTCTCAGTCTTTGGTCCTGCTGCAGCAGGGGACTATATTCATGATCTGTGTTCTGCTGCAGCACAGACAACTTGAAAAAAACACATGGAAGCTCATGGTCCATAGTCCTGCTGACTGTAAAGAGCAAGCAATGTACTCTGGAAGTGATATCAATGATTGCAGACCCACAGTAGATAAAAAGGATATGGAAGTCATCTGTGACAACCTTACAACCAAACCAATACTTCCCAAACCCATGCCTACCAAAAAAACAGAAAACAAAAACAAAACAACAACAACACAAAAAAACCATGTAACACCCTAAACCAGAAGCAATTGAAGAGAATTCTTAAAAAGTGAAATAAAGATGTTGAAATGTTGCTCTCTATAATTGATGGTTTCCAGAGGGTGTGGGAGGGGAAAGACACAGTTCTTTTAGAGGGCAGGCTACTGAGAGTTTGCCCATGCTCCAGTCAAAACATAGATAACAGAAATGTGGGAAAAAGAAAACATTTAATTTTCTATAATTTCAGAAGTTTAGACCATGATATCCATGGAGGGCAACAATATGGTGGCAAACTGGAAGGCATGGTTCTATTTTAGTAGTTTAGAGCTTACTTTCTGATCTGCAGACATCAGGCAGAGTAAAGTAAAGAGGAGGGAAAGAGGGAGAAGGTAGGGAGAAAGGGAGGGAATGAGGAAGGGAGAGAAAGAGACGGAGACAGAGCCAGACACACAGAGAGAGACAGAGACAAAGAGAGAAATCATCTGGCCTGTCTTGGGTTTCTGAAACTTCAAAGCCCATCACCAGGAACACACATACCTCCAAGAACACACCTCCTTCAACATGGTCATATTTCCTAATCCTTCTCTTACAATCAACTGGGCAAAAAGCACACAAATATATGAGCGATTGGAACCATTATCATTTAAACTACCATACATAGGATACTTTTGTTAAAACTCCTCTTAGAAAACCATTATATTTTAATTGGCTAACAAACTAATAATATTTCCTAAGGTTTCTAAGTACACCCTCAGTTTTAGTTAATGATCTACCCTATAACTCCTTACCTAGACCTTCTGGCTCCTATCCTCTTGCTTAAATTATGAGTTCTCAGTATTTTCCTCGTTTCTGAACATACTTTGTGTCATGTAATTCCCCTTACTAGTCTTTATATCCCTAGTGGTTTTCCAATGTTAAATGTCTAATTATTTCTAATTTTAGATATATGTTAACATTTTAAAATAAAGTTAAATGTTACAAAACAAATTATATTAGTATTGACAACTTAGTTTTCTTTATTAGCAATACTTGATAGTGAAGACTGTGATTATCAATCACTATTAATGAAACAGCTTTAAAATACTATTAAACAAAGTCCATACATCACTCATTCTTTTTTAACTTTACATTCTCATATATTTTGTTTTGTTGCATGTGTAGGTTAGTTTTGGTGAAATTGACACAAACTAGAGTCACCTGGGAAAAGGGAACCTCAGTTGAAAAATCACTTCCATTAGGTTGGCCTGTGGGCATGTCTGTGGGGGCACTTTCTTGATTAATGATTGAAGTAAGAAATTCTGCCCTTTGTGGGCAGTGACAGATGTCTTAGGAAACAAGCTGAGCAATCCATGAAGAGAAAACTAGTAAGCTCTGCTTCACTGAAGTGTCTGGTTCAGTTATGTTCCTTGAATTCCTATCCTAACTTCCATAGGTGATGGGAAGGCACATTTAGTCTTAATATTTATTGCCTAAAGTTTGAGAGAATTACTCCCTTATCATCACGGAGAAGTCATGGTAGCAGGCAGAAAGACATGGTGCTGGACAAGTAGCTGAAAGTTCTACATCTGGAACTGCAGGTAGAGAAAGCAAATGATACTGGGCCTGGCCAGGACTTTTGGAAACTCAAAACCCAACCCTAGTGATGCACTTTCTATAACAAGGTTCCACCGACTACACCAAGCCCAAACCCCTTAAAATTTTTCAAGTAGTGCCAGTCTCTGATGACCAAACATTCAAATAAATGAGCCTATTGGGGGAAATCTTTTTTTAATTTATTACTCATTTTATTCGTTTATATTTCAAATGATATCCCTCTTCCCAGTTTCCCCTCCACAAATATCCTACCCTTCTTATTTATATCATTACAACATTAAAGGGAAATAAGACATACTTGTCTTTTCCAAAAGGATCACAACATAGAGATGTTTCCATTAAATCATAACAAAGGCACATAAATTACATGATCACTTGCAGAATTGTTGTTTTTGTTATTGTTGGTTGTGGTGGTGGTAGTGGTGGTCATGGTGGTTGGTTGGTTGTTTTTTGTTTTGCTTTACTTTGTTTTTCTTTGTGTTTATAGACAAGGTCCTATCATGTTGTTCCATGGCTGGACAGGAAGACTTTATGTAAATCAGACTTGCTTCAAACTCTTAGAAAAACAATTGTCTCTGTTTCTCAAGAACTTAGATTAAAACCAAGAACTACAATGTGTGCTTTGAAGTTGATCTTGATACCTGAAACATGTGATGCTTGAAATATTATTCTGTTCCTCACTGTGTGCATTAGTTGTTGATTCCAGCATTCTTATTTGTTCTAGGATCATCTTTTCTATACCCTGTTTAAGCCTAAGCCATAGAGATTTTCAGTTTTCTGTAGTATCCTTTTACTCCAGTAACCTTGAGTCTATTCCTTCCTCGCCATGTCCTGTCTGCCAATTAATATTACAGAAATATTCTAACACAACTCATGGATATTAGTCTTGTCTATAACACTGAAGCATTTGCATGACTTAGATCTAATTATTCAAAGGTGTACTTTAAATTTAGTATTTCTGTATAATGACCTGTTGAGAGAACATGCTGAAGCACACCTTTATTGTCCACCATGAAGTGTGACTGTTTTCTATGATTGTCAGCTTGACCAAGTACTGAGGATGGTCACATATGCCTAGGGAATCAAAGATAGTCTGATAGAAAGGCACATGAGTCCAATAAATACAGTTTTCTAGCACAGATTCTACTTTCTTGCTGAAGCACATAAAGAAATGTTATTACACTAAATTGGTCATACTTATATAGATTATAACTGATCTAACTAATCATGTCTTTATCATTTCTGTAATTGTTATAAAGTAATAGGAAAATGAAGAAGAACAGGTAATACAACTTTGTAATTTGGCAAATATCACTGTAATTTTTAAAGCCTTTTGTTTTTAAGATGATTTTTGCCTGATTTTAAAGCTTTTTGTTATAGTAAAATATATTACTAAATATAAGAAAAATCATAGTGTACTAATTATCATTTTATAAAGTTGTGAGAGAAAATTAGGTTTATCCAAATGTCTAATATAAGAACATTACTCATTTATTTCTAAGAAGATTTCTCTAAAATTACTCAAACTGTTTTTTGAAACATTGTTCAGGACTCTTAAATTAATTAACTTTATGTACCAGCAGAAAGATTACCTCAAATGAATTTTAGCATATTTTATCACTTTGAAAACAATAATCAAAACTTTATCTGTTTAATTCTAAATCATGTAGGACTATTTAGAAACTGTATTTTAAAATGCATTAGGAAAATTGTACCAATTACATAAGTTTATGTCATTTTTATTTGAATTATAATAAATTATAACATTTGTTATTTGAATTTGGAAATGTTTTCCTTTATTAACAAGCTAGCTCGAACTGTGGATCTGTGGTAACAATACACTGGCCCAGTCATTTACAACTTACAACTCCTGTCTTAATAGCTCGTCATTTCACTACATTTTAGCACTGAGTCATCCGGATATATAACCCCTTTTCTATATCCCCTTGTCTAAAGTCATTATCTTCTCTCAGTTGTAATAGGATCCACACTTTATTACACTGAAGTTGAAATTCTGAAATCAACAAGTAGCACAGTTATGGCTTGTCTGTAATGTGATATTTGGAAGAAAATTTAGAAGAAACCATCTTTGATTTTAATTTAAATGAAAGAGTAAAAATGTCTTATTTTTATTACTATAAAATTTATTTAAAACATGACATAAGATGCCAACATTTAGTTATTATTACCTCGGTGTTTGAACCTTTAATATTAAGTAGAATCAACATAATATTAAGGCAAATAATTGAAATTTTCTAGGATATCCTAATGTATTGGTACTTAATCTCTATCATAGTTTCTTGAACCATAAACTAACCTAAATGAAAAAAATATATATAAAGCATATAATTGCTTTTTTATTTGCATCTCTCATAATTATATACACATTCTAAAACATTTCACATATAAAGATATAACATTAAATAATCTAATAAATGTTATCTTTCTTCTAAATTCAAATCTACTTAAATGAATTGCATAGGTTCTGTGATATTGTCAGTGCCTGAAGACTTTACTAAAATTGTATACAACTATTACATTAAATAACCCAATAATGGTTATCTTTCTTCTAAAGGCAAATCTATTTAAGTGATATGCATGAATCCAATATTTTATGTGCCAGAAGACTCTACTTAAATTGTATTATTTTAATTTCAGATAAACCTTAAGAAATGATAATAGCTGGGCAGTGGTGGTGCATGCCTTTAGTCTCAGCACTTGGGAGGCAGAGACAGGCTGATTTCTGAGTTCAAGGCCAGCCTGGTCTACAGAGTGAGTTCCAGGACAGCCAGGGCTACACAGAGAAACCCTGTTTGAAAAAAACAACAACAACAACAACAACAACAACAACAACCCCCCCCCAAAAAAAGAAATGTTAATAAAGGGAATATGTTTAAAAGATGTAAGGTACAACAGTAATATCATATTATCCTATTTCTTTCCTTAAAATGTGGAACTTTCTCAACTAAAGGGAAATAGGAAGAATGTCCTTGGAATGCTTTGACATAATCCAAATAGCTAATAAAAGCTAAGATAGACCTCCTAGCAGTCTCCCATCATATATTTAATATCTATTTAAATTTCAATGATTTCACTCAATGACATTGCTGTTTCCAGATAGCAGACCTTAGAACATATTAGTATTTTTCTAATTTAACTGTGGATACTGAGAATATAAAAATAATTTTCAAGAAAATGTTTGAAACAATCATTGACAACAGTGTATTGCACTAACTTGATGCAAATGCTGACTGCTACATTGTTATACTCAGCTCTATCATTTAGAGAAATAGTTTTATTCATGAAAAAAATCATTGTCTAGTCCATGTTATTATTATAAATGAATATATGAGTAGTAACTAAAACACAAAGTGAAGAAATATCAGTCTATGTGTAGTGAAAATAGACAATCCTAAATTAAATTTCTTTCTTGGCTAGAAAGCAATCTTATACCATGTGAAGAAAAAATATTTATATCAGCAAGGGCTACCTACATAGTGTAAGTCTTAACTATAAATAAATTCATCATTAGAATGCTAGAACTTCATATTGTGAGGATACCATAGCTATTGAAATTATTTTATCCCAAATATTAATTAAGTTTTTCTTAATTTTTAACATGTTTTATCTTGTCTATTTCTTTTATGTGAATTGAAGTCTGCAGAGACCATTTCCATAAGTGTCTGTTCATATAACTTCTTCTAATTTTATGCATATATGTATATTTTTAATCTTATTTGTAATTAATATTATCTCCTTCATACAAAAGACAAATGGAGTGGGAAAGAAATGAGGGAAACAATATCTTTTAAAATAGCTTCAAATATAAAATACCTTAGGGTAGCTTTAGCCAAGCAAGTGAAAAACTTGTATGTTAAAAACTTTAAACATTAAAGAAAGAAATTGAAAATGATGTCAAAAAACTGAAAGCTCTCCTTCCATATTCATGGATTCCTAGGATTAACATAATAAAATTAGTCATTCTACCAAATCAATCCATAGATTCAATGAAATCTCCATCAACTATCCAATATGATCCTTAATTCTTTACAGATCTTGAAAGGACAAATCTCAACTTTATGTGGTGGGTTAAAACAGGAGAGCTATACAGGTCAGAAGAATAATTGTTAGAGGTCACACCATTCCCAAATTCAAGTTGTATTAAAGAGCTATAGTAATAAAATCTGAATAGTATTGGCATAACAAGACATATTGATCAATGGATTTGAATTAAAGACCCAGACATAAATCCACACCTCTACATTTTTGCTAAAGGAGCCCAAAACCCGAAATGGAAATATCTTCCACCTTATGTGTTAATGAAGCTGGATGTCTGCAGGCAGAAGACTCCTGCACAAAATTTAAGTTCAAGTGGATGAAAGATCTCAAAATGAAGCCAGAACTACTAAAAATGTAAAAAGAGAAATTAGGAAACAGCCTTGAATACACTGGCACAAGAGATGACTCTGAAAAGAATACCAATAGTACAGGTCCTAAGATAAACAATTAATAAATGGGACCTCTTGAAACTGAAAAGATTCTTTTAAGGCAGTATGGATACCATCAACTGGGCAATTCAGTAGTCTGAAGATTGGTAAAAGACTGTTTCCAATTATACATCTAAATGCATATTAATATTCTTAATATATAAATAACTCAAAAAATTAGATAACAAAAATACAAATTATCCAAATTAAAAAATGGGGTCTAAAAAGATCTAAAAAGAGAGAATTCTCCACTTGAGTGGCTGAGAAACACTTAAAGAAAAGCTCAAGATGCTTAGCCATCATGGAAACAAAGCAAAACTATTTTAAGATTACATCTTATACCTATCAAAATGACTAAGAATAATAAAATAAGTGACAATTTATGTTGTCAAGGAAATGTAGCAAGTATGGTGCTCTTCCTGCCCTTGGGGAACTTCAGTCTTTATAGGTCCGTGAGGACAATGGGAGTAGTAAAGATGAACAGGGGTGGGGAAGATGGTATAGAATCCCTGTAAGTATGTACAGTGAACAATCACACAGAGACCAGTTGCAAAGAATCAGTTCAACTTTACTTATATAGGCTTACATAATTTAGGGTACTGGAGTAGGAACATCCAGGATGGACAAAGGTCATTGGTTGAAAACCTAGGGTACAAAAATGCCTCATTAGCATGAGGAAGCATTTCAGGAATCTCAGGTACTAGCTGAATGAGTTCTTACCAGGATAAAAGAGGTTTATCCTGTAATCTAACTGAGGCTAAGAGATATTTCACAGGTAGAGGGTTTTGAATTTTTCAGACAAGGTCAGGGGAGAAGCCCTGCCAATGAAGGAAATTTTCCATATTGCTGTTGCAGCCCGAGCTGCCCCACAAAAGCCTTGGGGGTTAAATTCTCAGAGCCTGCACTGCCCCAAGCTGCTTCAGTCTGCGGGTAGGGGTTCAGCAAGAGAGAGAGTGAGGATGGACTGGAAGAATGGAGACCAGGTAGAGTGTGATTCAGTCCTGTTTATTCTTCAGTCTCTCTTCTTCTCTCCAAGTCCCTAGTTTTGAGTTCTTAGACCCTAGTTCCTAGTCCCTAGTGCCTCCAAGTTCCAAGTTACTTCTTCCAAGTGCTAAGTGCCTAATAACTAATTCTTCTTCCGAGTTCTCTTAGTCCAAGTGTCTTCCACCTAATGCCTAATAACTACTCCAAGATGTACTGCAAGTTATACTCTCTAACCTAATTCCTAGTTCCAAGTTGTACTTCTGAGTGCCTAATAATCTGTTGCTTTCTTCTGTCTGCTTCTTGCTTTTATATGTCTCACTTCTAAGCCATGCCTCTAAGTTATGCTTTTAAGTCATGCCCTTAGGCTTTGTCTCTAAATCTGATCTCTAAGTCACACCCTTAAGTCACACACCTTTAAGTCTCACACACCCAAGAAAAAATCCTGGGTATCTAAAGCAAGATGCTATCAGAGTTTGCTCAGCTGTTGCAGGCTGATATAATCAAGTCTCTTTTCATGGTATATGGCTCAAGATGGCTGCAAGGATGATAGCCGCCTTTTGTTGGCTCCCCACAGATTGCACCAATCCCAGAGGCTTTCTGGTCAATGGTAGACTTCAATCATAAATAGAAGAGTTTTGCCACACAAGAGAAACATTCCTCCATTGTTAGTGGGAGTGAAAACTTATGCAGCCACTTTGGAAATCAATATAACAGTTCCTGTTGTGGCCCAAGCTGCCCTATGTTGGACGCCAAAAATGTTGTAGACTACTCTGTCAATGTTGGACCCACACTGCCAAAGCCTCAGGGGCTAAACTGTTAGAGCCTGCACTGCCCCAGGCTGCTCTGGTCCATGTGTCTGGGTTCAGCAAGAGAGAGAGAGTGAGGACTGATGCGAAGAATGGAGACCAGACAGAGTGTGATTCAATTCTGTGTATTCTTCAGTCTCTCTTCTTCTCTCCAAGTCCCAAGTATTGAGTTCCTAGTCCCTAGTTCCTAGTCCCTAGTGCCTCCAAGTTCCAAGTTCTTTCTCCAAGTGCTAAGTGCCTAATGTCTAATAACTAACTCCAAATTCTTCTCTCTAACCTAATTCCTAGTGCCAAGTTGTACTGAACTCTTCTGTTTGTCTCTTGGGTTTTATATGTCTCACTTCTAAGCCATGCCTCTAAGTCGCGCCTTTAAGTCATGCCCTTAGGCCTTGTCTCTAAATCTGATCTCTAAGTCACGCCCTTAAGTCTCAGCTCTAAATCACAGCTTTAAGTCTCACACACCCAAGGGAAGATCCTGGGTATCTAAAGCAAGATGTTATCAGAGTGTGCTCAGCTATTGTAGGCTGATGTAATCAAGTCTCTTGTCAGGGTATATGGCTCAAGATGGCTGCAAGGATGATAGCCTTCTTCTGTCAGCTCCCCACAAATTCCTTAGGAAGCACAGAATTGAGTTTCATCTCGAGATTCAGCTATACAATTCTTGAGCATATACCCAAAAGATGTACAGTCCTGTCTATGTATATGCTTGGCTTACAGAGTGACACTATTAGTGTCTTGTTAGAGGAAGTGTGTCACTCTGGGGATAGGTTTTAAGACCTTCTTCCTAGCTTCCTGTAAGTCAAACTTCCCCTAGCTGCCTTCTGAACAAGAGGTGTAACTCTTAACTTCTCCATCTCCAAGTCTTCCTGGACACTGCAGTGTTCCCACCTTTATGATAATGGACTGAACCTCGGAACCTGTAAGCTAGTCCCAAATAAATGTTTTTATGTACAAGAGTTGCCTTGGTCATATCTGTTCACAGCAGTAAAATTCAAGCTAAGAAACTACCCTAATGTCACTTGCTTAACAATTTCCTTAACAATTTTATTCATAATAATCAGAAACTAGAAACAATTTAGATGTCCCTCAAGAGAAGAATGAATAAAAAAAATATGATACATTAACACAATAAAGCATTTTACTCAGCTACTAAAAATGACTATATGAAATCTGCAGGCAAATGGATGAAACTAGAAAAAATTATCCCAAGAGAAGTAACTCAGACACAGAAAGGCCTGGGACAAAAGACTGAGGTGCATATTTTACATATCAATAGTCTGGCCTCCAGATTCTCCCAGCATCCTTCAGTCCTGGAATATCCTGATACCAACCCTGAACTTTTCAGCTGCTGTTGGGCTGCCTAGAGGCTCTTCTCTATAATCCAGGCAGTTTGGTCTACTCCTCTTTTTCCTGTTCCTCCTCCTCCCCCTCGTCCTCCTCCTTCTTCTTCTTCCTCCTCCTCCTCTCTTCTCTTCTCTTCTCTTCTCTTCTCTTCTCTTCTCTTCTCTTCTCTTCTCTTCTCTCTGCATCCTTTCTTTTTTCTCTTTCCCTCCCCTAACTCCCTCTATCCTCCAGGGTAGTTTCCTTGGCCTAAGTCTTTGGGGCCAGTGAACTTGCTCACCAGAGAGCAGCTTTCTCCAAAAAACCTGTCCTTACTATAATCTAATCTGGTTTTAATTGGCTCCTTTCAAAAGTGGCAGATAAATAACCCATCAGTATGTATATGCTTATAAGTGGATATGAGCAGTTAAATAAATGATAACCAAGCTACAATTGAAGATCAGTGCCTTATCCTGTCATCATCAGGGACACCTCCTTTGTGGAAGATTGAAACAGAAGGAAAGAAACACAGGCAGACACTGCAAGGAGAGTCTAAGTGGTAAGTTTCCATCATGTCCCACCCTTAGAAGATCAGGTAATCCTCCCTTGATGAAGAAGAGGGAAAAAAGATTAAGTGTAGAACCCAGAAGGAATGGAGAACAGCAGGATTGCAAGGTCATCTGAATCAACTAATCAAGGCACATATGAGAGAACAGGGACTGAAGCATTAGTTATAGGGCCTATATGGGTATGTACCAGGCCTTCTATTTATATATCTTAGTGATTGCTTAGTATTTTTATGAGACTCTTGACTGTGATACCAAGTGCCTGCTTTTGAGAATTATCTTACCCTATTTATTTGCCTTGTCCCTCTTTGGCCTGGGAGTTTTTACATGGTCTTATCATATTTTTTGTTATGTTTCATAGTTATAGAATGAGAGACAGAAAGGGGGTGGATCCTGAGGAAAGAGAAATAGGGAGGGACTGGAAGGAGTAGGGGGAAGGAAAATTTTAATCAGACATACGGTATGAGAAAAGAAAACTATTTTCAACAAATGTGGGAGAGAAAAACAAACAAAAAAAAACAATAAACAACAAAAAAGAAACACTTTTATCTAACTGTGGGAGAAATTATTGTGCTTTTAGATATTACATTTTAATTATAAAAAAGGGTATTTGCGAATGATTATTAAATGAGCATAGCTTAAGGGTTAGGTATGGAGTTTGTGTCCACTTCTCTCAGCTCTGGGACTGAATGTAGTACTGACCTGTGCAGGTCCCAAGCACACTGCTGTTTTCTCGGTGAGTTCCTATGTTCATCAGGCTTGTGGCCTTGGTTTCCTGTGTCTTTCAATTTTTCCTTGTATTTCTCTTTAGTTAAGGGTTTTGGGTTTTTTTTTTTTTTTTTTTTTTTTTTGTTTGTTTGTTTTGTCCTATTCCAGTGTGTTTGGTTTTGTTTTATTTTTTAAATTTATTTTTATTGTTTACAGACTTGGTTATTTTCAAAAGAGAAAGAGGATGTGTGTAGATTTGGTTGAAATGGAGGTCAGGGGAATCTGGGAAGAGTTGAGGGTGTAAGCAATATTTAGAATATACTGTATTAAAATTTTGATTTTCATTAAAAGAATGAAAAAAGACTTGGATGGTGATCTGTGTAGTAAGACAGAAATGTTTGCCTGAAAGTTAACTATTCTCTCAGAGTCAGTGTTTGATATTTCCAAGGAGTCCTTGAAAAATAGGCAAATATGAGGGTTTTGTTTTGTGTGTTTGGAAATATTCAACATGGCTGTATGAATAAAGCCTCAGTCACATAACAAATTGCCCCACCATAAATAAAGAGATTTATCATAGCAAGGAACATACTTAAAGTTTAAACTATGTGATCTAACTTATTGACAGGGCTGGTCCCCAGTGTCAGTAATAAACACAAAGAATAATTAGACAGGACTAATCAATTGCTTCCACAAAGAGCTCCTATTGTTTTGACAATGGACTCTGACAAAGTAACAGGAAGAGATGCATAATGCACAGTACTTTCCATTTGATGACAAGGACTGATAATTCATAGGCTGAGAGAGAAATGTGTTTCTTCTCAAAGACCTTTAAAATTGAATGAAGCTCCAGCTGAGGAGAATAATGACAATAAGGAAGGAAAGAGCCAGACAGTCAGGGATTATGCATCTCGGTTTAAAAGACAATGCAAATACAGTAAGAAGTCTCTGGAAAATAATGGGCCTGGGGGTATGAGAACACTGGAGTGACAGAGAGATAGAATGCTTGGCTATGAGGGAAGATAACTCAAAGCTATATATGGAAATTCCTTAAGAAGTTCTGCTTTTGTATGTAAATTAAACATAAATACTTAAGCACATCAATCTTCATGTTCCTCTTGATATTTTAAAAATCAGTTCCTATCACTGTATTTACAAGAAAACTCTAAACATGTAAATATTGGTATACCTGAAATTTTCCATCATGATTCCATATGATTTTTCCCCCAATAAGTTGATATACTACTATGCTTAGATTTTATATTTATAAATACTCTTGTACTTATATATTTTAAATACATTGTTTCAGAATCCCACAGGTGCAAAAGAATTTTGCTCCAGGTAGGTGAACTATAAGACAAAACCTCAAATGATTTATGAGTTTTTTAGTTAATGAGAATTTTTTTTTTCAGTTCAGTATTTTTTTAGGTAAGATTATAGGGGATTAATGTGTTTGAGGATGTTATAATGGATGACTATATTTTGTGTGAGAGAAACTAGTGCTACTTAGGAGTTTAGAAGAAAGTCTAATTTAAATTGAATTTTGAAGCCAAACATTTCTCAAAGTTAAAAAAAATATGTCTGGGAATTTGACCTGCAGATGGGGTATTTTCAAGCTTAATTAACTATTGATATGAAATGAAGTTTTCTTATATTCAAGGGGATCCCTAAATTGATACTTTATTTCTTTCAGTTATGGAGTCAGTGCTCAGCAAGCCACTTTCCTGAATAAATTAGAGTGCTATGTATTTCAGGTACTAAGTTATCATATTACTTGTATGTATTTGTGGATTTTCTATTCAACTAAGTATATAAAGTTTTAAAAAAAAATATGTGTCATAAATCCAGTCACCCCTTGGTATCTGAAAGAGATAGATTTTCTAGATTCCTGTAGGTATTTAAATTCAAAGATGTGCAAATCTCTACATAAAAGGATATTATTTTATCATGTGCACATTCTCTATTGAATGTCACAAAATACCATGGTACATATAATGCTTTATCTAATACAAATATACATAAATATTTATTTCAATGTGTTCTTTATAAAACATTCACAGAAGAGAGAGTGGGGTTTTTACAGTACAAAACAGATTTTCATTTTCATAAATTTTCTATTTTTTATGTTTTTAGAGATGTAGATATGGAGCCCACAAATGTGGAAATCTCATTTTAGGTAACAAAGTTCAGACAAATGTTTCACAAACATTCTCTGTAATTGTATATGTTTCAGATTATAGACATTAATAAATATAAGAACTTACAAATGTAATTTCAATGAGATTTATATTTAAATTCAATATCCATGTTAAATTAGATAAACCTGATGTTTAGCAAAATCTGTGCCAAACATAAAGGTATACTTTTAATTTATACTTGTTATAAACATTAATTTTGTTGTGACTCTATTGTAACCATGTGCACATATTTTAAATATATTCAGAAGACATTTAAATTTTTTTATGATTTCTCTTATTTTACAAATAATTATACAGCAATCTATACCAAGGTACAGAACTGTTTGTATGGCCCCTTGTACACATAACATATCTAGTTTCTTTCAGTTAGTAACAAGAAACAATCATTAAGAGTTTTAGGAACTTCATATCTATTTTATTTACTAAACTCATTGATTAGTATTAAAATAACTTTATTTCATGTCTGAGTCATCAAAGTACCTATTAAATAAAATATAATCATTCCTTTTACTTTTTTAAAAATAAGTTTATTTATTTATTTATTTATTCTTACACACTGACCTCAGTTTTTCCTTCATCCTCTCCTCTCAGCAACTCCCCTGCACTTCCACTCTTGCACCCATATCCAGTTTTCCTCTGTTTCTCTTTAAAAATGGCAGGCCTTCCTTCTATCACGAGCTTTGGCATACCAAGTGGCTGCATGACTAGGCACCTCCTCTCCTATTATAACGATAGATGAGATAGGCAAGCTATGGAATCAGAGGCAGACTAAGATTTCCACAAGAATCAAGCTGCACAACTGTAACACATATAACAAAATAGATCATTCCCATGCAGGCTTCCTGGTTGGTGGTTCAATCTTTGTGAACCCATATGAGCCCTATGGCTTCTACAGTCCTTCTGTACCCACTCTTCAGCTGTATTCCTACAACTCTATCTAATGTTTCACTGTGTGCCTCAGTTCTTTTTTCCCTGTCAATTGCTGGATGAAGGCTCTCTGATGACAATAGGAGTATGCACCAGTCTATGAACATAGCAGAATATCATCACAAATTATTTCATTGACTTTTTTTTTAAGATTTATTTATTTCATGTATGTGGATATACTGTTGGGATATACTGTCGCTGTCTTCAGACACATCAGAAGGTGGCATCAGATGCCCATCAGAGATGGTTGTGAGCCACCATATGGTTGCTGGGAACTGAACTCAGGACCTCTGGAAGAGCAGTCAGTGCTCTTAACCGCTGAGCCATCTCTCCAGTCCTCATTGACTTTTTATTTGTTTGGTTTTTGTCAGTTGTGTATGATCTTATTCAAGGTCTCTGGGCTATTGGGATATCGAGCTTCTGGGTCTTGCTTTCCGTAAAGTGTCAGAATTGGGCTCCCACAGGACATGAGGCTCATCTAGACCAGTCATTAGTTGGGTCACTTCCAAAATTTCTGCAGGCACCTGAGAAACCTGCTGGTCAGTCAGGGTGGGAAAACACAATTTTCAAGAATGAGGTTTATTATAGGAAAGGCAGAAAGAAGATGCAAGAGACAGAGATGAAAGGGCTGCTGGTGAATACCATGCAAGCAAGCAAGTTTTTTTTTCTCAGTATCTTTTAAAGGCAAGCAACACAAAGCATGACCTATTCTAGAAATATAAACAATGATCACAATTCTTTACATGGTAATTTTATAGTACACAGTATCTATATTTGACTAAAGCTGTTTCCTTCAGGCTAGGGCAGTCTTTCAAGGGCATATGTGTAAGCAGAGGAATTTTGTCAGGGTATAATGCACGTCTTAATTAAAAGCAAAGACAGATGTCAGCAGACTCATTCAAGACTAATCACAAGCAAGAAGTCAGTCAAAGTTAACTTCAGAAGTGCTCCCCACTCATCCAGATCTTGGCTCTTACAAATAACGCTGCTATAAACATACAAGTGTCCTGGTAGTATGGTGCAGTGTCCTTTAGGTATATGCCCAGAGACTGTATAGATGGATGTTCAGGTGGATCAATTCTCAATTTCCTGAGAAACTGTCACATTGATTTTGAAACTGGTTTGCACTCCCACCAACAAAGAAGGATTATTCCCCTTGCTCCACATCCTCACAGGTCTGAACTATCACTTGGGTTTTTCATTTTAGCCTTTCTGAGAAGTGTAAGATGGATTCTCAGAGTTGTTGTGATTTGTATTTCCCCGATGGCTAAGAATGTTGAACATTTCTTTAAGTGCTTCTTTGCCATTAGAGAATCCTCTTTAGGGAATTCTTTGTTTGAAATTGTACCATTTTTAATTGGATTATTTGATTTGCTGATGTGTAATTTCTTCTGTTCTTTATATATATATTGGAAATTAGCCCTCTATCCAAATGGGGGATTGGTTAAGACCATTTCCCAATTTGTAGGCAAACAATTTGTGCTTTTGGAGTCTCTGTTGCTTTACACATGCTTCAGTTTCATTAAGTCCCATTTATTAATTGTCAGTCTTAGAAGCTGTGCTATTGGCATTCTGTCCAGAAAGTTATCTCCTGTGCTAATATATTAATGGCTATTCCCCACTTATTCTTCTATCAGATGTAGTGCACTGTTTTTATGTTGACATCTTTTACCCATTTGGACTTAAGCTTTTGTGCAATATGACAGATAGATTAACTATCTGCATTTTTCTACCTGGAGACATGCAGTAACACCAGTGTCATTTGTTGAAGACACTTTGTTTTTTCCATTGTATAAGTTTTGGCTTCTTTGTTAAAAATAAAATATCCAAAGGAGCGTAGATTTATTCTGGCTCTTTGATTCCATTAAAGATTCCATTACATTGATTTGCTCTTTGTTTTATGCCAATCCAATGCCATTTTTATAACTATCTTTGTAGTAGTGCTTGAATTCAGAGATGGCAATACCTTTATTGAAATTCCTTTACTATATAAGATTGTTTTAGCTATCCTGGGTCTTTTGGTTTTTCATATGAAGTTAAGTGTTGTTCTTTCAAGGTCTGTAAAGAACTTTGATGAGAATCTTTTGGAATCTGTAGGTAGCTTTTGGTAAGATGCCTATTTTTTACTATGTAAATCCTGTCCATGCATGAGTATTGGAGATTTGTCCATCTTCTGATGGCGTCCCAGGTTTCTTCTTCAAAGACTTATAGTCCTTGTCACATAGGATTTAACTTGCTTGGTTGGAGTTACACCAAGATATTTTATGTTATTTTTGGCTACAGTGAGGGATTGTTTCCCGGATTTCTTTCTTAGCCTCTTTATTGTGTGTGTATAGAAGTACTATTAAATATTTTCCAGTTAGTTTTGTATCTAACCATTTTTAGGAGTGTGTTTATTAGCTATATTAATTCCCTGGTAGATACTTTGAGGTCACTTATGTATATTATCATAACATCTGCAAATAATCTTTGACATCTACCTTTCCAATCTGTATCCCCTTGATCTCCTTTATTTGCCTTATTGTGTTTACAGAAACATCAAGAACTAAATTAAAGGAATAGAGAGACAGAGTGGACAGCCTTGTCTTGTCCTCACTCTCTGTGAGACTGCTGTAAGTTTCTCTCCATTTATTTCAACATTGGTTATTGGCTTGCTGTATATTGCCTTTATTATTTCTTGGTATGTCCCAAGTATGCCTGATCCCTATAGGACTTTTATCATGAAGCAGCACTGGATTTTGTCAATGGCTATTTCAGCATTGAGTGAAATTATAATTTGATTTTTGTTTTAGTTTGTTTACATGGTGGATTCCATTGACAGATTTTCATATGTGGAACCATTCCTGAATTTCTAGGATAAAGCCTACTTGATCAAGGTGGAAAATCTTTCTGATGTGTTATTAGATTTGGCGTGTGAGTGTTTTGAGTATTATTGCATTTATGGTCATGAGGGTAATTGTTCTGAATTTCTTTTTGTTCAATCTTTGTGTGGTTTAGGTATTGAGGTGCAATTGAATCATGTCTGTGATTTCCATTGTTTTTCTGTTTAGTTTCTGTCTGGATGAGCTGTCCATTGGTGAAAGTCTGGTATCGAAGTCTCCTATTATTAATGTGTCAGTTTAAATCTGTAATTTAGGCTTTAGTAATGTTATACAATTGTAGGTGCTTGCTCTTGCATTTGGTGCATAGATGTTACAAATTAAGTTGTCAACTCTGTGAATTATCCCTTTGATGAGTACCAACTGCCCTTCCCCTACTCTTTTGATTAATTTTGGTTGGAAGTCTATTTTTTTTATGATAGTAGAATTGTTACCCCAACTTGCTTCTTGGGTCCATTTGCTTGGAACTTTTTTCCAACCCTTTATTCTAAGATAATATCTATCTTTTATATTGAGGTGTTCTATGTGGCAGAAGGATGGATCCTGTTTTTGTATCTTTTCTGTTAGCCTATATATTTCTATTGAAGAATCATGTCCTCTGATATAGAGATATTAATGACCAATGATTATTAATTCCTGTTATTTTGATACTGGTAGTTGGTGCTCTGTGTGTGTGTGTGTGTGTGTGTGTGTGTGTGTATGTGTGTGTGTGTGTGTGTGTGTGTGTGTGTGTGAGTGTGTGCATATGTATACGCGCGCACACCTGTATATGTTTGCTTTACTTCTCTTAGTTTTGCTGGTTTGGAATATTTTGTTTCCTGTGTTTTCTTGGGTGTAGTCAACATCCTTTGTTTGGAGTGTCCCCTTCTGTTGGAAGATACTATCTTTGGATTGGATTGGTAGGTAGATATTGCTTGATTTTTTTTTTTTTTTTTTTTTTTTTTTTTTTTTTTTTGGTTTCAGGTGGAATATCCTGTTTTCACTATATGTAGTAATTGAACATTTGGCTGAATATTATAGTCTGTGCTAGGATCTGTGCCTTTATTAAAGGTGGAAAGGCATCTGCTCAGCCATTCTGGCTTTTAGAGTCTCTGTTAAGAATTTGGGCGCAATTCTAATAGGTCCTCCATTTTATCTTACTTGTAATTTTACCCTTGCAACTTTTTATATTCTTTCTTTTTCTGGATGATTATGTGATGGGGTAATTTCTTTTTTTGTCCAATCTATTTGATATTCTGTAGCTTCTTGTATATTTATGGAAAAACTCTTTTTAGTTTAAAGAAGTTTCTCCTATTATGTTGTTGAAAATATTTTCTCAGACTTTGAGTTAGGAATATTCATCTTTTATTCCTATTATTCTTAGGTTTGGTTTTTTTCATAGTATCCCAGATTTCCTAGATGTTTTGTGTGAGAAGAATTTTTTTAACATTTTTGATGCTATATCAATTTCTTCTACTGTATCTTCTACAGTGGAGATTCTGTGTTCCATATCTTGTATTTTGTTGAAGATGCTTGGGTCTGTAGTTCCTGGTTTTTTTTTGTTTGTTTGTTTGTTTGCTTGTTTTGTTTTGTTTGTTTGTTTTTTGTTGTTGTTGTTTTTGTTTTTTCGAGACAGGCTTTCCCTGTATAGCCTTGGCTGTCCTAGAACTCTGTAGACCAGGCTGGCCTCAAGCTCAGAAATCTGCCTGCCTCTGCCTCCCAAGTGCTGGGATTAAAGACGTGCATCACCACTGCCCGGTCTCTGTAGTTCCTGTTTATTTAGTTACATTTTCCATCTCCAGAATTCCCTTGGTTTATGTTTTCCTTATTGCTTCTATTTCCACTTTGGCAAGAAAAGCAGTAAGGACTTATGTGTACTTCTTTTATTAGGGATAGGATCCCCATTTAATCAGAGACTGGTGCAGGTCTTGTGCATGCTGCCCAGTTCTTTTGAAACTCATATGTGCATTGATCTTGTGTTTAGAAGGCTTTGATTCCATGGTCTTGTCTACATGCTGATGCTTACAATCTGTTTGTTCCATCTTATAAAAAATTCCCTCAGCCATCTGGGCAGAGACATGATGAAGACATCCCATTAAGGCCTGCAAGTTTCAAGGTCTCTTAGGTTCTATACACTATCTGTTATAGTCTGTAATGCTTCTATTCTACTACAAGAGAAAAGTCCTCAGATGATGGTTGAGCAAGACACTGATCTTTGTATGAGTAGAGAAGAATGTTGTTAAGAGTCATGTTATGACTATGTTCCCTTAGCAGAACTTTAGTATTTGGTTTAACATAGGTACATGACCTGTCTACTTCCAGGTTCTTGGGTTCCATCTAAGCTTTGAATGCAATTGAAATTGGTTGTTTAATCTTATAAGCTTTGTGTCATTATCGTTCCAGCAAATCTTGTAGACAGGTGATCATACTAAAGTGTTTGAGGTTGGCTTGATGTTTACGTTACTCATATAGTAGCGTGCAGAATACCTTCCAGTGCTGTGAACACTAATTTGTAAGGATGAAGGTTTTAGGTAGGCACTGGGCCATCTTATTAATATTCAACGTGTTGTGTAGATGTTTTCATCAGCAATAAGGCCTTACAGCCAATTTATGGAGAGCAACCAGTATTCTTGGCAATTATGTGGATTGTTTGGAAGTTTCCGTTTTACTCTTTTTGCTTACAACTCTATTTAGTATCTAATTACTAGTACTGGAATCTTCACTTAGTGATGAGAGATGTCTACTTGAGAATCTCATTTTTTGTGCTATCATTTAAATTGCCTTTATATATGTAAATATTTTAGGAAATTTCCATTATTATAGGTACTATAGTACTATAGGTACTATAGGTTTTCATACATCACCTCAAATGGCTTAGTCCTGCCTTGTATTCACTTCTGTGGCTCTTCTTTCCTTCACTTTCATGTCTGATCCTCTTGTTTCAGTCCTGCCATCTTTTTCCATTCATAATTTTCTACTTAATTAACCCTGGATGAGCTTTGAGGGTTTAAAAGACTATTCTATTCTCAGTTGGTCTGCTTGTTCATGCACTTTATCTGTTTGTCTGTCTGTCTGTCTTTCCCCCTATCCTTTTTTCCCTATTGCCTCTGTGTTTTTGTGTCAGTCCTCTACTACCAATTTTGCACCTTGTTTGCCTGCCTGCTGGCATCCATCTTTTTCATCATGGTGGTCATAAACTTACCGGCTAAACAGTAATCAGGCCCCTAAATAAAAGCTTTGCTTTATAAATTGTTATGCTCATTATGCTTTGTAACAGTAATAAAAAGTAACAAAAAATGTCTAGAGTTTAGACATCAATTTATTTAAAAAAGATGAAGAAGAAAAAGAAGAAGTGTCCAGGCCAGCTGGACAATCAAGTGGGACCCTTAGACCCTGTGGAGAGGACTGAGGTGCACAAGAAAATAAAAACACACAGCAAGTCAAGAAATCTGATCAAGCTGGCAAAATTTTTATTGTTCACACAGGTTATATACTCTAAAAACAGGGTATGGGGAGGAGTAGGAAAGGAAATAGGGCTTTGCAGGTGGAGGAAGTTAGCTGTAGCTGCACGGTCTAACTAAGTTATTCTCACAAAGCCTTTCTGTTACCAGGGGTTCTAAAAACATCTATCTAGCAGGTATATGCATATGCTAGAGGACCTTTCTGGGGTCAAAATCATTGATTATTAGGTTCTGTTCTGTGTATTTCATCAATAAATCAATCCCAGGTTATCAGCGGTCAGATAGCACCATGTCTACCAAAGCCAAAATTGATGTAAATATCTTAATAGACAGTGGAGACAAAACAACAATGAGAAGCATCTGATTCATGGTGACCTATGCCACTGGATAATTTATCAGAGTATTCACAGACAAGAAATAGATTGTGATCTTCTAAACCCCTTACTTAATATGTATAAGTGGAAAACTTTTTTTGCCAAGTAAACAGGAGTTCCGCTTAATTCAAATATCAAAAGTTATGACTCGTTAGCAAATTTCAAAATAAGCCAATTTATAGACCAATAGTTGCTTTGAACAGAAAGGAGTCCAGATATTCTTGAGGAAAATCCCGGCAAATGGCCAAATAATACTATAAAACTTTCATGTTACTTCCCCCAAAGACTCATGCTAACTGTACAAAGTAAATGGATTGGTAAAAATAAGATTTTTTTAGGGAGAACTGTACACTGTCTATAAGCAATAAGAGTCCCCAAAAGTCATTATGTAGAAAAATAAATGGTCATATTAATGCTGCGAGTAGCTCAAAAATAGAAATCTCCAAAATAATATCAAATTTCTGGAAAATTTTAGGAAATTATTGGCACCAAAAAGAATTTAAAGTATGGTGGACTAACCTTTTTTAACTTCTATTTGTCCAGGATTATTACAGAGAGAACTTGAAAGGAGATAGTGGATTGTTTTAAACTTTACTGTTTGACTCCACTAGCTGGAGTTACTGTTCTGTGTGTGGGACTCTGAAAACATGAATATAAACAGAGTAGTCTGAACTTTTCCTTCCCAGTTTCCAACATTAGATTTCCTTCTTGATAACCTCATTAGCAACTCTTGAAAAGGTACAAATGTTTCCCATTGTCATTTATGTATTTTCAGTAACTTTGTAAGTCTAGACCTTTAGGCTCTTACTAGAATAATTATTATTACAAGTTTTTCTGTTTATCCATTTCCCAGTGAATTTTCAAAGGCATCATTTAAGTTCCTTCAAAATGTACACTATTTAGGTAAGGATTTTAGAATAAAATACATCCATCTGTACAGATTCCATTTCTACAGTTCTCTAGAAAATTTGCCACTTCATTATTATTGAAATCTCTGAGAAATGTGCATAAAATTGTAGTGTATCTATATTACATTACTGGAATGAGTTTAAGTATAGTAATCTTTGTGTATCAGCTATAGTCACAATATTTGTGGCAGACATAAAGTAAATGTATAATTTTTTCCTACTTTTATTTGGTTCTTAAATAAAAACAGCTAATTTCAATATTTTTGACTAGTATTTAGTGTGATGAGCTTATTTTAAAATATATAATTTACTGTTTTTAATCTTCATTCTTCAGCTTCAGTTTATTTAGTAGAATCAATGGATGTCCTATGTTTGGTTTTTAGATATACTGGTACATAATATATTAATATAAAATATTTTATTCAACTACAATAGTTATTTCCTATAATATATATAAAATAATCTTTATTTTTCTTATTTCACATTTATATATTGTAAATGATTATGTTTTGCTGACTATAGTAGCCTAGCAAGGTAAACGTATTGTTTTAGAGTCCTTATCAATCTATTCAGATCTGTGTTAGCTTTAGTATCTCCACTGATAATGTCTCATATATATATATATATATATGACTGCATATATATATATATATATATATATATATATATATATATATATACTCTTTTTCCCATTCCAGATTGAATACCCTTTCTGTACATGGACTGTTTTGATTATTATGTGCCAGTGGGACTTTGTTTCTGATTCAGTCTTGTACTTTCAATAACAATAAATGGAGAAAGTAATATATATAATGATAACCTTATGTTTAAGCAATACCAATTTATAAATCTATCCTTATAGAAGGTGCTCAAAGCAAAATTCCAACCTAAAATGATTAACCACACCTGAGAATATATAGGAAATAAATCACCTCAAAGCAGCAAATCAAAAGAGAGGAAACTAGCAATAAGGCAGGCAGGCACCCAGTCACCCAGACACACACACACACACACACACACACACACACACACACACACACACACACAGCATCACAAACATGAATTAAGAAACACACTACTCATTAAAATCTCTCAACTTCAGTAATCTCAAATTTCCAATGAAAAGATGCAGACTAACAGAGTCGATGTAAAAAAAAAAAAAAAATCCATCTTCTGCATCCAAAAATCACATCATCACACATAGGATAAACATTATCTCCAGGTAAAAGGATGGAAAAATATTCCAATTAAGGAGACATTAAAAACAACCTGACAGCTATTTTAATATAGTAAAAATAGTCTTTAAACCAAAACTAATCTGAAGAAATGGGGAAGAAAACTAAATACTCATCAAAATTTCAGCAATAGGGTATTGCAATTCTTAACATTCATATACTGAATATAAAGGTTGCCAAGTTCATAGAAGAAACACTACTAGAGCTTAAATTATCTTCAAACACTGATAGGGGGAACTTCAATACCTCAATCACTACAAAATACAGGCTATCTGGAAAGAATAAAAACAGAGAAGTGCTGGAGCTAAGTGACAGTATCCAAGTTATCACCATCACTGACCTCTACATGTACTACAAAGCTATAGTAATAAAAATATGATACTAACACAAAAGGAGAAACATCTCTCAATTTAATCAAATTCAAGTGTCAAGTCCACACATCTATGAACATCAGATTTTTAATAAGGACGCCAAAAATACATGCTTTTTCAGCATCATGAACAAAGGAGTCTGGTCAAACTGAATGGCTCTGTGTAGAAGAATTTATACAGTTCTATACTGATTATCCTACACAAAACACAACTCAAAATGGAACAAAGACATCAACGTAAGTAAGGCAAGATTTCCTGAACCTGATTGGGAAACAAACAAATAAACAATATACAAAGCAAAACAAAAACAAAAAAAAAGGGAAACAGCACAGATTAGCATTTAACTCATTGGCACAGGAAAGAACTTTCTGAAAAGAATGCCATTAGTACTCGCACTAAGTTAAACAAATAAATACATCCTCATGAAAAGGAAAATATTCTTCACGGCAAAGGCTATCATCAATAGAATAAAACAGCAGCATCTGGAAAGGGGAAAGGTTTCCCCAACTCAACATCCAATACTGGGCTAATGTCTAAAATATATTTTTAAAAAGCAAAATTTAGATATTAAGAAAACAACTCAATTATAATGTGGAGTACAGATGTAAACAGAGAATTCTCAAAAGAGGAAAGTCAAATGGTTGAGAAACAAAGTAATGTGCTATATCCTTATTTGGAGACATCCAAATCAAACCTACTTTGAGATTTTATTTTATACCACTTAGAATGGATAAGACCAATAAAACAAGTGACAGGTCCTCTGTGAAAGGATGTGGAATAAGGAGAAAACACCTCCATTGGTGGTGGAAGTATACACTTATAGAAATCACTGTGGTGGTTTCTAAAGAAAGTATGAATCAATCTACCTTAAGATCCAGCTATATGTGACTTCTGTGCATAGACCCAAAGGTCATTTTGTTATGTTACAGAGACACTAGATCAATCATGTCTATCACTGCTCTATTCATGATAGCCAGAAATTGGGAATAATCTAGATATCGTTTAACATAAGAATGGATTTATAAAAGTCTTTTGTATTTACAAATTAGAAGGTTGCTCAACCGTTAAAAAAATAAATTCACGAAATTCACACAGCTATAAAACAACAAAAAATCATCCTGAGTGAGAGAACACAAACTCAGAAAGATAAACTATAGCATGCTTTTACTAATGTATATATGTATTTAAAGTATAGTATGTATGCAGATCTCAGCTTTTAAGTCAATAATACCCAACCTACAATCTGTAGATCCACAGTAGTGAGTTATAGAATCATGAATCAATGTGAAACAGTTAGATCTCCTGAGTAAAGAGATAAAGAGAGGATATTTATGGATTGATAGGGGAATCTGGAGTGGAAGGATCAAGTGTAGAGAAAGGGGAGTGGGGAGGGGCAACCCTGGTAAGACAGCTAAATTTAAAAACACATCAAGTGGGAGTAGATGAAGGGGGATTAAATGAAATTGCTCAAGACTCTGTAGAGGCAAATCCCCAACTGTCAATCTCTTGCCATCAGATCAAGCTGCCAGTATAAGGACTGTTACATCTAATTGAGTTGTTGGGCAAAGGGCTCCAATTGCAACACCAAATCAAGCCATGATATTTATTGCCAAGAACACAGTTTGCACTACAAAAACTGAAGGCTAGGCTCTATTGATAAAAACAACATCTACACAATTTATTGAACATACAGAATTCAAATTGGTACCACATAGCGTATCTTTCACCCTGGTGTTCTAGTGTCTTTGGTCCAGGAACATAATTTGCTGACAAACACAAATCGAGCTTACAAGATTGTTTGTTTTCTAATGAGAGAAGGAGAGATGGAAAAGAAGGTTGGATCTGGATGAAGGGAGAATGGGAGGAAACCTGTAATCGATATATATTATGTTAGAAAATATCTATTTTCAATAAAAAGAATGGAAACATGTACTTACACACCTGAATGTTGCAAGGACATCATACTAATTATGGACTCAAAAAATCATAAAAATAGGAAAAATTTATTTTTCTGTAACACAGTGTATTTTAGTAATACAGTCATTTAAATTATGGTAACAAAGCTGAAAAAACACTGCAGCTTACCACAACAAAGCAGTTGAAAGAAAAAAAAAAAAACTCTCAAACTGAGATAAGGCCTTTATCTTCCTGATTTAGGCAATCAAACCAAGTCAACTACTATACCGTGAATGTTTACTGACAATATGGGTGTGTGGGGAAGCACCCTCATAGGAGCAAGGGGAGGAGAATGGGATAGGGGAGTTTGTGAAGGGAAAACCATGAAAGGGGATAGCAGTTGAAATTTAAATAAATAAAATATCCAATAAATAAATTTAAAAATATATTGAATATAAATGTGACATTGAACATGAACCACCTAACAAACGTATTGTAAGAACTAATGTGAAATAACTCCAGGATGTCAGCAAAGCGTAAATCTGGAATATTATTAGGAGGTGAAAATTTAAGCAACATGTCTAGAAGTAAATTAGAAAAAAAAAAAAAAACCTTCAGGATTGCCTGATATTATTACTGTATAATAATGAGAATAATGTTGAAAATAGTGTGCACCATAACACAAGCAATTGTTTTTTTTACATGGCTGATAACTGAATAATAATGTGACCTCAAATTGTGTTCCCAATGATTTAACTAATTTCACTAGTATATTATGGTGATTTGTAAATATTTGTATTTTCATAAGAATTAATTATGAGTAATAGATGTAGGTGGCACAAACAGATTTGATTTTACACCAGCTGCTCAGAGCACCAAAGGGAGAGAACTGTGGGAACAAATCAGATTTCCCGAAAGGATGCAAATAATGAATCTTTTTGTTAAGAGTGTCAAGTTTAATTTGACACTGCTGTGGCAGAGCAGCGCTCTTCAGCGTGCGTTTATTTGGGGCCTTGTGCCAGCTACCTGGATGGAGTCCAATTCCTACTGAGTGAAAATCTGGCATGTCTAAGGAATGATTCCAATGTATTCAAAATTGAAACACAACATAAACATCGTCTGAATAGACTTAAACTGGGGAGAACCGTTTCAATGATGAACTTTGCTTCAGTTTCTGCCTTAGAAACTGAAGTACTAAAGTATTATTAGTACTAAAGATACCATTTCAATTTCCACCTCCCATACCGCCCCCACCCCCGCTACTGAGTAATCATCCTTGTCACTGAATATCATTCTTATTCACTCTATTTAAAGACAATCAATGCTGAACATATGTGGAGCTTTATTACCTGATAAAGAATCTAACAGCACAGGTTGATTTATTTCGTCTATGCATGTGTGACACTGCTTTCACCCATATAGTGAATGCCAAAATGCTTGTAATACAAGGTACAAGTAAATGTGGGCATAATCGGGTTAACAGACTAAAAGGAATGGGATGTTTGTAATTAAACATATTTATTCTCTCTTTAACTCTTGCCTCATTCACTTGAGTCTCAATTGTTGACCAGGGCAGGACTTGTGATAAAGCTGTACAAGGATTCACAAACACAGTATGCTCAAGTTTCCTTCAAAGCCGTCTTGTGATATGAATAATGCCAGGACACAGTTTCTGGGTAAAATCAGTCTGATATTGAGCATCATGCTATTATTCACTCACATTCTTCCCAGAATGTCAATGAACAAAAAATTCAATATCTATAGCTACAAACCATTCTTGTACCTAAGGTTCAGAGAGTGTTCCAGAAGAGGGAAGGAATGGCTGTACAATTCTGCAGATCAGGGGTTTGGCTATGCTCATAAAAATCTCAACAACTCTGCCTAAACATGAGAACAGCAAAGAGGAAATAGGTCAACATGTATAGGAGAAGAAAATCTAACCTCCCATGCCACATACAACTAAGAAAGACATTAAACTAAGGAGTGCTGAGTTGGCTAGAAATAATTATGCCATGGGAGGAGCATACCAATATTCATTTTAAATTCATACTCATATACCAATATTCATATTAAATTAAATAACAGTAGTCAATATCAAATAGTCAGCCATGGAAATTGTCATATACATTACATCTTACATAGTCAGTAGGTTATGTTTTGGAACATCTGCACACATGCATATGTACACATGTGCACTTATACACACACACACACTTGCAAAAATAATGAATGAAAACATATGTCATAAATCTGAAAAAGAGAAAGGAGAGGCATATGGAGATGTGTGGGGAAAAGAAAGAAGTTATGTAAATATAATCTTAAAAAATTCAGCTGCTCATTTGATTTAAAATATATGTCATACCAATTTTAGTTACCATTTAAAAGTGTTAGAATTCTTTTCTAGAGACTCCCTCCACCCCCAGCAGCTGCATATATATATATATATATATATATATATATATATATATATATATATTCATTCTTTTTGTCATCTTGGCTTCCCTCCTGTCTTCCTTCATAACTGATCCTGTTACCACACCTCTCCCTTTCCACCCCGTTGCCTCCCTCCCTCAGCATCCCCTAATTATTTTGTTCCCCATTCTAAGTAAGATTGAAGCACTCTCACTTGGGCCTTCATTATTGTTTAACTTCTTAGGTTCAGTAAGATGTATCATGGATGATGATGTATCAAGGATAGAAGGCTAATATCCAATATATACAAAGAACTCAAGAAATTAGACTCCAGACAACCAAATAACCCTATTAAAAATGGGTTACAGAGCTAAACAAAGAATTCTCAACTGAGGAAACTTGAATGGCCAAGAAGCACCTAAGAAATCCTTAACACATCCTTAGTCATCAGGAAAATGCAAATCAAAACAGCCCTGAGATACCACCTCACACCAGTCAGAATGACTAAAATCAAAATCTTAGGTGATAGTAGATGCTGGCAAGAATGTGGAAAAAGAGGAACACTCCTCCATTGTTGGTGGGATTGCAAGCTGGTACAACCACTCTGGAAATCAGTCTGGTGGTTCCTCAGAAAATTGGACATAGCATTACCTGAGGACCCAGCTATACCACTCCATGGCATACAATCAGAAGATGCTCCAACATATAACAAGAACATACGCTCCACTACGTTCATAGCAGCCTTATTTATAATAGCCAAAAGCTGTAAAGAACTCAGATGACCTTCAACAGAGGAATGGATACAAAAATGTGGTACATTTACACAATGGAGTATTACTCAGCTATTAAAAACAATGAATTCAAGAAATTGAACTAGAAAATATCATCCTGAGTGAGGTAACCCAATCACAAAAGAACACACATGGTATTTACTCACTGATAAGTGGATATTAGCCCAAAAGCTTAAAATAGCCAAGATTCAACTCACAGACCACATGAAGCTCATGAAGAAGGAAGACCAAGTATGGATGCTTAGGTCCTACTTAGAAGGAGCAACAAAATACTCAAGAGAGCAAATATGGAGACAAAGTGTGGAACACAAACTGAAGGAGGGGTCATCTGGAGACCATTCCACCTGGGTATCCATCCTATGTGAAGTCACCACAGGTAGACACTGATGTGGATGTCAGGAAGAGCATGCTGATAGGAGCCTGATATACTTGTCTCCTTAGAGGTCTACCAGATTCTGACATATTCAGATGGAGATGCTCACAGCTAACCATTGATCTGATCAAAGGGTTTCCAATGGAGGAGTTACAGAGAAGACTGAAGGAGCTGAAAGGGTTTGTGGCCCTATGAGGAGAGCGAGGAGAGCAACAATACCAACCAATCAGAGCTCTCCAGGGTCTAAACCAACAGCCTGGGAGCACATAGGGAGGGATCCATGTCTCTATCTGTATATCTAGGGGAGGATGGCCTTGTTGGGCACAGGTGGGAGAGGAGATCCTTGGTCTCATAAAGGCTGAACACTGAGTTGGGGGGGATTCGAGGGTGGGGAGGTGAGAGTGGGAGGGTAAGTGGGGGCACATCCTCATAGAAGCAGGAGAATGGGGATGGGTTAGGGGGGCTCAAGGGTGGTGGGGTATGAGGTAAGGGGATAACATCTGAAATGTAAATATAATATCCAATAAAAAAGGATGTATCATGGATATTCTATACTTTTTGACTAATATCTACTTATCAGTGAGTACAGACAATGAATATACTTTTAAGTCTGGTTAACCACATTCAGGATGATATTTTCTAGTTTCATCCATTTGCTCCCAAAATTCACCATGTCCTTATTTTAAATAATTGAATTGTATTCCATTGTGTAAATAACCATATTTTCTGTATCTATTCAATAAGTTCCAGAGACTAGGAATGTGAGAGACTCAAGGGGGGTGAACTTAGCTGGGTGCCCAACAGTGGGGAGATGGAATTTGAAGAGTCTACCTCCAGTACTAAGACAGGGCTCCCAGTAGAGGGATGAGGAATCCACCTCATTTTAAAATATTTTGACCTAGAATAGTTCCTGGCTAAAAGAAATACAAAGAAAAAAAAGGAGCACACACTGAAGAAATGACATGATAAGTCACCAGCCCGATTTGGTATCCACCCCATGGGCAGGCAGCAAACCATGACACTATTACTGATGCCATGTTGTGTTTGCAGACAGGAGCCTAGCATGGCTGTCTTCTGAGAAGCTCTACCAGAAGATGACTGAGACAGATGCAGATACCTACAGCCAATCACTGGACTGCAGTGGTGAACTCCTATGAAAAAGTTAGGAGAAGAATTGAAGGAGCTGAAGGGGATGGTACCTCCATAGGAAGACTAACATTATCAACTAACCTGGGCCCCTGGAAGCTCCCAAAGAATAACCCACCAACCAAGGAGCATACATAGGCAGGTCGGTGACCCTTGGTACATATGTAGTAGAGGACTGCCCTGCCTGGCCTCAATGGGAAAGAATATGCCTAATCCTGTAGACTTGATGTCCCAGAGAAGGGGGATGCTAGGGTAGAGGAGCACTCTCTCAGAGGCAAAGTGGAGGATTAGGTGAAGATGAGCTCTGGGATGGAAGACTGGGAAAGATGGCAACATTTGCTATGTAAATAAACAAAATAATTAAAAGTAAAGATGTAATGAAAAAAGAATTATTTTCATATCTTATAAATTTTAATGAGTTTATAAAATTAGAATATGCATTATATAATATAATCTATGATTTTGCATTGTGACATAATAAATAACAAGTAAAAACTTCATTTCAAATTCATTTTGATTTTATGAAAATGAGAATAAATGGAAATGTTACTGCAAATCCATACAAGAAACGACTTAGTCCCGATTCAGTATATAGCAGATAAATGAAATTCTCCCAGTAAAAAGTGAATTCAGAAATAAAACTATACATGTATCAAAGTAAAATTCAAAGAATTAAATGTAAACTATTGGAAAACACTTTTTTTCACAGTTTTCAGTTGACTTACTCACATTTCAATAATAGTCAGCATGAAAGAGTGTCCGTATAATGAAGGGCATAGCATACTTGTCCTTTAACAGCATATTTCCCCCCACAAAATGTTGAATCAATCATTACAAACCATAATATGTTCAGAAAATAACAATTCAGTATTTGTCATGTTAAATTATGTTGTGATAAACACTTGTGTATTTGATGCCCTGAAATTTGAAATAACTTTATTTCCTGCTGTGAAAATGAGAAAAGGTGGTTGATGATATCAGATTTCAGCCACACATTTGATATTGATTTGTCAGAAGGAGAATCAGTAACTACAGGCCTGAGAGACCCCACTGCTCAGATTTTCTGGCTTGAAATAAGCCTGGAGATGAGGTGTAAATAATAATGAGAAAAAGGCAAAGACCCTGGGACTAGTATAGGAAAAACTAGACCTGGACTGTAAGATACATATTCCTGGAATGCCATGTAAGTAAAGAATGTATAGATGAATATAAATTTATTACACATATTATTCAATGGTAGCTGTGTGGGAACCAGTAACAAAGCTTGCATTGAATAATATTGTTAGTCTGCTGTGCCTCATATTTTAGAAGTGAAACTGCTGAGAAATAATCTTAATCTTGGAAAAAAGGCTTAATTTGTACTTTCTACTATTTTAAAGATGTAATGTTCCTGGGAGGTAGAACAGTGCTCCTTTTATACAATAAGGGTTATGTCAAAGATGTATTTGTGTCCAAAGACTCTTTTCTTAATGTTATAATATGAAACATGAAACATTTTTCAAGTTATAAAACTTATCTGTATATGTCTATACCTGAATAAAAAATAAGGGTAATAGATTTTTCAGTGGTAAATTTTACTGTCTTAAAAAACCCAATAAATCAACAAATTGCCTCCAATATATTTTTCATGCCAAGAATTATGACAATACACATTATAAAATTCATTCTTTTGATTTTTAACAAAACTATTAAATATTACATATTATTACAATTTTGCCTCATTTGTGAGGCCAATGAAAAGTATAATGAAGGAAAAATTTTCAGTGTCAAGATCAGCAAAAATTTATTGCTACAAAAGAATCACAAATAAAGTTATTGAATACAGTTATCTGCTATGATTGAATTGTGCTTCCAATCCAATTATTTCTGATCTTTAGTCAAAGAGAAAGAAAAAGGAAGCAAAGTTGAAGTTTGTAACTCACTACACATCAACAGAACCATCTGCTAAAATATAACGAAGCCAAGCAGAGAGGTTTAAGGAGCCTTTGCCAGAATGGTAGTACTTTGTTGAAGACCCTGCATTAAGATACATAGCCTGGAGCTTTTCTAAATGAAATATGCAAAGAGTATTATAAAGTATTATTCATATCATATGATTAATTTGGTTTCTAATGAAATTTTCTTCAATATTAAAAAAGTGCAAATTATTTTTTCAAATATATTAAGACTGAGTCGGTTCAGCTTTAAGTCTCTATAATGGTTATATGATCATAAATACAAAATCAATGTAACTACCCAAACTTCTACAAATAGGTTTAGCTACATTAACTGATTACATAATATCGCCAATAATAAACAGCAGGGTGCTTTAATGCCTTGTCTTGGGTCAGTACTATTTCAGAATGTCCACATGCAAATTCTTGCTAATGTGGGGAAAGGCAGCCAGCATAGTATTAAAAACAAAATAAATACACATATTCCTGATGATGAAATTATTGTCAAGAAAACATAAAACAGAACTCACAGTCCAAGAGGTCTGCTGGTCAATGCTCTCAACTTTAAAGTGTTTTTGTTTTAAATGTAAGTTCTAAGGACTACATTTCTAACTCCTACTTCTTTTACTTGCATAAAAACAATCACATTTCAAAATTGTCTTGCTGTTTCCTCAAAGTATCTATAGTAACCACAGCCCTTCAACCAGCTGTGTTAATGTTGGACTTATAGAACTTGAAACATCTTGGATGGCTACTTTGAGTTTACCTGTCATCACACTATGAAATGTGGGGTGGGGGAAATAATGTACAGAGAGACAGTCTCATCTTTACTCTAGATTCTACTAAAGTAGCCACTGACTAGAGGATTCCTGAAGGTTGATCACATAAATGAATTGTTAACCTGCCTCTCTTTCTCTGATTTTAGTCAGGTTTGTATTGCTTGCTTTTGCTTTGCCAAATTTTAAAGGATTTTTCTTCCCTAAGATAAATAAATGTTGTTTTTATTTTAAGAGATAGTCATTGCCAGAGGAGCTGGTTAGTCAACAAAAGGATGGGTATTAGGACTATCCTGTACCTCACTGATACAAATTGGCATAATTATGCTCTAATTGTATTTTGAGAGAAAAGTTTCATTTTAACAGGAAGGGTGATGTGTAGGAGGGGCTAGGGTAGGAGGAGTACAGAGAGGAAAAAAAGGAGTAAGAAGAGGAGAAGAAGAAGGAGAGAAGAAGCTAGGTGATGAAAGAGAGAAAGAGGGGGGAGACAGGGAGGCAGATATTCATGTATCTCCACCAGTCAAAGATAGTTGTTATATCTAGGTCGGTCAGTGGGTTACACCTCTGATTGAACAATTCCAAACTTATAAAGCCTATGATTAACATTCTTTTAAAAAAATGTATAAATGCAAAAAGGAAAAGGGGGCATGGCATAGGGGTTTCCTAAGGGGGGTTGGGAGGAATGGGGATAGGGGATGCCATCTGAAGTGTAAATAAAATATCTAATAAAAAAAAAGAGATAGTCATTACTTTATAAGGAGTCTAGATTACACAGTTGATATTTTATTATAAGCATTTTGAAGGCAAATAAGAAAGATGAAGTGTTTTCATTATGGTAACATTTTAATAGCAAGAATTAATTTCTGAGCTAACTTTTAAAATACAATATTTATGGGAGGTAATTATTCATAGTTCATACTTTTTGAAAAATGAAAATAACTACATTTGAGGAGATCATCCAGCAAGAATATCTATTGTAAGCATTCGTTATTAAATATGCTGGTTTTCACATAGCAAAATATTAGAAGATTTTTAAGAATATAAAGGGAGGCTTTAAAAAAACAGTTTTCATGTCACATGCTTATCTGAGCGAATAACTGAAAAATCTGCAAAAGCAAAGCAAGAGAATTAATAATTGAGTTTCTTTGTTTTTGTATATACCAAGAAAAAATGTAAAGATATAAATTGGGTCTTAGTCTCTAAATCAATAAAATAGTAGCACACAAATTCATGATGGAAATTATATCTAAAGATATCTATAAAAAAACTATTTTAATTCTTGAAGTGAATGTTTAGTAAATGCAGCTATTACATAATACTGAATTTAAAAAGGTATACTCATATAGATTCTCTCTAGCATTAAAATCTACTTTAATCCCTATAAAATTTTTATATTATATATTGCAGATTATATATACCTAGAATATTTGTAATATTATTTAAAAGATTCTAATGAAGAAAATTAAATAAACATAGCAAAGCATACATGATAACAATGATTTATGAAATACACAATTGTACTTATGTGGCTGCTTTCAATGGGCAATCAGAAGTATAAAATGAATGACACAAAAATCTGCCAATGTTTTTAAAATATTTGTATGAATTCTAAGCAATTACAGGTCTGGGTAAGAAATGATATGTTATATAGACATCCTACATATTGGTTAATCACTGATATACACATTAATTCCATATCAATGTACAGCTATCATTTTAGTACCAAAACAAATTATTAAATTTTTATATTATGATGTAAAATACCTTTACCAGATTATGGTAAGGATTATTTCTTAACTATGTAATATGCTATTTAATACAAAGGAAAAATATTCAACTCTAGTTTAAAGCCAATTCTATTCAAAATAAGAAAATTATAATTAAGCAAATAATTATATTTGGAAGATGTTTCTAAAGTTGGAATAAAAAATACATACTATCTAAGAGATATAACATAATCTTAATATTTAAAATGAGAATTGGTCACTAATAGAAATTTCTATCTGAGATTATATATATAATATATATAATATATATGTATATATGTATATACATACAATATATATATAATATACATACAATATATATAATATATATAATATATATGTATATATGTATATACATATAATATATTATATATTATTTTATATGCATATATACATATATATTATATTATATTACATTATATACACATATTATTATATGTAATATATATAATATTATATATATATATATATATATATATATATATATATATAGAGAGAGAGAGAGAGAGAGAGAGAGAGAGAGGGCAGTTTTGCAGGGATAGTTTTATATAGAGAGGTTGCAAGTGAAGACAAAACAAGTCAGAAGGTAGAGCTATAAGATTAAAACTGATCTTGAGTTAGTTTGAGGCCAAGCAGAGCAATTCAATCAGAAGCTAGGAGAAGCCAGTTTGAATTAGTCATCTTTGACAGGAATTTTGGTCAATATATCTAGTTGAACCAAAGAAACAGAATTCAGAAAGAACCAGAAACAGTGCATTTATTCAGGAGTATGCTTCCAAGATGACAATTTCACCATAGAAAATAAAAGTGACTTTTACATTAATTCTTATGTCCACACACAGTAACACACATCTAAATAAAGCCTGTTTTGTCTATATAATGTAATTTTTCTGTATATTTTGAGGTCAGCAATTTTGTACTGGATAATAACTTACTATGCTTTTCTTTAGGGAACAATGTGTTTCTCAGATGCTCAGGGTTCCATAGTTCCTGCAGTTCTTTATGTAATATTGAGGCCTCATATTATGTTTTCCTTGGTCCACTCGTCTATCTGTATTTTCTTTTTACTTATGTCTGTGTATCATGTGTAGTGTGTAGTGTGTGTGTGTGTGTGTGTGTGTGTGTGTATGTGTGTATGTGCACTGCCCTCACAGGCTAGAAGAAAGTATAGGTGATGTCCATGAACTATTGTTACAGAGGGTTGTTTCTTGTTCTGCAATTTCAGGGATCAAAGTTGAGTCTTCTGGAAAAGTAGCCATTGTTCTTAACCACTGAACCACCTCTTCAGCCTCAGAAACTAATGTTTTGGAGTCTTTGTAATAGAATGTCCATTTAAAAAAACCCTATGAATTAGCTTAAATAAGCATTTTTAAAAGTACATAAATATATATCACTACATAATTTAACAAAACAAAGTACAGACTAATTAGAAAAAGACTGCTTTACTGTGCTACATACCAAAGTAAATGAGATAAAAGAACAACTCCCGAAGTGGGTATAGCATGATTATTTACCTAATAAGCAAAAATAGTCAATAATATCTAATACTATTAATTTTTTTAGATTTACAAAATTCTGAAGGTAATTAATGAAGGATAAACATAAAATGTAACATAGTATTTAAGTCATTAAAAATGAATAAAATATGTTTCTATATCAATACAGGACTTTAGTCACATAATGAAAGGGTGAATTTCTACATATTTACAGTGGTTAGGTTTCACATATTTATGAACCATGGCTCTGTCTGCAGAAAGCAAAGTGATAAATATACCCTTATTTCTACTAAGCTCAATGTAGAGACTAAGTGTTAATTTCTGTTAATATTTGCTTTAAAATCAGTATGACTGCTTATAATGAATAGAAATATTAACCATACTCAGAAAACTGTTTTGAGTTCAAAATCCAGTTCTGTAAGTTTTCATGTTTCAGTGATCAAGTAAATGAAAGTACAAAGCTCACTTTCTTCCCCTAAGAGAAAGTCATACAATACCTGGCACCTACCTCAGTGCTATACGGGCATCACTTATTGGAAGTAATAGGTTATGTAAACAGCAGAGAACATGAAGCTGAGCATGGCTTCAAGCAGAGTTGACTGGAGAAGCAGAATTGATTAAGTTGTATATATTTTTGACAATTGAAAAATGAATTATTAAAATTATTAAGACAAATTTATGTGAATTATAGTAAAATGGAAATATATTATAAAATCATTAAATTTTGAGCATAATGATATAAATTTTTACATAGTTTTAAATATTTTTAAAATATATTAATTCTTTAACTGATTAAAATGTCTGAATTTTGTAAATGTCATTTAGTTTTCTTATGAATGAGTGAAACACATGCATTGATAAAATGTAATACTTTGTAATTGCCTTATTCATTTTCTAATCATCACAAAATTATGAAATGTGAAGTATTTCTTTCATTCTTTTAAAAATAATACTTAATTTAAATAGAAAATATTCTTTTTTTTCAGAAAAAAATTAATTTGCAACTTATGTTAAAAATACATTTTTATAGATATAAGTAACAGACAAAAAGGCATAATTGCAAGTGGCCCTTAGATGTAAACACACTTTGTTGATGTTTCAATGCCAGAAAATGATAACTCTGCTTACATAAATGCAAACACAGTTATGTTTGTGATGTAGCATAGTGCCAGCCTACTGACATATGTGCAGAAAACCAGTCATATCATTTTATCATTTCTCACAATGGGTATTAACACTTTGACTTACCTTGATTTTTTTTAAATGTCACTAAAAACTTAAAAAGATTTGTGAATGAGTAGATTATTGAAATTGATCCTTAATTAGAACTTAATCTCCATAATCATGCATAATTGCCCATGTTTATTACTCCTACAATGAGGACACATATTTCTTTAGCTTTCAGAGAGCCAGCACAAAGCATCACAAACAGTGTTAGATAATATGATTGTGCACACTTCACTGACTTTATTTGATTATGTGTGTTATTATTCAAAGAGAGACACAAAGAGCTTAGAGTTCAATGGCCTCTGACTTTGCTAAGCAACATCAGTAAAATCAAAGACAGAGTTTCAAAAAATTCTTTAAACAGTATTCATAGAATTATACTTAAATTAAAATCATATAAAATATTGCCTATTTTTCTGGTTCTTATTTTCAAAATGTCAGGAAAACATGTTCTGGGAAGAAGGATTACATAAAAATGAGTTGATGTTTTTATTAGATCAGATAAACTCTTTAAGATATTTTTAATTTATTAGCCACATTTAAAACATGTGCCAAGGAAAAGAGCAATTTTAGAAACATTGATGTTTTCTGATGACAGAAATATTTGGTAATAGGCATAACTATCTACAGTGATCAATATGTGATTATAGTCCCTTCCAATGTCCATGCCAGACAAGTTATTATTTCAACCATCGTTTCAGACCTTGTAATTAGCACTACAATTGATATAAAATATTGTTCTCACTTCAAAAAGAATAAAAAGAGTTTATTAAACAAATAGAGTGACAATGGCCCAGGAATATAGATACAAGTCATCTACAAAAAAAAATAGATAGATAGATAGATAGATAGATAGATAGATAGATAGATAGATAGATACATACATACATACATACATACATACATACATAATACATACTAAATAGATGCTTTAATATGGAGGTAATTTCACCAAGATTTTTAATTAAACAAAAGACAATCAGTGAATATCTACGAAGGCATTTAATTCTGTATTCAGAATTAAAGAAGTTCTTAAATAGAAAATACAGAGTAGGATTTCATCTTTTGTTAGGTGAGTTCTAATAATATAAGTTCTTGCTTAGACATATAAAATTTCATGATTCTTCATATTGAAATCTTGAAGGCAAAGCACATTTTATCTATTACATTGTTTTTGCAGCTTTCGAAACTCATTGCTATTTTGTATTTCTCTTGAAGTTGAAAGCTTTTCAAACAATGTTCATACCATATCATTTTACTTTAAGACTGAGTTTATAACTCGGATAATTTGACAAAGTGTAGATCCTTCCAGTAATATGCCTGTGTTTGGGAATTATTTCAATAAACTTTGATTTTTTTTTTAAACAGCAAACCCAATTTTTAATGAAAATAAAACTCATGGAATATTTTTGATTGTGTTTTCTCCATGCCTCAACTAATCTCACACACATAGTAATCAAAACACCACATCTACAGATGAAAGTAAGACTAGTAAAAGCTGCAATGGAAATGAACAAATAACAAAGGCAGAAATTTTATAATAATATTTGACTTCTCAGTGGAAACTCTAAAAGCCAGAAGTGGGCTGCAGAGTTTCCTAAAAACTAAGAGGCCACAAATACATTGCACAGGGATAAAGATGGAGCCGAGACTGGGGGAAACCGTCAAACAGTGGATGTCCCAACCTATGATCCATCTTATGTGACAGAGCCAATCCCCGAAACTATGCTTGGCTATAAGGAGCCTAGCATAACTGTTTCCTGAGAGTCTTCATTTAGTAGCTGATGGAAACAGTTGTAGAGACCCATAGCCACACATGAGGCAGAGCTCTGGCAGTCTCTTAGAAGAGTAGGAAATAGGAGTGAGTAATCAGCAGGAGTCAAGAGCGCCACAAGAATACCTACATAGTCAAATTACCTGAGCCCATGGGAACTCATAAAGAATGAATCACCAGTCAAAGAGTATTCAGGGGCTGGACCTGTAGGCCCCTTACAAACTTATAGCAGATGTGCTGCTTGCTCTTTGTGAGTTCCCTAACAATTTGAACATGGGCTGTCTCTGACTCTGTTGCTCGCCATTGGATGCCCTTTCCCTAGCTTGATGGCCTGGTTAGGCCTCAGTGAGAAAGGATGCAATTAGTCCTGTTGCAATTTGATATCTAAGGTAGGGTAATACCCAAGAGTGGAGGGGGCTTTCCCTTCTTTGATACGAAGGGAAGGGAATAATGGGGGGAGGGATTTGTGAGGGCCGGACTGATAATAGAAGAGGGGGGGCTGTAAACAGGATGAAAAATTAATAAATAAATTAATTTTTAAAAATTTCAACTTTTTAGAATGGAATAAAAAGGAGAAGATCTTCAAACACATGGGCGCAGGGGAAAATTTTCTGACTAGAACACCAATGACTTATTCTATACAATTCCCAGAACACAGGAAGCTCAAAAAGAAGGAAGACCAAAGTGTAGGTGCTTCGGTCCTTCTAAGAAAGGGGAACAAAATACTCACACGAACAAATATGGAGAAACTGCGTGCAGCAGAGACTGAAAGAAAGGCCATGCAGAAACTGCTCCACCTGGAGATTCATCCCATATACAGTCAACAAACACAGATACTATTGTGGATGCCAAGAGGTAGGTACATTCTGACAGGAGCCTGATATAGCTGTCTCCTGAGGAGGTTCTGTCAGAGCCTGACAAAGAAAGAGGCAGATGATTGCAGCCAAACATTGGATTTAGCACTAGGTCCCCAATGGAGGTGTTAGAGAAAGGACTGAAAGAGTTGATGGGCTTTGCAACCCCACAGGAAGAACAACAATATCAACCAACCAGACACTCGCCCTCCCAGAGCTCCCCAGTAGCTAAATCACCAACCATGAGTACACATGGAGGAAGCCATGGCTTCAGCTGTACGTGTAGCAGAAGATTCCTCAGTGTAGGGGAGCTCGAAGGTAGAGAGGTGGGAGTGGGTTGGGGAGTGGCAAAACACCCTAATAAAAGCAAGAGGAGTGGGGAGGGTATAGTGGATTTCCTGGGGGGGGGGGGCAGAAAAGGGGATGAAATTTTAAATGTCAATAAAGAAAATACCTAAGCCGTCGGTGGTGGCACACACCTTTAATCCCAGCACTTGGGAGGCAGAGGCAGGCGGATTTCTGAGTTCGAGGCCAGCCTAGTCTACAGAGTGAGTTCCAGGACAGCCAGGACACACAGAGAAACCCTGTCTCAAAAAAAAAAAAAAAAAAAAAAAAAAAAAAAAAAAAAAAAAAGAAAAAAGAAAAGAAAGAAAGAAAGAAAAGAAAATACCTACATTCATACCTTCTGATATTTGACTACATTAATAAGTTTAATAAGTTTTTTAGTGGGCCCATGGATATTTCCTTCAATTGTTTGCTGATATCTTTCATATATTAAATATTCATGTGCAAAAATTTTAAAAAAAGAGTGAATTCCAGAGTATTAGAAGTTCATACTTTAAAAACCTGTACTCTAGCAAATTGGAAACCCTAAAAGAAGTGAATAATTTTCTTTATATGTAGCACCTACCAAAGTTAAATTTAATCAAATACATACCCTTTTCCTTCCTTTTTAATCTCTATTAAGTTATTTTATTTATTACATTCCAAAAGTTAGCTGTCATACTGGTTCCCCCTCTCTGAGCCCCTTTTCTGAGAGAGTGCTCCCCCACCTTCCACCCATGCCCACCTTACAAACACTAGCATTCCTTTTCCCTGGAGTATTACGTTTCCACAGAATTAGGTGCATCCTGTCTCACTGAGGCAGCTACATATGTGCTGGGGACCGTGGAGCAGCTTTGAGGGATCCGACATTAATTGACACTGCTGTTTTTCCTATGGGCTTGCAATTCCCTTCAGCTCCTTCAGTTCTTCCTCTAACTTTTCCTTATTGGTCTTTGACATCAATCAAACAATTGGCTGAAAGTATTCACATTTTGAAGATAGGTAGGTGCCTTCCTTCCTCATCTAGAGGCCATGTCTAGCTACTGGTGGAGATCTCTTCAGGTTCCATCTCCCCTCTGTTGGGCATTTTGGCTAATGTCATTCCTACTGAATCTGGGTAACATCTCACAGCTCAGCTCTCTGGTACTTTCTAGAGGTTCCCCTTGCTCCCTAAACCCCATGGCTCCATATTTTGATTCATTCTCCTGGCTCTCTTGGGCTTCCCTCCTTTCTCTCCCCTTACCTTACCCCTCCTTTTTCTCCTCCTATCTGCCCTTTCCCACTCAATTTCCTTCTTCCGTTTGCCTCCCAGGATTATTTTGTTCCCCTTCTAAGTGGGTTTCACTTGGCCTTTCTTCTTATTATTCTTTCTAAGGTCTGTGAGTTATATCATGGGTATTCTGAAATTTTTGGCTAATATCCACTTATCAGTGAGTATATAACATTCATGTCATTTTGGGTCTGGGTTACTTCACTCAAGAAAATATTTTCTAGTCCCATCCATTTGTTTGTATAATTCATGATGTTTTTGTTTTAAATAGCTGAATAGTAAAAATGTAAAAATGAACCACAGTTTCTTTGTCCATTCTTTGGTTGGGGGACATTTGGGTTGTTTCCAGAAGATACAAACTTTAAAAAGACTGATAGTTCCTAGTGAAATAGAAACAGTGGTTAAAAGTCCCCCATCCTTCTCCCCCCAAAATAAAAGTTGCATAAAGTGAGATTACTTTAGCTCAGAAATATCCCAGACATTAAAAATTATTAAAGCATCAAATTATTCTTCAAAATTGAATCTGAAGGGGCAATGCTTGTGGATCTCCTTGCCCTTGGAGATCATTGCCCCATATGATCCACAATGGGAATGACAGCAGAGATGACACAATTGGGTGACTGGAAGCTCTGTAAGTACACATGATGAATGATCACACTGGAACCAGTTGAATAGTGTCATATCAACGTTACATTGGTGATTCAAGGCTTATATAATGTTAGGAGACTGAAGGTAGGAACTTCCTCCAGGATGGGCAAAAGTCATTGGTTGTGGGTTTAGGGTACCAAAATGCCTCATTAGCACAGGGAAGCATTTCAGGAGTCTTAGGTGCTGGGTGAACCAGGTTTTTATCAGAAGAAAGGAAGTTTATCTAGTAATCTGAGGCTATCTGATATTCCTAATGTAATGAAGAGAGACTTCCATTAAGCACCTAGCCTCAGAGGACTGCCTGTTCAAGGGTGGATACCAACATCAATTAGCAAAGTTTTGCCAAAAAAATGCCCAATTTATTTTAAAAAGCCACAGTTACACTGATACCTAAGCCACATGCAGCACCAACAAAGAGAAAATTACAGATGAACTTCTCTTGTTAACATAGATGGAAAGACTTCAAATAAAATATTTTCAAATCAGATCTAAGAACATATAAAATATCATCTAACATGATCAACCAGACTTCATCCCAAAGATCTATGGATTCTTCAGTTCAATTAAACTGATAAGTATGATTTATCCTATAAATAGACTAAAAGACAAAACATACAGGTCATCTCACTAGATGTAGCAAAACCTCTTATAAAATCCAACAGCCCTTCATGATAAAAGTCCCAGAAAGAACAGGAATACAAGGGAAATATTTCAAAATAATAAGGGAAATTGAGAGCAAGCCCACAGAAAACATCAACTTAAATGGAAAGAAACAGAAAGTTCTATCCACTTTCTCCATACCCACTCAATACAGTACTAGAAATTTTCTATAGAGCAATGAGAAAATGAAAGGAGAGCAAAGAAACACAGGAAGCCAAGAATACACACAGGATAAGATAGCATCTTATACAAAAAGTGCTGAAAAAATTGCACAGGTGTATGCAGAAGAATCCAAAAATATCTATACTTATCATCCTGCATAAAACTCAAATTTAAATGGATCAAAAACCCCTACATAAAAGCAGATACAGTGGACATGATAGAAGAGAAAAGGAGAAATAGTGTTGAATTAATTAGCACAGAAGACTTTCTGAACAGAACACCTTTTGCACTGACACTATAATCAACAGTTAACATATAGGACCTCAGGAAAGTGAAATTTTCTCTATGGCAAAGATAACCATCATTCAGACAAAGTGGCAGTTTGAGAATGGAGAATATTTGTATCCATTTCATATCCAACAGAGGGCTAATATCTAACATCCATAAGGAACTAACAAAAAAAAAAAAAAAAGAACATCAAAATACAACCCAATTTAAAATGAGGTTCAAATAGAAAGTTCTCAAAAAGAGTAAACTCAATGGCTGAGAATTTAAGGTAATGTACAGCATAGTCATCAAGTAAAAGCAAATGACACCATGTTGAGATTTCATTGTAAACCAATGATAATGGCAAAGATGTGCTACTGAGACTGGCAGAAAACTTGTGGAAGTCATCAACTGCTATCTGTTTGGATTTAAGGTCTAGTCCATAAAATAGAACCCAAACTTTTCAAGTACACAAGAGTCTGAGAATAGCTGGGCCAAGGATCTAGAAGAAACTGAATTCTACTGTCCTGATATAGGGCCATAGCCATAAAATGGCTACTAACAACATTCTGCTAAAGTCACTGATCAGTGCTTTCTAAACCACCATCTCAGAAACCTCCTTCTTAAGTAGGTGGTGTCAGATACAGAGTTCCCTGGCTATACACTGTGTGGCTAATAAGAGACCTTGGAACATTCAGTACTATGTAAGATCTCTCCATGCTAATCTTCACTTCAGGGCTCAGAAAATCTTGTGAAATAGTACACATAAAGATTGAAAGTGTCAGAAGAAATGGCAGACACAAAGGAAATAAGACTTTCTAAACATGGCAGGACCTATGGGAATATGAACTCACAGAGACTGTGACAGCGTGCACAGGGCCATCATGGGACTGCACCAGGTAGGGTACTAGTACTGAGCAAAGAGGACACATGACCCAATCCCTAACTCAGACACTATCTCCAACTGATAACCACTGACAAATAAAAAATTAATTTTGTTGATGGAATTACTGTGTATACAAATCACACCGAAGGGCAGGCCCCAGGTCCACGGTTTTGTATTAGACAGCTAATACAAAATGAACTCTTGAGATCTTTGGAGGATCTTTGTCACACAGTATTTTCTTAGGTCAATTTTTAAAAATCTTAAAACTACTTTGCCTATATACTACAGCTTCAGGTTTTGTATTTTAATGAAATTCCTATGTGTATGAACATGTTTCTCTGTATCTATATGTGTTTATGTGTTTTCATGCTTCTTTCTTTCTTTCTTTCTTTCTTTCTTTCTTTCTTTCTTTCTTTCTTTCTTTCTTTCTTTCACATTGCAGTATAGTCTCCCTCTTCTCTGATTCCTCACACAGATCCTCTCCAACATCCCCCCTTCCTCTTCTTCTCCCTGCTACAACCTCTCACCTACTTCCACCCCCAATCACATCCTCTTTCACTGAGGCAAGACAAGGGAGTTCAGTTAAAGGTTAGGGGAAAAGGATTCACGGGCAGGCAACAGATTCAGGTGTTGGGGGACCCCCATGAATACCAAGCTGCACTTCTGTCACGTATATTCAGGAGCACTAGTTCTAGGCCATGCTTGCTCTTTGGTTGTTAGTGCAATCTCTGGGAGTGCTCAAGGGTCCAGCCTAGCTGACTCTGTGGGTCTTCCTCTGGAGACTCTATCCTCAGTTCTTCCTCTGACTCTTCCTCAAGATTCCCAAGCTTCATCTAATGTTTGCCTGTGAGTCTCTGCATCTGTTTCCATTAGGTGCTGCTGGGCAGAGCCTCTCAAGGACAGTAATGTTAGACATGTCAATCTGAATAATGTATTTCTGGCTTTCTAGTTTACAATTGGTGTTCCACATTCTTGTATGTATGTCTGTTTTGCCTTTTTCTGTACCATGTTTGTTCTTAAATGCAACTTGAGAAAAAATTCTGGTAAAAGGATTGAGGGCATTACAAGAGAAGGAAATGGCTTTGATGTCTATAGGAACAAATTGCTCTATCCCTGATCATACAAGCAGCTAACCCAAGGATATTAGTACAAGGGGTTCTAGAGGTGAAGGCTGATGGCCTTAACTGTTCTCTGAAAAATTTTAACCAATTCATTATGATTAAGTTTTTCCAGGAATAAGTGCTTTAGTTAGGATAGATGACAGAGGTTCTGGTTAGTCAACAAAATAATGGACTGGGTATTAGGACTATCTTGTACCTCACCGGTACAATTAGGAATAACTATGCTCTAATTGCATTTTGAGAGAAAAGTTTTATTTTAACAGGAAGGGTGAAGCTACGTGATGAGAGAGAGAAAGAGAGAGAAAGGGGGGGCATGGAGGCAGATATTCATGTGTCTCCACCAGTCAAAGATAGTTTATATATCTAGGTTAGGTATTGGGTTACACTTCTGATTGAGCATTACCAAACTTATAAAGCCTTTGATTAACATTTTTAAAAAATGTATAAAAGCAAAAAGGAAAAGGGGGCATGAGATAGGGGTTTTCTAGGGAGGGGAAATGGGGAAAGGGTATGGCATCTGAAATGTAAATAAAATATAAAATAAATAAAAAAAATGTTTTTCCAGGAAATATTTGAAGTAAGAAATGCTACCCATTATCCATAGGTTTGGTTTTCTCATTGTATCCTGGATTTCCTGGATGTTTGGGGTTAGGAGCTGTTTGCATTTTGCATTTTCTTTGACAGTTGTGTCAATGTTTTCCGTGGTGTCTTCTGCACATGAAATTCTCTCTTCCATCTTTTGTGTTCTGTTTGTGATACTTGCGTCTATGACTCCCGATCTCTTTCCTAGGTTTTCCATTTCCAGAGTAGTCTCCCTTTGAGATTTCTTTATTGTTTCTACTTCCATTTTTAAATCCTGGACAGTTTTGTTTAAATCCTTCACCCATTTGGTTGTGTTTTCTTGCAATTCCTTAAGGGAATTTTGTGTTTCCTCTTCAAGGTCTTCTACCTGTTTACCTGTGTTCTCCTGTATTTCTATATGGTGTTAATTATGTCTTTCTTAAAGTCTTCTATCATCCTCATGAGAAGTTATTTTAAAATCTGAATCCTGCTTTTCTGGTGTGGTGGGATGTCCAGGACTTGCTATGATGGGAGAACAGGGCTCTGATGATGCCACGTAACCTTGGTTTCTGTTGCTTATGTTCTTGTGCTTGCCTTTTGCCATATGGTTACCTCTACTGCTACCTGCACTCACTGTTTCTGACTGGAGCCTGTCTTTCCAGTTATCTTGCTTGTGTCAGAACTTCTCAGAGTCCAGCTGTGTCTGTCATCCTGTGATCCTGAGTTTCTGGGTGGAAGAGCTCCTGGGACTCAGGCTTCCACTGGGATCCTGAAATCCTGCTGCTCTGAGTGCAGTGGTTACTCAGCTGCTCTGAGTGTAGTGGTTCCTCCTCTGCTTTGAGTGCTGTGGTTCTTCTAGGATGGGTCAGGATATGGTGTCTTCATGGGAGCAGACCAGCTAGAAGTCTGCCCCATCCAAAAGGACCAAGTGAGGAGCAGAAGGGGGGTGGTATTCTGGAGAGCGGTGTTTGGGTGGGTGATGTGTCCTGAGTGCCCCAGGCTTTCAGCTGCAGTCCTGGGGTGGAGGGTTGTGGGCGAGGATTCTTACTTGCTGCTCTGAGTGCAGTGGTTTCTCTAGGATGGTCAGAATGTGTAGTATTTATAAAAGCAGACCAGCTAGGGGTCTGCCCCAGAAAAAAATTAACACACACACACACACACACACATACACGGAGAGAGAGAGAGAGAGAGAGAGAGAGAGAGAGAGAGAGAGAGAGAGAGAGAGGAAGAAATAACTAGGTCTACTGGATTAGTGAGCAAGAAGTGCAAGATGACAAGAGCCTGATATAGCTGTCTCCTTAGAGGTCTGCCAAAGTCTGACACATTCAGAGGCAGATGCTCACAGCTAACCACTGATCTGATCAAGGGTTTCCCAATGGAGAAGTTAGAGAGAAGACTGAAGGAGCAGAAAGGGTTTGTGACCCCATGAGGAGAGCAAAAATACCAACCAACCAGAGCTCCCCAGGGTCTAAACCACCAGCCTGGGATCACATACGGAGGGACCCATGACTCCATCTATACATGTAGGGGAGGATGGGCTTGTTGGACATAGGTGGGAGAGGAGATCTTAGGTCCCATGAAGGCTGAACACCGAGTGGGGTGGGATTTGAGGGTAGGGAGGTGGGAGTGGGGAAGAAGGTGGGGGTACATCCTCATAGAAGCATGAGGAGAAGGGGTGGGATAGGAGGTTCCTGGGTAGTGGGGAGAATGGGGTAAGGGGATAAAATCTGAAATGTAAAATAGTATTCCATAAAAATAAATAAAAAAAGAAAGCTGCCCCCCATTGGGAGAGGAGAGATCTCTAATAATAGAAAGTTTAACTCAGAAATTTTATTGGGTAAAACTGGGAGATATATGTATAATAAAGAGATAAACAGTCGATAGAAGAGATTGGACCCTTCAAGGGGGCAATAGGATTAGTGAACTGACCTTCCTGGAAAGATTGTAACATACAGATTTGACTCCCTGGCATTCTCTACGTAAGGAAATTAGGGTACATGTTCTAAGAGATAGAATTTGGGCTTGTGACAAATCCCTGGGAGAAGTTGCAAGAGCAATTAATATTGCATATAGAAAAGAGTTTAAAAAGCACTGTAGAAATAAATAAATGAATGAGCTTAATACAGAGATTCCACAAATTTAGACAATTTAAGAATATTACCATTACCCTGTTTTCTACCTTTCTGTTCTCATGCTAATGATGTAACCACAATTTTATACCCAGATGACCTACAATTAAGAGGTCTTTCTGAGAATTGAAAGTTAATGTATAACTTACTTTATCAGACATGGAATAGTGACTTTGTGTGTGTATTGTGCTTCCTGGTGACATAGTTTCATGGGCCTTTCAGGAAAAATAATGGGCTTGAGGAAAATAGTGAAAAGCCTCTTGATTGTGTATTATGTTACAACAAGCAATTGTGTAACTATAAAAAATGACATGATCTTAGGAAGACAAAGAGGGAAAAACAGATAGCTAGGGAGAGGGGGAGAGGAAGTGAGGGAGAGAGAAATGTTGAGAGAGACTCCAAATGTCCCTGGGCACAACTGCAGAATATCAATGAATAACTTGTCAGCTTTCACCTATATTTTTCCAAGAGTTTGATTTCAAACTGATCCAATCTTCTTATTCTTGAGAACCCTGAAATGCCTGAATCTGATCCTCAGCAGGGTCTGTGGTTTGTAAGATGGTTATCCTCTAATTTATGGCTAATATTCACTTATAAGTGAGTACATAAGATACATGTCCTTTTGGGTCTGAGTTACTTCTCTCAGGATAATATTTTATGGTTTCCATTTGCCTGAAAAAAATTCATGATGTCCTTACTTTTTTTTTTTCTTTTTTTTATTAGATATTTTATTTACACTTCAGATGGCATCCCCTATACCCATTCCCCCCCCAACCCCCCTTAGGAAACCCCTATGCCATGCCCCCTTTTCCTTTTTGCATTTATACACTTTTAAAAAAAATGTTAATCATAGGCTTTATAAGTTTGGAATTGTTCAATCAGAGGTGTAACCCACTGACCAACCTAGATATAACAACTATCTTTGACTGGTGGAGATACATGAATATCTGCCTCCCTGTTTCCCCCCTCTTTCTCTCTTTCATCACCTAGCTTCTTCTCTCCTTCTTCTTCTCCTCTTCTTACTCCTTTTCTTCCTCTCAGTACTCCTCCTACCCTAGCTCCTCCTACACATCACCCTTCCTGTTAAAATGAACCTTTTCTCTCAAAATACAATTAGAGCATAAATATGCCAATTTGTACCAGTGAGGTACAGGATAGTCCTAATACCCATTCCATCCTTTTGTTGACTAACCAGCTCCTCTGTCATCTATTCTAACTAGAACATTTAGTTCTGAACCTGGCTTTAGGATGAATGTCAGCTGACGACCATCCACTCAAATCTTTTCTCTTAAGGTCAATAGCTATATGTTTTCAACACCATCAGAAATCCAGAATGACAGAGTTAACTATAATTGTGGGAAGCACAAATAGTAGTTTCTAAAACTTAGCCAATTTATAGAGACCTCTGACCACCTGGACACTCGCTCTACTTCAAAACGTTGGAGCATCTGTTCTTCTGCCTTCTGGCCCAGGATCTTCTGACAGACCTTAGTGCTGCAGAATTATTAAGGGCTGATTACTCTGTCTAGGCAGATATAATCAGTCGACTATTCTGCAAGTGTGTCCTTTTCTGGACAGTAATTTGTCTGTAGAAGGAAAGTGGCAATTCTTGCCTAGTGGCTGTCTCACCACAACTGGAGTAACTCCAAGGATGCTCAATTTCTTCTTAGAATTCAATATAGGAAGCTGTCTGGAGCAGACAGGTCTCTAATAAAAATGAACATTAATACTGAAATGTTTGTCATGTCAATTCTAAGGATTTCTGATGTTTTGAAAACCAGCTATCCATGTAAGGTAATCTGGACTGTTGCCTGTTAACTCCACTCAGCTATTTCTAAATAAAACATAGAGAACACCCTTATAATAAACTCCAAGTCATGAATTTGCTATAGTCCCTTAACTCACAGGCTGACCATCTCAAATCAGTTAAAAAAAGTTAAAGAAGGGCTGGGTCTAAACTTTGTATTCCTAAATGTGTTATACTGGTACAATGCCTATGAGAGTAAGAATATTCATCTCACTCTTATATCACTAAGAAGCTCATGCCAATGAAAACCTTAAAATTTGTAAACAAAATAAATTGGTGCCATTTAAGAATTTATATCTTCATCTTGATATTAATTGTACAGATTTCTACTAATAGGTTATGGCTATGCAATAAACCCTAGCTAATCAGAGGATTATTCCGACAAAACCACTACTTTTCCCTAGAGAGCCAGCCCAACATTTACCACCTTAGTCCACAAGCCCAGGGAATAGGGGTGCTGACTCATCATTAGCTTCTTCAAGCTGATTATGGGTGTTGAGATATTAGAAGAGGAGTGGGGGGGGGAGAGCAAATTGATGATCCTCTGATGCTGTGTCTTCGCTGCCTCCAGATGGAATTCCCGGACCTCAGAGGTTTGAGCAGGTTTGCCCAGCTTGCTTGTTGAGTAGATACACCAAGGCTGATCATTCTGCAATATACAATTCTCAAAACAAATTTTAGTATCAAGATAGTTTTTGTTTTTTAAGAGGGCTGACATTTTATTAAGAGTGTTGGTTCTAACCGCTTTTCTATTTTTCCACTCTTTTATTGGATATAATATTTACATTTCAAATTTTATCCCCTTACCATATTTCCCCCACCACCCAGAAACCCCTTATCCCATCCCCCCTCCTCCTGCTTCTATGAACCTGTTTACCCACCTACCCCCAGCCTCCCTCCCCACCCTCAAATCCCCCCCCCCTCAGTGCTCAGCCTTCAGGGTACCAATGACCTTATCTCCCACCTATGCCCAACAAGGCCATCTTCCCCTACATATACAGCTGGAGTCATGTGTCTCTCCATATGTGCTCCTAGGCTGGTGGTTTAGACCCTGGGGAGCTCTGGCTGGTTGGTATTGTTGCTCTCCTCATGGGACCACCAGCCCTTAAGGTTCCTTCAATTTACTCTCTAACTCCTCCATTGGGAACCTTTGATCAGATTAATGGATAGCTGTGGGTATCTGTCTCTGGGTATGTCCAACTCTGGGGGACCTCTAAGGAGACAGCATTATCAGGCTGCTGTCAGCTTTCCCATCCTGACATCCCTATCAGCGTCTATTTTTGGTGACTGCCCATGGAATGAATACCCAGATGAAATGGTCTCCCTACAACCCCCCCCTTCAGATTCTGTCCCACACTTTGTGGGACATATTTGCTCCCTTGGGTATTTAGTTACTCCTTCTAAGAAAGACCTAGGCATCCTCACTTGTTCTTTCTTCTTCATGAGCTTCATGTCGTCTTGTAGTTGAATCTTTGTTGTTTCAAATTTTTGGGCTAATCTCTGCTTATCAGTGAGTAAATACCATGTGTGTTCTTCTGTGATTAGGTTACATCACTCAGGATGATATTTTCTAGTTCCATCCATTTACCTAAGAATTTCTCGAATTCATTATTTTTAATAGCTGAGTAATATTCCATTGTGTAAATATACCACGTTTTTTGTATCCATTCCTCTGTTGAAGGGCATCTGGGTTCTTTCCAGCTTCTGGCTATTATAAATATGGCTGCTATGAAGATAGAGGAGCATATGTCTTTGTTATTTGTTGGGGCATTTTCTGGGTATATGCCCAGGAGTGGTACAGCTGGGTCCTCAGGTAGTGCTATGTCCAATTTTCTGAGGAACTGCCAGACTGACTTCCAAAGTGGTTGTACCAGCTTGCAACCCCACCAACAATGCAGGAGTGTTCCTCTTTCTTCACATCCTCGCCAGCATCTACTATCACCTGAGTTTTTGATCTTAGCCATTCTGACTGGTGTGAGATGGTATCTCAGTGTTGTTTTGATTTGCATTTCCCTGATGACTAAGGATGTTGAGCATTTCTTAAGGTGCTTCTTGGCCATTCGAGTTTCCTCAGTTGAGAATTCTTTGTTTAGCTCTGTACCCCATTTTTTAATGGGGTTATTTTGTTTTTTGGCGTCTAATTTCTTGAGTTCTTCGTAAATATTCGATATTATCCCCCTATCGGATGTAGGATTGGTAATGATCTTTTCCAAATCTGTTGGTTGCCATTTTGTCTTGTTGACAGTGTCCTTTGCCTTATAGAAGCTTTGCAATTTGATGAGGTCCCATTTGTCGATTCTTGATCTTAGAGCATAAGCCATTGGTGTTCTGTTCAGGAACTTTTCCCCTGTGCCTAGGTATTCGAGGGTCTTCCCCAACTTCTCTTCTACTAGTTTCAGTGTATCTGGCTTTATGTGAAGGTCCTTTATCCACTTGGAGTAGAGCTTTGTGCAAGGGGATAAGAATGGGTTAATTTGCATTCTTCTACATGTTGACCTCCAGTTGAGCTAGCACCACTTGTTGAAAATGCTATCCTTTTTCCACTGGATGGATTTAGCTCCCTTGTCAACGATCAAGTGACCATAGGTGTGCGGGTTCATTTCTGGGTCTTCAATTCTATTCCATTGATCATCCTTTCTGTCTCTGTACCAATACCATGCAGTTTTTATCACTACTGCTCTGTAGTACAGTTTGAGGTCCGGAATGGTGATTCCCCCAGAGGTTCTTTTATTGTTGAGAATAGTTCTCACTATCCTGGGTTTTTTGTTATTCCAAATGAATTTGTAAATTGCTCTTTCTATCTCTATGAAGAATTGATTTGGAATTTTGATGGGTATTGCATTGAATCTGTAGATTGCTTTTGGCAGGATAGCCATTTTTACTAAGTTAATCCTGCCAATCCAGGAGCATGGGAGATCTTTCCATCTTCTGAGATCTTCTTCAATTTCTTTCTTCAGAGACTTGAAGTTCTTGTCATACAGAGCTTTCACTTGCTTTGTTAGATTCACTCTAAGATAACTTATTTTATTTGTGGCTATTGTGAAGGGTGTCATTTCCCTAATTTCTTTCTCTGCCTGTTTATCCTTTGAATAGAGGAAGGCTACTGATTTGTTTTAGTTGATTTTATATCCAGCCACATTGCTAAAGTTGTTTATCAGGTTTCAGAGTTCTCTGGTGGAAGTTTTAGGTTCACTTAAGTATACTATCATATCATCTGCAAATGACTTCTTCTTTTCCTATCTGTATCCCTTTGACTTCCTTTTGTTGTCTAATTGCTCTAGCTAAGACTTCCAGTACTATATTGAATAGGTAAGGTGAGAGTGGGCAGCCTTGCCTAGTACCTGATCTTAGTGGGATTGCTTCAAGTTTCTCTCCATTTAGTTTGATGTTGGCTACTGGCTTGCTGTATATTGCTTTTACTATGTTTAGATATGGGCCTTGAATTCCTGATCTATCCAAGACTTTTAACATGAAGGGATGTTGAATTTTGTCAAATAATTTCTCAGCATCTAGTGAGATGACCATGTGGTTTTTCTCTTTGAGTTTATTTATGTAGTGGATTACATTGATGGATTTCCGAATATTGAACCATCCCTGCATTTTTGGGATAAAGCCTACTTAATCTTGATTGATAATTGTTTTGATGTGTTGTTGGATTCGGTTTGCGAGAATTTTATTGAGTATTTTTGCATCAATATTCATAAGAGAGATTGGTCTGTAGTTCTCTTTCTTTGTTGGGTCTTTCTTTGGTTTAGGTATGAGTGTAATGGTAGCTTCATAGAATGAATTGGGTAGTGTTCCTTCTGTTTCTATTCGATGGAATAGCTTGAAGAGGATTGGTATTAGGTCTTCCTTGAAGGTCTGAAAGAATTCTGCACTGAAACCATCTGGCCCCGGACATTTTTTGGTGGGAAGATTTTTAATGACTGTGTCTATTTCTTTAGGTGTTATGGGACTGTTTAGATGGTTTGTCTGTTCCTCGTTTAACTTTGGTACCTGGTATCTATCTAGAAAATTGTCCATTTCCTCCAGATTTTCCAATTTTGTTGAGTATAGGCCTTTGTAGTAGGATCTGATAATTTTTTTTAATTTCCTCTGTTTCTGTTGTTATGTCTCCCTTTTCAGTTCGTATTTTATTAATTTGAATGCTGTCTCTGTGCCCTTTGGTTAGTCTGGCTAAGGGTTTGTCTATCTTGATTTTCTCAAAGAACCAGCTCCTGGTTTTGTTGATATTTTGTATAGTTCTTTTTGTTTCGACTTGGTTGATTTCAGCCCCGAGTTTGATTATTTCTTGCCGTCTACTCCTCTTGGGTATACTAGCTTCTTTTTGTTCTAATGCTTTCAGGTTTGCTGTCAAGTTGTTAATGTATGCTCTTTCCACTTTCTTTTTGTGAGCATTTAGAGCTATGATTTTTCCTCTTAGTACTGCTTTCAATGAGTCCCACATGTTTTGATATGATGTGTCCTCATTTTCATTTGAATCTAAAAAGTCTTTTAATTTCTTTCTTAATTTCTTCCTTGACCAAGTCATCATTGAGTAGAGCATTGTTCAGTTGCCAAGTGTATGTCGGTTTTCTGTTGTTTTTGTCCATGTCAAAGACAAGTCTTAATCCATGGTGGTCTGATAAGGTACTGGGGATTATTTTAATCTTTTTGTATCTGTTGAGGGCTGTTTTGTGACCAATTATATGGTCTATTTTCGAGAAGGTACCATGAGGTGCTGAGAAGAAGGTATATTCTTTTGTTTTAGGATGAAATGTTCTATAGATGTCAGTTAAGTCCAATTGGTTCATAACTTCTGTTAGTTTCATTGTGTCTCGGTTTAGTTTCTGTTTCCATGATCTGTCCATAGCTGAGAGTGGGGTGTTGAAATCTCCCACTATTATTGTGTAGGGTGCAATGTATGCTTTAAGTTTTAGTAAAGTGTCTTTTATGTATGTGGGTGCCCTTACATTTGGGGCATAGATGTTGAGAATTGCAAGTTCCTCTTGGTACATTTTTCCTTTGATGAATATGAAGTGTCCTTCTTTATCTTTTTTGATTACTTCTGGTTGAAAACTGATTTTATTTGATATTAGAATCGCTACTCCAGCTTGTTTCTTGGGACCATTTGCTTGGAAGATTGTTTTCCAACTTTTTACTCTGAGGTAGTGTCTGTCCTTTCCACAGAGGTGCGTTTCCTGAATGCAGCAAAATGTTGGGTCCTGTTTACGTATCCAGTCTGATAGTCTATGTCTTTTTACTGGAGAATTGAGTCCATTGATATTAAGAGATATTAAGGAAAAATAAGTGTTGTTTCCTCTTATTTTTGTTATTGGCAGTGGAGATATGTTTGTGTAGCTACCTTCTTTTACGGTTTTTGGAAGATTACTTTCCTGCTTTTTCTAGGTTGTAGTTTCCCTCCTTGTGCTGGAGTTTTCCAACAATTATCCTTTGAAGTGCTGGGTTTGTGTTGAGATACTGTGTAAATTTGGATTTGTCATGGAATATTTTGGTTTCTCCATCAATAATGATTGACAGTTTTGCTGTGTATAGTAGTCCAGGCTGACATTTATGTTCTTTTATTGTCTGTATGATATCGGTCCAGAATCTTCTGGCTTTTATGGTCTCTGGTGAGAAGTCTGATGTAATTCTTATAGGTCTGCCTTTATATGTTACTTTGCCTTTTTCCCTTACTGCTTTTAGTATTTTTTCTTTGTTTTGTACATTTGATGTTTTGACTATTATGTGGCGGGAAGTATTTCTTTTCTGGTCTAAACTATTTGGAGTTCTGTAGGCTTCTTGTATATTTATGGACAGCTCTTTCTTTAGGTTAGGGAAGTTTTCCTCTATAATTTTGTTGAGGATATTTACTGGTCCTTTAAATTGGGTGTCTTCCCCCTCATCTATTCCTATTATCCTTAGGTTTGGGCTTCTCATTGTGTCTTGGATTTTCATTTGTTAAAGATGCATTCTTTATTTGTTTCTACAGTTTTGGTTTCTTTTCCAAAAATCAAGTATCCATGTTAGTTTAGATTTACTAATGGTTCTTGGATTTGATTCCATTGATCAACTTGTCTGTTTTTATGTCAGTACCATGCAGATTTTATTACTATTTTTCTGTAATACAGCTTGACATTAGTAATGGAGAATGTTGTTTTTTCATATGAAGTTGAGAATTGTTCTTTCAAGATCTATAAAGAATTGTGTGAGGATATTGATGACAATTGCATTGAATCTGTAGATTGCTTTTGGTGAGATGGCTATTTTTACTATGTTTATCCTACCAATAAATGAGCATGGGAGATCTTTCCATCTTCTGATATCTTCTTCAATTTCTTTTTTCAAAGAATTGAAATTCTTTTCATACATTTTTTAACTTAAATGGTTAAAGTTAAACCAACACTCAAATGGATATAACAGGTATCTACAGATCATTTTGACCAAACACAAAAGAATATTCTTTTTCAACACTTCATAGAACCTTCACCAAAACTGACCATATACTCACTCACAAAGCATGTCTCAATAGATACAGGAAAATTTAAAAAGTCCCCTGAATCTTATCAGACCACCATGAATTAAAACTAGATGCCAACAACAACCAAAACAACAGAAAGTCTACAATCTCATGAAAAATGAACGACTCTTTACTCAGTGACCTCTTGGTCCTGGAAGAAATAATAATAATTTTAAAAAAAGAAATTAAAGACTTTCTAGAATTCAGTGAAAATGAATGCATAATATACCAAGACTTATAGGATACAATGAAAGCAGTACTAGGAGGGAAGTTCATAGAATTAAGTACATTCATAAAAAAATAGAGAAAACTCATACTATTGTATAAAAAGCACACTTCAAAGCTCTAAAACCAAAAGAAGCAAACCCACCTAGGATGAGAAGAAGGCAGGAAATAACCAAACTTAAGACTTAAATCAATAAAATAAAAACAAGAACAAGATAGAAAGAATCAATAAAACAAAATTTTGTTCTTTGACAAAAATTAAGAACACAGAAAATCTGTAACCAAACAAACTAAAAGGCATAGAGAATATCCAAATTACCAAAATCAGAAACAAAAAGAGGGACATAATGACTTCAAGGAAATCCCCAAAATCACTAGGTCTTACTTCAAAAACCTTTACTCCACAAAGGTGTAAAATCTAGACAACATGGAAAGATAGTTTGTTAGATAACACTTACCAAAAACACATGAAGACAAGATAAACAGTTCTCATGTGTTTGCTTTGGCTCTATTTTTTCCACTTTTTTTTTTGGATGATATATCCTTTTATGGTTTGCTTTTATGTTTGTTTGTTTTCTTTTGTTTTTATCCTATTTTATTCTTATTCTTTAAATGCCAGTTTATTTTCTAAGGAGAGACAGGAAGGAAGAATATTCAACTGTAATGGGAGATAGAAAGACTCTTATAGTAGTTCAAGGAGATGAAACCTAAATCAAAATATATTGTATGAATATATTTATATTTTATGAAAATATAAACATAGAAAAATCATAGAAAAAATAAATAAAGAATATAGAATCAAAAAGAATATTGAAATATATCTATTAATATGTAAGGTTTAGGTTTAAATTTTAAATATTTGAAAATTATGTTTTAATAATCCAGAAGGTAAAATTTTAAATTTTTTATGTTTTAAAAGATAACTATTCTGTTTTGTATGTCAAATTAGTAACATATGTTAATATTCCCCAAATTTCTTCTTCTCCTATGTTATCCAGTTATGTTTTATGATAATTTATAAATTGTTTTAACCAACCTGTTTTGGATAAGTAAGCAGACTTGAGTCACAAAACAAACTCACATGACTCGTAAGTTTATGGATGAAAATCGTATAGTCAGAATAAACTAACATACACTTTTTATCATTGAAGACAAAAATGTAGATTGATATATACAAATAAATACAGCATTAAGAATGCTAAGCAGACATACTCATGAGTACACCCTAAACATCTATTTCTGTACATTTCTAAGTGAATTTTCAAAAGCAGTTTATGCTATAAAAATATGTTCAAAAATAATATATGGCATGGGTTACTTACTCCAATTCACTACAACCTTTCTCATTTAATGAATGTATAATGTATAATTCTCAGAATAAGGGGCTAGATTTTTAAGCAGTTGGGATCAATACTAATTGTGATATGAAGAATGTTGTAGACTTTTATTTCTATCACAGACTTTTTTTTCTTATGATGTTACTTTGTGTATATATTTTTCAAACTATGAATAAGAATAAATAGAAGACCCTGATCATTTGAATAAATGCAAATATGGCCAAACTAAAGTTATTCTGGTGTCTGTAAGTTTAATGGGGTGCTGAATTGCAGAGAGAAGAAACTGGATCTTGATGTTATTAGACATGGTTCAGAATGCTTGTCCTTGACATTATTACATAAAATAACAATGCAGAAATCTAAGGTACATTTATGGTCAGCAAATAAAAATTGTTGGCAGAGATTGAAATGTCCTGAGAAGGATACTGTGACCTTACAGTATAACTGAAGCATATCAGTAAGCAATGACGGTAAATTAAGATAAACACTATTGAGAAGGAATATAGTGAGTGAGCCGGTATGCACATTTTTTTTAATGAGCTCTCTAGATACAAACTTTAAAACATAATTAAAATATACTGTTTTTAAAAAGCATCTATGGTTTCTGTACCTTTTCAAAATTACCTGGTAATTTTTACCATACAAAATTTAAGAGCAGGAATTTAATTTGTTTAATGATAATATGTCCTAGCATCCAATATTAACTGAAGAAAATTACTATAGTCATTTTATGTCCACCAAGGAATAGTATTCTGATAGGATTTTTGTCAAGTTTATAGTTTATGTAATTATAATTAAGCAATATAAAGAAGGACACTCTAAGTAGCACCATTATTTTGCTTTATCCGTGTTTCCTTATGCTTGATGCCATTTATCTTACTGACAGTGATATATTTTCTTGAGTTGGAATGTCCTTGATACTTACTTTACATTTAACATTAAGTTAATTATTATTAGCCAGCTATGGTTTAAGTTTTAAAAAGTTTTGTCTATGATACATCAAATATGGTAAATAAAAAAAATATTCTTTGAAAATTTGACAGGCAGAAAATGATTACCAACTCACAACCTCAACACCTTGAAGGTATAAGAAACAGCACTATGGCCTTCAGTTTTACCTGGTCTGCAAAGAAAGTTTATGCCTTGTATTACAATTAATAAGCAACATATAAAATTGGCAAGTATGTGATTTAACATTTTATTAGACCACATAATAGGAATAAAAATATTACCAAGAATGTTAGAAGCAAAGCTGGTAAAATTTGAATTCAGTTTGTACTTTAATCTACATGGTTTACTTGTTTTAATATTTCAATTATGCCATAATAAGGCAAAATACAAAACAAAAGAGAATGAAATAATATTATAGCAAATCTGTGTGATAGTAAGAGATGCCTTACTAGTAAGAGCAGGTCTGAAGGTCTGCTCCATAAAGGAAATTCATGTCAACTACTGGACACCTAGCCAGCCAACTTTGGATGTTGAGTTCATTCACTGTAGAGGGATCACAAACTACTGCCATTTCACTAAACCAATATAATTTCTAAGCATGATGTAAATGTATTTTCTTATATATACAGATAAATGCAGTTTAACCGCTCATCAGAGAAGTTTCATTTGTAGCCCACAGGAAACATTACTGTCATAGTGAAGAACAATTGACCTTGTAGTGCTCAGCACAAAGCAAAATATCTACATCACAGTCCTTACATCCAAGGTTTAGTAATCATTCTGGAATATAGGGCAGAAAGAATTTACTAGCCCAAAGACCAAGATGTATGCTACAAGATGATGTTTTCTCTATGTAACAGGGTGTTACCATAATTAAAAAAATAAATGTAAAATGACAGTAGTTTGTAATCAGAGATTATAACCAAAGTATTGATTGCTCATACTGTATATGTTTATAGGTATTTAGTTGAAAATAATAAATAAAATAATATTAAAACAAAAGGTACATGTATTTTTATAGGTGTTAAAGAAACTTTAGAAAATAAGAATACACCATAAGTCTCAAGATTGGAAGTACATAGTAGAAATCTGTTGTACAACAGAAGTTCTACAGATTGTGTCTCCAATACCTAATGGTGATAAGTTAATTTTGATAATCTGCAAGCTGCCTTTAGTCTAACAATGACTAAATGTCCATATGGCTATAGTAAGAAAAAAATGATAGAAAGTAAAAAGCAAATGAACTTAAAAGGTACACAGAAAAAGAAAAAATAAGTTCTTACTAATTCAGTTTACAGTATTTAATTGTAGAAAAACTTTCTTATATTTACCTAGGCTTCTTTGCAATATATGTTTCACCAATTTATTTCTTGGATTTTATTTTTGATCTGTCCATAATCTCTTTTAAGAGAAGTAACCCAAATAAAAACAGTCAAGTGGCAAGCAGGATTTTCCCAAGTTAAAAAATGCACTATCACATCATTGTTAGTAACATAGACCCACAAAGGACTGTCCAACTATGATCATCAATTTTTGTTTTAGTCCTTCAAATTACTTAGCAATATTTTTTATGAATTGTAAAAATTCCATTCCTCTGGTGGCAGTGGCAACTTCAACTCTTCTGCTTTGGGTAGACTGAGTTTTAATCTTTTAAAATATTTGTCAAAATTTCTTGAGTTATCAAAAGCACAAGAGAATTAAAGTTAATGGTTATGATTATTATGGAGTTGAGAGTACAAATTGTCAATGAAGCATATCTAAAGTAAATAATCAAAATGTAGCTATGTGCATTGCTTAACATTTTTCAAATGTATATTGTTTATTGGTCATTACCTCTATCGCGCATCCCCCGAGCCCTTTGCCACCCGTGGACGAGAAAACACGAGAGGCAGAATTTGGGTAGTTACTGCAAACGAGGACTTTACTCAGTATCACACACGTGGAAAACGCGGAAGGACGCGGAAGGGCGGAAGGGCTGAGCCGCAGAAGGGGCCTTGCTTAAATACAGCCTAGAGTGACATATTCACTTCTGATTGGCTGTTCACTCACCACCCAATATTATGTCTTGGGATTGGCAGTGACTTTGGCACGCCTTTTGCCTATTGCAACTGTGCAGTCAGTTGTTTACAATTGGGAAGACATGCGGCCAGCACCATAATCTACTGATTGCGGCTCTCTACATCTCTCCCTGTTTAAATTATTAATACGAAACAGCCTTTTGCCTATTAAACGCAGTATCAATCAAGATTCGAACTCAAGCCCGATCAAGCAAACTCCATCTTGGGGGAATAAGCGATCAAGAGCTTATAGCCCAAAGATTTTCCCTTACCCTTCCAGATGCGATGGAAGCAAGTCCTCTGGGTGCAAGGGCTAAGGGGATGTAAAGAGGAATTGACACCCATCCCTTTGCAATGGAGTATAGCTCCCAGGAGTGCAAGGGCTGTCAACCTACTATTTAGGTACCACAGCTATTCAGGCAAGGGCTGGCTGGACTTAGACCTCTCATCTACCCAGTGCAATGGGCTGAACCCTTGGGGTGCATAGACTGAGGGTCTCAGTCATCGGCTACTTTCTTAGCCTAGATAGTCAAATTTCAGGGAGAGATGCTTGCTCTAAGGCTGTGAGTGCTTAGGCTTTAGCTACCTTGTCACGTTTTTGCTGGGCTTTGAGCTTACAGACCAACCTTCCATGAACAGGAATCCACATCATAGGGCTGTATCAAAACAGGCCTACCTTCCCTTTTAGAAAGAAAGGCAGAAGAAATTCAAGAAGTAAAATCTCCAGGGGTAACATGTTCCACTCGTGTTCCAACAAGGCTCGAAATCCAGATCTGCAATTGGTGTTGTACCTGGTCCAACTTCCCATTCCACTTTCCTTTTAAATAAGCAGAAAGATTATGACTTTAAATAAATGTATCATTTACAAATCTCAGAGGTGTAATACCTGGATGTGGGGTTGCTGACACTCAGCTTATTTGAAGCACATCCGTGAGCTGCTACACATGGGCTTGGAGCCAATCAACTCTCTGATTGACCAAAGTCTCTTTTAAGTCTCCATAATGATGTACTGGGATGGGCACAAAGGTAGGCACATGCACAACCAAGGCTAGGTCTAGTGATCCATTCTAGCCTTGTGCTAAAAAGCACAAAAAAAGATTCTTACAATCTCAGATATCAGAATTATTCTAAAAGTTGGATAACATAAAGAAAAATGGAGGGTCTACACAAACCAACACCGGTTGTGCAGATGCAATCTTAAACACCTTATTAATTTTAATGTCATTCAAATGGCTAAAGATATTAAATCATGTAGCCGAAACATTCTGCACTTCATGAAAAATATCATTCAACAAAACAAAGGCAGATACACCCTTTTTTTTAACATTTTAAACAGTGGCTACAACACATAATTTAATTGTGTTGAAGCAGGATAAACTCAAGAAAATATATATCTGATTTAGTTTAGGACTTACCTCCCTTTGAAAACATTAAACAGAGGTTTAAATCCTCCTATGGTTAAATTAAGTCCAGCCTTTAATGGCTGAGCTATCTCTCTACCCCCAACTTGACTCGAATATTGAAAGACACTGTCTTTGAATCCTTTTTTGAAGTAACAAGTATTTTAAAAAAATTTTAAAGCTCATTATATTGAAGCAATAGCTTGCAGAAAAAATTTCTTTAGAGAAATCCACTAATAAAGTATCACACAATGAATAATATACACCAAAAGATTTAACCTCTTAATTTTTTGTATTAAATCAACAACAATATTTGTATATATATAATGTAAAACAATTAACCATTTTCTGAAGCAATTATTTTTAACAAATATCACTTCATGGGCTCTTAAAAATTATGAATAAATTTATTAACTGTAAATCTTTCACCTTTACCAGAAATGTAAAGGGATAATATAAAAACATCTTTTATATCTATAAAATTCTATAAGCATTTATTAAAATGGCAGCTGGAATAGACAAGTTAGGTTGTATAAATCTTAAATTTGAACTTTATTTTGGATTAATTTAATAACCAATCTTTTTTAGTCCCATGAGAATATTGGATAAAAGCCAATCTTATTCTCTAACAATTGTTACACACATTAAAGGAATCCAAAGCATCTCATCCTCAACAACTCCAAATACAGAGAAATTAAAATAACCTGAACCGTATTCTATCATCAGGCACAGCTATACTCATGGAGGGAAGCAGGCATAATTTTAATTTCTGCAGCATAAACATAACCTTTAGCCCACAGACTGTTGTAAAATCTTTGAGTTTTAGGTTTATCTCTCTTCTCACAAGAAACACAGAAATCTTTGTAAGCACATTTTTAGGATCTGGTCTGAAGACTCAGAACAAAGGAGCTTAGCACCTGGGCTTCTGTAGTTCAGTCTGCATTTCTTAATTCAATTGTAAATGCGCTTAACCTCCCTCTGCCTGCTCTGAGGCTTGGCTACACCGAATTGTGTGGTTTTGGTTTTAACTTTGAACCTTAAATTTAAACTGTAAACCTTAAAAGACACGTGTTGTATCTTTTCTCTATAAACGTAGGCAAATCAAAAATTTTCAAACTCTCGGTTGAGCTACCAACTGTAGCCAATGGAATATGGCTACAATGGGTGAGGGGGTGGAGGGGTGGGGGGTGGGGGGGTGGGGGGGGTGGGGGGGGTGGGAGGGGTGGGGGGGTGGGAGGGGTGGGGGGGTGGGAGGGGTGGGGGGGGTGGGGGCAGCATGGCCACGGTGGCCGGCTCCAGGCCTCGCTCCGCCATCGCCACTGCGCCAGCCGCGTAGGGACCCAAATTGTTTTCAACTGTGGAATAAGCACAAACAGCCTCCCTTCCTGGCCATCTCGCAGGCCTATCTCTTCCCTGACCTTGGAAAAGGAAGGTCAGGAAGGATGCGGAAGGGCGAAAGGGCTGAGCTGCAGAAGGGGCCTTGCTTAAATACAGCCTAGAGTGACTTATTCACTTCTGATTGGCTGTTCGCTCACCACCCAATATTATGCCTCGGGATTGGCAGTGACTTTGGCACACCTTTTGCCTATTGCAACTGCGCAGTCAGTTGTTTACAATTGGGAAGACACGTGCCCAGCGCCATAATCTACTGATTGCGGCTCCCTACAATTACCTAATGCAATTTGCTAGTGGTACCAACATTTTAATCATACTTCAGTAGAATCAGGCCAGCATTATCTTTATGTTTCATTAACAGAGGCGGTAACTGAGAAGAAAAAACTTTTTTCATATATTGTTATAGTAACAAAGAATGCATTATTTTCTGAGACAGTGACTCATACCTCCCAATATGTTCTCAAACTCAGAACAAAGAAGGTTGACCCTGGATTTCTAATGCCCTTTCTTCCTTAAGAGATAAAATTACAGGTATGTGGCACAGCGGCCTGGTTTATGTGCAAAACTGACTGAACTTAGGGCTTTGTGCATGAAGGATAAGCATTTGACTAACTAACCTAGGTGCACACCTGCAAACATGCATTTTTAATTTCTGTACTTGAAAATACTGAAGTTAACAATGAAACAAAGAAAACAATGGAAAGCAATTTATTTATGTAAAAATATTTTGGTAATTTATTTTCTCATATATTATCATATTCTGACCGCAGTTTCTCCTCCCTCCCTTATCCCCTACCTCCTCTTCTATACTTTCTTCATCCCCATTCATTCCTTCTCCATTTCCCTTCAGAAAAATACAAGGATATCAACCAACCATGGCACAACAACTTGCAATGTGATCAGGCACCTTCCTTCATATTAGGGCTGAATGAGTCAGTCAATTCAGTGGAAGATCAAACACCCAAAGAAGAAACTGTCAGTGATCCCTCTTGTAGGAGTTCCACAGAAACTCCAAGTTACACAACTCTAACATATATCCAGAGGGCCTAAGTTAGACCCATGTTGGCTCTATGACTGTTGGTTGGTTCAGGCTCAGAGAGCCCCTATGAGTTCAGGTGTGTTGATACTGTGGGTTTTCTTGTGAGGTCCTTGATCCCAGTGCCTCCTAGAATCCATCATCTCACTCTTCCTTAGGATTATCTGAGTTCTGCCTTCTGTTTGGCTGTGGGTGTCTATACCTTTTTCCATCAGTTGCTGGATGAAGCTTCTCTGATGACAATTGGATTAGCACCAATCTATAAATATAGCAGAATATCATTAGACATCATTTTAATGATTTTTTTTTTTTTTTTTTTTTTTTTTTTTTTTTTTTTTTTTTTTTTTTTTTTTGCCAGTTGTGCTTTGTTTGGTTCTATGCTGGGTCTCTGGGTTATCTAGCCTCTGGTTTTGGAGCAGTTTCAAGGGTAAGCATTCTCTTGTGGCATGGATCTCAAGCTGGGCCAGTTATTGGTTGGCCATTTCCACCATGTCAGTGCCACTTTTACTCAGGCTTAATAGACTGGAAGGATGAGTTACAGATTAAAAGTTTTGTGGCTGAGGTTGTGTACCAAACCGTCCACTTGAAATCTTGCCTGGTAATAGAAGATGGCAGGTTCAGGTTCTGTACCCTTATTACAAGGTATCTCAGCTATCGTCACACTAATTGACTCTTTGGATTTTCCATTGTGCTAGATTTTTTTGTTGCCTCCCGAAATTACAGTTGTCTCCCAGTATTCTTTTTCTCTATCTTCTCCCCACCTGATTCCTGTCCCAGTCTACCTGTAATATCTATTCTATGTCTCCTTCCTAGGGAGATCTGTGTATCCCCCCTTGAGCACTCCTTGTTACTTACCCTCACTGATCCTGTTCATTCTAGCATGGTTATTATTTATACCTAATATCTACTTATAAGTGAGTATGTACCATATTTGTCTTTCTGGATCTGAGTTAAGTTGCTAGGTGACTTTTTCTAGCTCCATCCATTTGTGTGCAAATTTCATGATGTCATTGTTTTTAAAGCCTGAGTAAAAATTTTAAAGTAAAAATCCATTGCATAAATGTACATTTTCTTTGTCCATTCTTCTGTTGAGGGACATCTAGGTTATTTCCAGTTTCTGGCTACTGTGAATGAAGCTGCTCTAAATATAGTTGAGCAAGTGTCTTTGTTAAGGATAGAAGAATGTCTTTTGGTTATATGCTCAGGAGTGATATAGCTCATTTGTGAGGTAGATTAAGTCCCAATGTTCTGTAAAACCACCATGTTGATTTCCAAAGTGACTGTACAAGTGGCATAATGTCATGAAGTTTGCTGAAGGAGGTAGAGACAAAAAATTATAAAATTAATTTATGAACCCTTAAAAGCAAAATTAAAGATATCTATGACCCAATTTTAAAGTTACTACAACAATCTCATAAGCGAAGTAAGATTTGAATACATGTTTCTATCTAGTATCAAGGTGTAAGATAGTTTTTGCGTATAATGTCTGTGAATTGGGTACTGCATTGAGACTCCTATTTAGAGTGGCCTAGCCTTCTGTTGTGAACTCATGTTACTTAAGAGAATACAATTCAGAATTAAGAGCAAATAGAAACTAAGCTGATAGTTTTACAGTATCTTTATAGAAAAGAAATGAAATTTCTTAAAACTGTATTAAGAGCTATTGAGAAAAATATGTTGCCTCACTTGTTACTTCTGAACAGATATTGGATTAGAAACAATGCACATTTTAGAGGAATAGATCAACGGGCAACTGAAGCAAACAAACAAAAAATACAAAACCAAACCAAGAATCAAACCAAAAACAAATACTGAATAGCAACACTCTTATGTGGTTTTTTAACAATCTACCTGAAAGAAGAGGGCTAAATCAAATGTTGGTTAGTAGGATTGAGAGTTCAACAAAGAAATCATTGGGTAGCATGGATCCTCTCCTCACATTGCTGAAGAAATGGAATTAGAGTAAGTTTCTTATAGGATGAAAGAAAAATATTAGTTCAAAAGAATACCGAACCATTTTTGAGAAATCCAAAGATTGCTTAGAAATTTTAAAGAAATTTGAGACTGAGAAACAGTGAAATAATCAACTATTTGTTTTTTTTTACCATCTTGCTGATATAACCTAAACTCACTTGTATTGCATATATTGAAAATTTGTATGTATATAAAGTAATAAAAATATTGTACATCTACTATGAAAAGAATTGTTTGCAGGTTTTCTGAATTATTAAAATTGTATCACTATTTTTATTAGAGACCCTTAAAAAGTTTTAAGGAGTTTCTAGAATAATGTATAATTTTATGAAAAACATAATGTATGGAATTTTGCAAATTCCTGACATTTTAATATATTTAGTGTGGAAACACTATGTAAATTATTTGATAAACATATAAATATAATTAAAATTATTTAAATAAAAAGGATAAAATATTTTCTTAGCCGGGCAGTGGTGGCACATGCCTTTAATCCCAGCACTTGGGAGGCAGGGACAGGCGGATTTCTGAATTCAAAGCCAGCCTGGTCTACAGAGTGAGTTCCAGGACAGCCAGGACACAGAGAAACCCTGTCTCGAAAAACCAAAAAAAAAAAAATTTTTCTTAAAGCATAAATTTTCAAACATTTATAAAAATTGTATTATATGTAAATATTATAAATGACAGACTTTTAATTTTTGCTTCTTTTTTCTTATGTGTTATAATTCTGTTTAAATTGTTTTTCTGATATTGATATATAAATTTCTTTAAAAATATTAAAATAATTCATAATATTTTTGCTTGCTTGTTTACAGGAACCCAAGATATTATATATTGTTTTTGGTTATTAGAAAGTGTATTTTTTACCTGATTTCTTTCTTGGGCCATGTGATATTTGTATAAAGTATGACTTCTGAGCTTTGTTTTGTTTTGTTTGTTTGTTTGAGCTATTTATTTTTTTTTATCTAGCAACTTTTCTAAAGGTGTTTTACAACTGCAGGAGTTGCCTGGTAGAATTTTTGGGGTTGCTTCTATAAACTATCATATCATCTGTAAAAAACATTCTAACTTCTTCTTCTCCAAATTGCATCATCTTGATCATTTTCAGTTTTACTACTGCTTCACATAGAACTTTTATTACTATATTGAATACATATGGAGAAAATGGCCAGCCTTGTCTCCTTCCTGATTTTCCTAAAATTGTTTCGCATTTCTCTCCATTTAATTTTTTATATTTTAATTTTGATATTTGCTATCAGTTTGCTGTAAGTTGTCCTTATTGTGTTTACTTATTTTTTCTCTTTTTTAATTATTAAATTTATTTTTATTTATTTTTTAATTCATTATTTTATTTATTTACATTTCAGATGTTATTCTTTTCTCCAGTGTCCCCTCCACAAACCTTCTTTTGTCTCTAATCTCTCTAAGGCTTTTTATCACGAAAGGGTATTAGATTGTGTCAAAAGATTCTTCAGCCTCCAATGGGTTAATCACATGGATTTGTTTGTTTTTTCAGTCTCTTTTTAATATGATAGATTACATTGACTGACTTCTATATGTTAAACCATCCTTGTATCTATAGTGGATGGCCTTTTGATGGGTTCTTAGATTCAGTTTGCAAACATCCAACATTTTATTGAGTATTTTTGCATCTGTTTTCATGAGGGAAATTGGTCTATAATTTACTTTCTTTGTTGAATCATTATGTTTTTTGGAAATCCATCTGATCATAGACCCATAAAATGAATTTGGCAATGATTTCTCTGTTTCTATTTTGTGGAATAAGTTGAGAAATATTGGCATTATCTCTTCTGTGAAAGTCTGGTAAAATTTTGCATTCAAGCTGTCTGGCTCTGGGATTTTTGTTTGTTTGTTTGTATGACAGACTATTAATAACTGCTTCTGTTTTCTTGGGTGTTACAGTTCTGATTAAATTGTTTTTCTGATCTTGATTTAACTTTGGTATGTAGAATTTGTTAAAAATTTTATTTATTTATTTTTAATTTTCCAATTTTGTGAAGTATCAGTTTTGAAGCATGATTCTTCACATTTCCTAAGTATCTGTTTTTATGTTCTTTTTTTTTTTCATTATTTATTTTGTTAATTTGAATATTCTCTCAATGTCTTTTAGTCAGTTTGGATGGTAATTTGTTTATCTCCTTGTTTTACTTAAAGAACTAACTCTTTGTTTCATTCATTCTTTAAAATGTTTTCTTTGTTTCTACTTCTTTAATTTCAGGCCTGAATGATTATTTTCTGCCATTTACTACTCTTGGGTGAGCTTATTTCTTGTTGTTCTAGAGACTTAGGTGTTCTGTTAAGTTGCTAGTATAATATCTCTCCATCTTTTTTTATGTGTTTAGTGCTATAAATTTTCCTCTTAGCATTGTTTTCTTTGTGCCCCATAAGTTTGAATATTTTGTGTATTTATATTCATTAAGTTCTAGGAAGTTTTTAATTTCTTTTGTCACTTTTGCCTTTACCCACTTATCATTTGGTAGGCAACTGTTCAGTTTCTATGCCTTTGTAGGCATTCAATTGTTTCTGATGTTGAAATCCAGCTTTAATCCTTTAATTCATGGTTGTCTTAAACGATACAGAAGATTATTTTAATTTTCTTGTTTATGGTGAGACTTTCTTTCTTACTGAATATGAAAGCAATTTTTTTTAGAATGTTCCCTGAAATGCTGAGTTCTTTTGTGTTTTGGTGAAATGTTCTGTAGATATCTGGTATCTGGAAGGCCCTTTTTGATCATATCATCTGCTAGCTTTCTTATTTCTCTGTTTAGATTTTTTTCTGGATGACTAGTCCATTAGTCACAGTTGAGTATTAAAGTCCTCTATCACTGTTTGATATGCATCAATTTGTCAATGTGTTATTTAGACTTTAGTGATGTTTCCATTACAAACAGTGGTGCCCATTTGTTTGGGGGGCATACATGTTACAAATGGAATAATTATCTTAGTGGACATTTTCTCTAGTGAATATGAAGTGTTCTTCCCCATGTTTTTTGATTAACTTTTGTTTGAAGTCTATTTTGTTAGATATTAGGATTGATACACCACTGTTAAGAATATAGAGAAATCGTCCATGCTAATTGATTAGTAGGATTAACATAGTAAAAATACCCATCCTAAAAGCAGTTTAAGATTCAATGCAGTCCCCATCAAAATTAGAGTACAATTAGCAACTTTGAAAGGACAATAGTCAAGTTCACATGTAAAAAATAAAGAACAAAAATAAAAAATAAAAACAAAATCAACAGAATAATTAAAACTATCCTCTATAATAAAAAAAATATCTGGAGGTATCACCATCACCTGATTTCAAGCTATACTCTAAAAGTAGAGTCATATAAAACTGCTGATATTGCCATAAAAACAGACAGGTTGATTAACAAAGTTGAGTCAAACACCCAGATGTAAATCCACACACCTATGGCCATGAGTTTTTGGTAAAGAAGCTAGAAATGCACAATAGAAGAAGAAAGCATCTTCAAAAATGGTGCAGGACTAACTGGTGTCAGCATATAGATATGCAAATAGATGCAAATAGATATCCATATTTATCACCTGATACAAAATTCAAGTCCAAGTGGATCAAGGACTGCAGCATAAAACCAATTATACTGTGACTAACAGAAGAGAAAGTTGTGAATAACCTTGAATGAATTGACATAGAAGACAACTTCTTGAACAGAGTACTAGTAGAGGAAGCATTAAGTATAACTGTTGGAACACAGTCCAAATAATGGTGCATAGTGAAAGAAAATGCCTTGTGGAACTATGAGAAAAAAAAATTAAAAGCCAGAGGTCCTTTTACCTTATATTTATTTTGTTCTTTAATCTCTTTTCTTGCATGTGATTTCACGCCTACTGTGACAAACACTTACATTCAATTTATAACAAGTTTATTCTTGTCGGATATTAGAACATAGCTCTACATCCCAATCTGTTGGTTGGCAGCAATTGCAGTTACAGACTAGAGGAGTAATAGACTATACACCCCAAAAATTCTAATTTAATTATTGAAACCTAGTATATCCCCACGTCTTGATGAGGAGATCCAGTTCTTCTAATGCTCAGAGCTTCATGATAGGAGCAGGAAAATAAATAAGAGAGTAGGAACGATTCTAGGAGCAAGAGGGTTTAAGGATACCATAGGATCCCACAGAATCAATTAAGGAGGGGGCTCAAAGGGGTCATGGGAACCAAAGACACAATCATAGACATAAAGGGTATTGATCTAGATTCTTTGTATGTATGTTGTGGTTTCAGAGCTCAGTATTTTTGTAGGACCCCTAACAGTGCAAATGGAGGATATCTTGGAGGCTCCTTTCCTGCTTTGGTCTCTTTGCCTCCTACTGGGTCTTCTTGTCCTGCCTTGATATGAGGATTTGTACCCAGTGTAACTATAATTTTTAATACCATGTTTAGTTGCTATCCTGAGAAACCTGCTCTTATTTGGGGTGGGAGGATGAGCAGAATGGATCTAAGTGCTTGGAAGGAGTGGAGGTATGGAAAAATAGGATATAATTTGTAAACAAATAAAATATAAGATTAAAAAGTAAATATTTCATGGAGCTGCTTTTGAATTGTCTCTGTTATTTCTAAATAATCCTTCACTGATACTTCTATGAGTAATCTCAAATTAAAAAGTCATAAATACACACACACACACATAAACACACACACACGCACACACTACAAATAATGCAATCTAAAAGAACAATATGTACTCAAAATTTAAACCTAAAAACCAGGAAAACTTGTTGGTAAGGATACTGTTATAAACGTGAAGAGGGAGAGGAATAATCTTGCTATCTAAAATATGTTCAATTTACTTTTTATTAGATTTATAAGCAAATGGAAAGAGTAAAACTAAAATCCAAAATCTGAAATGCTTTCCTTTAGTGATAAGAGAATGATTACTTAAAGTCATAAATACGCACTATAAAACATATTCTGTGAAAATACAAATTTATGTATCTATCAAAATAATAGCTCCCAATACCACTATTAATTAGAGCTTTTCTTATATTAGTGAACTATAACATCAATTTGATGTCATATGACAACACTGGGGGTCAGAGTCCTTGGAAGAGGAGGCAGAATGTGTGTAAGAGCTAGAGGTGATGGAGGACCCTAAGAAAACAGTGTCCTTCATCCATGTGTGCACTAAGGCACATTTGAACTCACAGAGACTGTGGCGCTATACACATGGCCTACATGAATTCAAGCCAGAAAAAGAAAAAGAAAAGTTCCTCTTCTAACAAAGAAACTATTTGCATTCTTATCTGCTGGTAGAGGATAAATTAATTTTCTCTAATGGACTGATACTATGTAGAACAACCATATGTCTAGGCTGAGAAACACAAAGCAGTCTATATAGTTTTCTTGTGTTTGTGTTGGGTAGGTAGGGAGTTTTGAAGGATCTTGAGGATCATTGGGAATTGGAAATATATTATTAAACCATGTTGTATAAAAAGTGTTTAAAATTTAAAAAAACAGATTGAATAATGAAAATTTAAAAGTTGCAGTGGCCCTTAAAATCTGGATTATATCCGTTTCTTATATTAGGAAGCCAATGACTATCATTAGGACATGACTCTTCACAGTGATGAGATCAGTAGACTCGGATAACAACTCAGGACATTGGGATATAGACACACAATAGAATGACATTATGAATACATAGAAGAAAATACCTGCCCATAAGTCATGGAGACTATTCCATTGTACAATTAATTAAATATTGCTAATAAATTGATCTTCGTGTATTACCAGTATCAAGTTCAATTTTTTGGTTATTAAATTTATAGAGTCTATAGTAGTTTAAAAGCAGTCTTAGAAATATGGAAATATGGCTATCTATTACCAGATGTTTTCAGGAGTAAAACTATAAGATTAGTTATACAAATGAATTTCATATTTCAGTGTCCTTTAAATTAAACCAGGTGTTATATTTTCACATTCATTAGGTTATATTTTATGGTTTCATATTACCATTTGCTGATGTTCTTTTAGAACACAATCCATGTAGTGAGCAGCCTTTGTCTCTTCATTTATTCATTCATTTTAAAATTTAAAAAATGGCCAACTCTGATTTCTTACATTATTAGTGCACTATTGTCTTTATACACATTTTAATACTCATTCATAACTTCTCGAATATTATCTACAGTTAGTGAAAATACTCTTGAAAGAAATTAGAAAATCAACTGTTGAACATGAGGTCTTCTGTTGAAGTACTAGCTATAACTGCAGATCATGGTGGATAAAACAGCAAGCAGATAGCCGAGATGGTGTAAATATTATGTTTACTAAGATGGCGCTCTGTGAGAAAAGGAGTTATACTTTAATTCAAAGATCATACATGGCATATATTGTGTTACAAAATCTTGCTAAAAGCTCTGGTGTTTAAGGTTTGTAAGATTTTACATATCAAAGTAAAAAAAGCAGAATACCAACACTAATTTTCTCTCTGTACCAAAATAAATTCTAAATTCTGTTTACCTAACCAGACATAGTTGGACATATGCACGTATGCGGAATGACAGTACATATGTATTTATTCATTAATGTTTAATAATTTGATCAATAATACAAAATTCATTGAAAATGAGACTAAGTATGTAGTTCATTGAAAGCATGCTTACCATTTGTGCATGGCTAGATTCACTTCATATCATATCAATGAAAAAAATAGAAACTGATAAAATTGTAAATTCATCACTAAATCACCATGATGCCTTTGAAATGTATTTCAGTTACTTCTTCCTCTTCCTATCAAAGTCTGAACAAAAATAATTCCATTAGCCACATTCGTCTTTTAAAAATTTATATTATTTCCTCATATTTTCAATTTTTAGTAATGAAAAATAATTTGTACATATATCCTGTAAAAACTTCTCCATTTTGGATTTATCTGATTATTCTTACAATTTAGAAATGTAAAGGCTTCATAAGATTCAGGATACATGTTGATAACTCAGGGGGTGACACCACAGAAGTTATAGCTACATGAATGACCCACAAATGGGATTCTAAAACTGATCTGTTCTTAACAGCTCAATATCTTTATTACAAATGGCCCCATAAAAGTTTCCAGTAGTAGTTTTATTATCAACTTTGTAGATAAATTGCTTCACTCAATGTTTAAAAATGGTTATTTTCTAGTTCTACCATTACATAGGAATATGTCATAAAGAACATTCTCATGAACTCAGACCCAATTATAGCATATATTTACAATAAACGCAAAGCCAATTATTCACAATGTGTATTTCCAAATACAACTAGAAGATGCATGTATCCATAAGATTTTTTCTTTTGATTTTTTTTGAGTTATGCAATTTAAACAGTGGATATATTTTTGTGTGAAGTTTCCTATATGCTAGGTAAGCAAGTTAACAATAGAGGAAGGCACTAGCAAATTGACCTAACAACAACTGTAATCCTTAATGTATATTGGACATGTTATTTTTTTGTTCTGGACCTAGAACAAAAAACCCCAGCATGTCCAATATGCATTAATGATTTCAATAACACAATCTCAGAGCACACCGTGGCCAAATACAGAAAGAAAACAACACTACTTATGAAAGGAAGCTGCTTATTTTCTTTTCTTTATTATTTCATTGGTTTACATTTCAAATGATATCCTCCTTCTCAGTTACCCCTTCACAAACTCCACCATCCCATCCTCCCTCTCCTCCTTCCCTTTTTTCTCTATGAGCCTGCTCCTACACCCACTCACCCACTCCAGCCTCCCCTTTTTAGTATCTTCCTATGCTGAAGCATCAAGCCTCCCTCCCCTCCCATTGATGTCAGATAAGTCCATCCTCTGTTATGTATGTATCTGAAGTCATGGCTTCCTCCATGTATACTCTAGTTGGTGATCAGATGCAGATACTCACAGCCAACTATTGGACTGAGCCTGGGGACCTCAATGGAAATGCTAGGGGAAGGACTGAAGGAGCTGAAGGGGCTTGAAACCCCATTCAAAAAAAATATAAGCTAACTGTACCACCCAGAGCTCCTAGGTACTAAACCACCAACTGAAGCTTTCATTCAAGGCAGTGCCCACCAATGAATTATTCTGTTAACATTTAACTGTTTAAAGTTTAAATAACATGTGACCATCAAAGAGCAAAAAATAATGGAAACAATGAGTATTTAAAAAAAAAAGTGCAGATAAATAAGTAATACAGAGAGAGGGAGAATTAGTCATCTCCAAGAATGAGTCTCTTAAATGGAGATCTAATGCCAGATGTCACCCAGAGAACATGTTCTGTAATGTGATAGTTATAGTGAGAAAACTCAGGTACTGTTTTATTGTGTCACACTATAATCATTAAGCAGTTTTATCTTTGTCTATTTTTAAGTTTTTTATAAATTTTTTTATTTTAATTGGGTATTTTATTACAGATGTTATCCCCTTTCCCCATTTTCTCCCCCAGAAAACCCCTATCTCATCCCCTCTCCTCCATTTTGCTTTTATACCATTTTTGTTACATGTAAGTATTAAAGTCAGTTCTAGGTTGAGGAGCAAGCAATACAATATAGTCAAGGTCTTCTCAATTTTACATATATTTCATTTTGCTATGGATATATATTGGAACACCAGGAAAATACATATTAAACCCACAGAAAAATATTCAACTTACTTTCTTCTTTTAAAAACAAGTTTATTGAATGAAAGTTATAAAGTTGGCTTGGATTGTTATCAACTTCAATATATAATCATAAAATAACATTTTGTCTATGCTTATATAAACTCAGTATAAATATAAGGAAATAAGATTACAATAGATTAGTTATAAGAAAAAAGTAGTTCATCATATTTGCCATGTGAATCTTTATCTTGTTTGTTATTACTGCCTCTCATGTTTGAGTGGCAGTGGTAACGGTTGTATTACAGATCCTGCCTTATGCCGCGTAAGAATGGAGACAAATTTATTAACTAGGAAATGTCAACAAAAATGTTGGTATGAGCATTCAGAAAATGGGAATGTAAAAGTCATTTTAAAAAAATCCTTCCAGGGAAATGTAAAGCATAAAGTAAGCAAGAGAGTGGCGTGTTAATCTTCAGCAAATAATTTACGTAAGCTCTGATGATATTGTAAGTTGCTGCAATATTTAAAATTCAGAGCAAATCAATTTTCAAAAAATATGAATAGTTTTACAGGTAGTAATATCACATAATAAACTAAGAAATAATATGTCTTAAAGTCTTAGGTTTGTGTGAATATATGTATTAAAGTAAAATACTCTTACAGATTTATTACAGAAATGAGTTACTATTGCTGCATATCTATTTCTGGTTCAACTAAAGACATGTCTTTATTATAATGTCACATTTCGTCCCAAAGTTCATGTCAGGCATTAAAGCTGAAACTAATCTAGTGGAGTCCCATTATTTATTCACTGTGTGAATCTTTAATACTTTAAATTGACTGACTTGTTTCACTAATGTTACAATATATCTTGTTAAAATTTCCCTTTGCATTATTGTTTTCTGTCCAAAATATACTATCTCCTATATATTCCTATATACTGATAAACATATGTATGTTAAGTTCAGCTGAACCACATTCAGGTTGCGATCTTTTGAACATTCACATTTTCCTGTAAATTATGAAATACTGGTTTATCCGATGTGGTTTTGCAAAATGACCTACATCCTTTATAAGCTTATTCTGAAGCATAGAAGCATGTGTACATCTTCACTCATTCAAGAAAAGTTTTTTTGGATTCAGAAGACAAGAACTCTTCAGTGAAAAAATCTTTTGATATTAGAGACATACTCTTCATGTACAAAATATGTTAAGAGTATAAATGTTTTATCTTAATTTTTGAAAAAATATAGTGTGTGCAAGTGTGTGTGTGTGTGTAGCAGATACAACCACACATGTATGGAGGTCACAAGCAACTTGCAGAATTCAATTCTCTCCTTTCCCTGTGGGACACAGAGGTTGAACTCATGTCATTAAGCTCACTGTAAGTGCATTTACTTGCTGTTCCTTCTTATGTGACCCTATTTTTTTCTATTTTAAATGTTTTCCTGCTTAATTTAATTTGCTTATACCTGAAAAACAGTATATTCTATGGAAATGTTGTAAGAACATAGCTATCCACTGAAGTATTTTCATGGTACCATGTGTCTTAAGTTTATTTTTAAATGATGTAAATTTTATTACCAGATTTAAAATTTTATAAGATATTACTCATAAAAATAATCTCAAAATGAATTTAATATAATCTATTAAAAAGGCTTCTGGAGTATTCTTCCTGGGAAAAACATATAAAACAGGATAAATTATAACTATGCACCACGTCCTCAGAGAAACTTGACCCTGCATTACATACAAATAGAACTTTTTCATCGTCAATCATCAGGTGAGTAATACCAGTCAGGGAGTTCAATACTACTTCAGCAACTGAAGCTTCACATGTTCAAATAGCATTGTTAGTATGGTTAATGTATTTAGAAGGAGTGCAGTTGGCAGACAATCAATGGAATGTAAAACTAAAAGAAATATTTCTTAATTAAAGTTATGTGTTCATCCATCAATATGTAAAATTGTTAACTGTCACTTAAAGATTACTTAGGTTATAAAAGTAAACTCAGCAAGTTGTATTTATATGCATAAATAACCATTCAACAGTAACTAAAGAAAATAGACAATTATCAGCTTGAGATGGAGCAACATGGGAAGAGCTCTATCAAAAATATCTAGAAAGGATTTGAGGTAGGAAAGGAAAATGAAAAGTGATGCTATTAATTTTTTTTAAATATCATTTTTAAAAAAGCAATAATAAAACTTTCCATTCTACAAATTAAAGGATGCTAGTCACATGTTACCTAAATACGTTTCATACGATTTTTTTTCACTACTATGGACTTATTAATTCAGTTTTTCTCTCTTTATTTTTGGCTGTTATTGATTATGTTCCTTGGCATTCCTATTTGATATTTTTGGAAATGTTCTTTACTTGTAGTCATTCATCAAATCAGACTTTTAAATAACACTTGTGGAAATTTTTATGTTAGGACCTGGGCTAGGTCATAATTAACACCTACAGATATTTTTCTAGTAACCCATAGTAGCTACCTAATACTACTAATAATACAGGCGTTAGTAACCTTTTTTATTTCTGTGTTTGTATGACATATTCAGAAGCATGCATATCATGCTCAGGAAGTTCCTTCATGTCTAAGGATATAATTAATTGGCTTATTATTTGATATTTACCATTGAACACAGCTTTATTTACTTGAAATTCAATAATTCCAAATTCTCTTTTTTCAAAGAGCAAAAAAAGCTGAGAGATAAATGTGTTGGTGTAGGTAATGAAAGAGATAAGAAAATTATTGCTGTTTATGCTTGAGGACTATCATATCAATAAAAAATTAAAAAATAATTTATTAATAATTTTTATTCTATGATTTTTTTATAGTTTTGCTTAATAAATTTCCACTTATTACTATGACAAGAATCATATCTATTCAAGATTCATATTCTGAAGTTCTGCTCTTTGTAGCCAAGAAGGAATCTATACTTGGAAAGAAGTTCTTTTAAAAATGTGATTAAGTTAAAACGATATTTTTAAATTGGATTCTACTGGCATATGGTTCACTTCCTGTAAGAAGCTTCTTTGAGTACATATTATAACTTTTAATTTTATGCTTTAAAGGGATCTCTTTTTGTGAAAACATGGGAGTCACCATGTCTGTATAGGTTGCTTGTGTTTTTTCTTTGCCTCTTTTTCTTATTTGTTCCAACCTGTTCAGATTGTTTGGTTTGGTTTTGTCTTATTTTATTTTATTATTCTTTAGATGCTTGTTTGTAGACTCAGGTAGGGAGTGGAGTGGGGAGGATCTCAGAGGAGTTGGGGAAAGGGATAACACAGTCATAGTATATTCTAAGAAAAACATTTGATTTTCAATAAAAGAGAGAAAAACAATAAATAAATTTATCCATATAGAGATAGACCAGAAGCCCACTAATGGGCTTATACTCAGAAAATCCCCATGAGTATAGAGTTCAAAGATGAACATATGCAAGCATCAACTAAAACATTAAAGAGACTGAAACTCCATGTGTGCCTGGAGCCTCAGACTTGCCCTGGTATGTGTTTGCTTTTCGGTTGGTAGTTTAGTCTCTGGGAGCTCCCTGGGATCTAGTTTAGTTTACACTGTTGGTCTTCCAATGGTGCTGCCATTCCCTTCAGGTCTTAAATCCTTCCTCTAACTCTTCCATAGGGGTCCAGGCCTCAGTTCAATGCTTTGCTGTGAGTATCTGCATCTGTCTTAGTCAGCTGCTGGTAGCACCTCTCAGAGGACAGCCATTCTAGGCCTTCTGTAGCAGACTTGGTACTCTAGAAAGGGGAGATGCCTGCCTGAGGGGAGCAAGCACCATCTGGAGGTGAAGGGGAGGAAGGATGGAGGGAAGAACAGTGGAACATTGTTAGGGGGAACTTGGAAGGCAACATTTGAGATGTAAATTAAAATTGTTATGAAAAACAACAAAAAACAATAGGAAAAGACAAGGAGAGAAAGAGAGAGGGAGGAAGGGGAGAGGGAGCAAAGAGGGAGGGGGAGGGGGAGGGGGAGGGGGAGGGGGAGGGAGAGGGAGAGGGAGAGGGAGAGGGAGAGGGAGAGGGAGAGGGAGAGGGAGAGGGAGAGGGAGAGGGAGAGGGAGAGGGAGAGGGAGAGGGAGAGGGAGAGGGAGAGGGAGAGGGAGAGGGAGAGGGAGAGGGAGAGGGAGAGGGAGAGGGAGAGAGGGCAGACAAAAACTGCCAGCACCTTCCACCTATATTCTAGGATACTAGTGAAATTGTTTGGTTCAAGTCTCTTTGTCCCTCAATTTTTTGTTTGTTTTTCTTAAGCTAAGAAGAATGTATATTTCCCAATATAAAATAGTTTTTAGTACAGATGTGTCCTTCATAAATTTTATGGAATGTATTATTTGCAACAATAAAAGTTGTGTTTGACTACTTCAAGTTTCAATGTAATTTAACACATTGATTTTTAAAATTCTTTGTGTTATTAAAATATTTTGCTTTTGAATACCATCGTTTGTTTCTTTGCAATGGATGTTTGTGAATTGAAAGAGATAAAAAATGTTTGAGGGTAAGGAGTATATTAATGTCAAATACCAGAAAATATGAATATTTGTAGTTATAAGATTATGCCTTAAATACTGGCTAAAGCAGTGATCTTCACAGTGAACCATTAGATCAATGCCAATATTAATATTATAAAAGTATCATTAATAATAGTTTGACTCTTTGCCCCTAATTCAATAATTGTTTAAAATTTTGTTTTCTGTGTGCTTTAAAATAGGTGTTGAAGTCAGTAATAGCATATATAATCTTCTTGCACAACCAATACATAGGCTCTAATGTGGTATTCCTTATAGTTTGATTGTACACAAAAATCTCTTCATGTATTCAATAATTCATTTTATAAAACTCACGTGGCAAACAAATTTCAAAAGAATAACTAACTTATTATGTTTTGCTTATAAAGTCAGTAAGGACTTCGAAGATAGTGTTGTATATCTCTATCATATAAAATTTACAAAAAATTGTAGCAAACAGTAGGGAATCTATTCGACTTTTCTGGGTCATAGAAATGTTTACAAAAATCTTATATGCCAAGGGATCTATCATATTTTAAAATAAATTCTATTTGTGGAAGTCAACCTACATAGATTTTTCCCCTAAGTTTTCATAAAAGCCTAACATCTTACTTGTATATTCAGACAAGATTTATTAACACTGGAGTTTAGGTACTTGTTTACATCTCAAAATAGTATTTTGTAAGGAAGTAGTTGTTATTCATTAGCATACTCTGCAACATGTCATAAATAATTTAAACTATAGTTGTCAAATGAAATGAAAAAATTTATTCTGTACTCCCTTTACTCTTTTATTATCTGTATTTTTGCTTACTTAATAATGTATGAATTCCAATAAATCACAGTTTATATCATTTTAGAATATTAATGTACATCATTTCAACATGACTGATTAAATGGAAAGATGTTGACAAGAATCTCAGTTTATCATTTAGACATTCTTTTAAAAGTATATTCTAATAATTACAAAATTGAAAGATCAAAATATATTTAGCATGAGAAAGTATAATATCGCAAAGTATACTTAAATTTATTTTTTAACATTGTGAAAATGGTAGAAACATTTTAAGAATAAAGCATATCAAAGTAGCTCAAAATATATTAATGTAAATAATGTAAAGTGTAACAGACTCACTATGGAAGGAGTATATTACAGAAATAATTTTGGCTTAAACAAACAAATTAGTTTTTTTGTAAAAAACAAAAGATTTTGCTTTGTGTTTCACTGGAAAACTAAAAGAAATTCAGACTTCCTACCTAGTTCCCAATTATATTCAATATCTGACCTTTATTAATTCTTTTAGCTTTTCCTTTACAATAAAAGTAATTTACCTTTTACTTCCTGACAGAATATTTGACACATGGTCTTATTCTGATATGTTATTTTTAAGTCTGTCCACATTTTATGACTAATTTCAGTGTTTATATTTAATTTAAATATTATCAATATCACAAGTGTCAGTATTACTTACTGAGCAGGTAATCAGTTTAAGCATTCACTTTTCTGTAACCTGTTTATTCAAACAATAAGTGAGACATGTTTATGGTTGTATTAAGGTGAATACTCTAGGTAAGATTCAAGGATTAGGCCATTTATTGATATTTTTCCTATTTTTTAGATTGCCCATATTTTCAGGGTCCAGCTGAGCTTTCTTAATCACGGTTCTTTAGAGGAACAGAATGAATATAACAGCCTATGTGTATGAATAGACATACACACAGAGAGATACATACACACAAACAACATATGGGATTTATTTATTGGAGTGGCTTACAATATGTGGTTCAGCGAGTCCAATAATGATTGTCTATATAAGAAAGTCCAAGAATACAGTAGGTCTTTAGTCCATGAGGCTGAATGACTCAGAATAACAGAATTCTGAGAAAGGAGGACAATGGAGTCATGAACTTACTACCAGCAACAGTGAGAACAAGCTGGTGAAGGAAAAAAAAATCTTCCTCTGTGTCCTTTATTTGGAGTGCGACCAGGAGACGTGGCCTCCATTGAACGATCATCTCATCCTAAAAGAACAAAGAACAGGATTAAAGGTGAGTGTTCCTACTTCAAATCACCTAATTAAGAAAAATTTCTCATAAATGAAACAAGTCAACTACTTAGATTTTAGTTCATTCTAGATGCAGTCAAGTTGATAACAAAGAATAGCAATCACATGAGACCAAGCTTTGGTGGAGTAGAAATACAATTTTCCTCTATTGGACTAGGTGTATTGGTCGACAGCTAAAACTTTAGTCCACATCCTTAGAATTTCAAGCTTTATTTGGGGTACCATTCTAACAGTAGATTACTAGTAGGTGCAACAGATTTTTCCCATTAAAAAATTGTTCTTTCCCTTAAACAATCTTGGGGACTGAGGTTAAGGATAAAAGAACAAACCCTCATACGATGTACACTAAGATATGAGCTACTAAAGCTAAGAATCCGGGAGAAAAACAGAAAGTGACTATTGCTTAGCATTAGGGGAGCCACAACAACTTCAAAAGGAAAAGAAACCTAGGATAAGAAGAAACATTAAAGTGGAAGGGCTACAGTAAAGTATCTGATGCTAATGATAGAGGAAAAGAAGAAACAAAGGAGAAATATAAGTCAGCTTAATATAGAACACCAGCAATGGCAAGCAAAGGAATGCAGGGTGACACCGCATCCTGAGGCTAACCTCTGGTCTTTAGAAAAAAAAAAAAAAAACAATTCCAAAATATTAACAGTAACAGCAATAGCAACTGCCACAACTTCAAAAAAAAAAAAAAAAAAATAGAACGGTAGAAAGATTGCAGGGCAAGAAAAATCTGATCAACAAAGTTAAGCTTGGTAAACAACAGAAGTGTGAATGAGAGAAAGGGACATGAACAGGTGGGGAAGATTCTGTATTTCTGCCACCCTTTGCCTGCATGGAGCTGCTGGACTGTCCTTATCAACTTTCTGGGGCCAGAGGCAGAACCTACCTCTATGTTATCCATTTATGAATGCAATTCAAGTAGTCTACTACTGAGATGCAGCCAGCTTGCTTAAAGCCAGCAGGTTGTATGCAGGCTGTCTAGGAAGACAAAGCATCAATGTCTTTACTTCCTTTCTTAACACAAAACTGACAGCCCCAATCTTTAGCATATTGTGTATGAGTGTCCACAGATGCAGTGGGTTAGTGAGTATGACACTCATGTCATGGCCAGAACATTTGCTGACCTTCATATCCTTTAGGGTGTTTACTTTTTTTATTTTCAACATGTGCTGAGCATTGCAAAGGGTAAGATATAGCGCACAGTTAGGAATGAACAATCTGCTTGGTTTGAAGTCCAGTTATGAGTCTCTGGAAACTGTTATCCACTGTAACCAGAAGTTTCTCTTGTAAAAGATAAGACTGTCACAATGTATGAACATAAGCATGTACAATGAAAAGACACTTTTATTACATGATCATCTGTCTAAAAGTAGCAGTAGTTGGAAATATCTCTGAAGTAGGATATAGAGAATTTTCAGTATTTTCTCAGGAATGGTATAGCTTCGCAACCCTTATTTGTACAGAGACTGATTAGTTTAACATGTTCTATATAGTGAATCTAGGCAAGTCAGTGTCACAGAGCTAATCCTTAGTCTCAAAATCCCATACAGAGAGGTCTGGGGAGAGAAAAGGATGAGAGAAGACTGAAGAAAGAAAGGAAGGAAGAAGGAAGGAAGAAAGGGAAGAAGCGAGGGAGGCAGGAGGGAAGAGACAAGGGAGAAAAGGAGGGAGAGAAAGACAGAGGAGGAGGAAGAAGAGAGAAGAAAAAGGAGAAGGGAAGAGAAGGGAAGGGAAGGGAAGGGAAGGGAAGGGAAGGGAAGGGAAGGGAAGGGAAGGGAAGGGAAGGGAAGGGGAGGGAAGGGAAGGGAAGGGAAGGGAAGGGAAGGGAAGGAAGGGAAGGGAAGAAAATACCAATTAGCTAATTATTCCTTGGCCAAGAATACATCAATTTATTATTGTGCTTTCTACCTAGTTTAAGCAATATTTGCATTTGTTTTCCTGCATTTCTTACCAAATTATACCTGCTGTGGTTTATAAAAATAGAGAGAAGGGGTATGTTTGGTGGATGTGTAGTCAGATGTGGGGGAAGAGGATGCTTCCAAGGGTCCATGCTAAGGCATCCCTTCCCCCTGAGGGACCAGCCACAGGATAGTAAAGGAGAATAGAGTTTATTCAGGACATAGGGAGTGGAGTTGAGAGGGTACTAGAGAACAGAAAAGCAGAGAGTGAGAAAAAGTAGAGAAGTAGAGGCAGGCCATGAGCGTGTGGAGAGAGAAGAGGAGGGGAATGGGGAGAGAGAGGGTAAAGTCAGAGCAGGAGCAAGAAGGCAAGAGAGAGAGGATGGGGCGAGCAGCCTCATTTACAGTGAGTCAGGCACATCTGGCCATTTCCAGGTAACTGTGTGTGTGGTGGTGGTGGGGGGAGCCTAGACAAAATGCTAACAATACCCACTAGTGTATTGAAATATCACTGTTGTTTATATGTTTATTTTGTCTTCTGTAATATTACTAAATTTGAATATTTACCCCAACAATTCATTTGTGAAGTGAATAGCATATTTTATACACAGGATTGTGTTTTTTGTGAAGGACATTAACATTCTAATTTATAGTTTGAGTGTCCCTTAATCTTTATCTTCCCCAAATGAGTGAAAGTTTCTAATAATATTAATAATTGTTAGGGTTGAAATTTTGATATATTCCAAGGCTTACATTTTTCCACATAAAATCATATAAGCAAATTTATAGTACACAGTTTTGAACATTCCTCTAAATTCTTTGAACTACCATTCATTTTAGATTTCATGGCAACTTTAAATATTAATACATTTGTTTAGACTTTGTATATTAAATATCTCTAACAGGAGATTTCTGAGATGAAACAGTTTTTGGTATTGGAGTATTTTTAAGTTTATAGATTTTGAAACAGAAATTTTCAAGCATAAAGAATTTCTTGAGTTGAAGGTCTTTTTCTATATAATTTTTGAGAGACCCTTTACTTTAAGAAGGTAAGAATATGGCAGTTGAAGTTTTTTCTAGTTTCTACTGAGCACAAATTTCTCAAGCTTTGGTACATTTGTATGTGTTCATACTCAGTTTATTTAAATTTTTTTCAATAGTATTTTGTAATATAATCCCAGGTTATTCTCAGATTTGGCATCTTTCTCTACTGCCTCCCACATCCTCGGATTGTATATATAAATAATTGTATATACAACGTGTGTGTGTGTGTGTGTTTGTGTCTGTCTGTCTGTCTGCCTGCTTGTTTGTATGTAGCCACATACAGATCTTATTTTAATTTTATTTTATTTTAAACTTTTATTTAGAAATGTGCTTTTGTTCTCCTACAGACTCAGAATCTCATGCCCAAGGTTGGCTACCCTTGGACTGATTGTGAAGCTGAGTATGACCTTAAACTTCATATTCTCTTATATCTACTTTCTAGGTGCTGTGTCTATAGATATATTATCATTTTACTCATGACTTTACAGAACTTTGCAAACCTATGTGATATTGCTCAACCATAATGATTTGTATGCTAAAGGTATAATTGTGTTTTAAGATTACATTTTATGCTTCATGCTTCCAAAGTGTTAAGTTCCCGACTTTTTTGTTGTTGTTGTTTTTGCTGTTTGTTTTGTTCTGTTTACTGATTTTATTTTTTTATTTACATGTCAAATATTAGCCACCTTCCCAGTTTCCCCTCTATATACAACCTATGGCCCCCTTTCCTCTATGAGGGTGCTCTCTTACCCACCCACCCACCACTCCTGCCTCAGTGCTCTTGCTTTCCCCTACACTGGTTCATGGGCTTCCACAGTACCAAGGGGTTCCCATCCCATTGATGCCAGATAAGGCAGTCCTCTGCTGTATATGCAGCTGGAGCCATCATCTATCCCTCTATGTGTTCTCTTTGGTTGGTAGTTTTGACCCTGGGAGTTTTGAGGGGTCTGGTAAGTTGACATGGTCGTTCATCCTATGTGGTTGCAAACCCCTTAACCTTCTTCAATCCTTGCCCTAACTCTCCATTGGGGTCCCTGTGCTCAGTCTGATGGCTGAAAGCATCTGCTTCTGTATTGGTCAGGCTCTGGCAGAGCCTCTCAGGGGACTGCTATACCAGGATCCTGTCAGCAAGTGCTTCTTGGCATCAGCAATACAATCTGGGTTTGGTGTCTGCAGATGGGATGGATCCCCAGGTGGAGCAGTCTCTGGATGGCCTTTCCTTCAGTCTCGGCTCCACACTTTGCCCCTCCATGAACTCACAAATGAACTAAACTTTACTTTGCACTGCACTCACTACACTGAACTCCACACAGAAGAGAACTCAGAGATCTGTATACCTCTGTCTTCTGAGTTCTCAGATTAAAGTCATGTTACCACCACACCTGAAATTGAACTTTTCTTTACCTGAAACTTGCTGTATACCAGACTGGCCTTGAACTCAGAGATCTTCCTGACTCTGTCTTTTAGAATTAAAGGTGTATTGTAGCCAAATCTCATAGATCTAGGTCTTCTGAAGTCATCCCTTGCCTGAGCAGACACATAGCTGGATTAAAATTCATCTATAAATATTTAGACTTCGAGAATATTTAAGATAATTTTATAGCTTTTGAGTGATCTCTCACTCTCACACCTCCATATCCCCATTAAATACTCCCCTTCTCTTTAGAGAAGGAGTGGGCCCCCATGTGTACCAACCCAACCTAGTATGTGAATTCACCATAGGACTAAGAGCATTCTCTCTCACTGAAGCCAGATAAGGTAGACCATTGAGGAGAAAGGAACATAAAGTCAGGTAATTAAAGTCCTCTGCCCAATCTGTTAGGGGATCCATGTGACAAAGAAACTACGCATGTGCTACATGTGTGTTAGGGAGCCTAGGTCCTTCCGATGTATGTTCTTTGATGGCTTAGTTTCTCTGATCCCCCATAGGTCCAGGTTTGTTTACTCCATAGGTCTTGTCATGTCCTTGACCTCTCCAGCTCCCTCAGTATGTCTCCAACTCTTTCACAGACTCTGACCTATGGCTATTATTTGACTGTGAGTTTTTAAATATGGTTTCTTCAGCTACTGGATGAATCCTCTCAGAAGACAGTTATGCTAGGGTCCTGTCTGCAAATATAGCAAAGCATCAATAGTCTCAGGAGCTGGCTCACTCCCATGGAGTGAAATCATTGGTTGGCCATCTTTTAAATGTAGTTGGTTATAAGTAGGACTAACTTGTTATGAAGAGACATTATGACCAAGGTAACTCTTATGAAGGTAAACATTTAACTAGGACTGGCTTATGTTTCAGAGTTTCAGTTGTTATCATCATAGTAGGAAGCATGGAAGTAAGCAGGCAGACATGGTGCTGGAAGAGCTGAGAGTTCTACATCTTCATCTGATGCCAGCCAGGAGAGTCTATTCCACACTGGGTGGAACTTGAGCATAGGACCTTAAAGACTACCCCCAGAGTAACACATTCCCTCTTACAAGGATACTTCTCCTTCAATAAGAACAGACCTCCTAATCGTGCAACTTCCCATGAGCCAAGCATATTCAAACCACTACACAGTGGTGGCTTCAATCTGAAATCAACAAATTTTAATTTGTGAGGAATATAGAGACAAATCATAATAACATAAATAATGAATTAATAAATGCACTTTTTAATATTTTATTTAAAAATATACCATAAACTAAGGATTATATGAATCTTTTCATCTTTTAAAGGGTTACAGATAGTAGAAAATCAAATATAATTGTTTAAAATAGTATAAATATAGTCATTTATAAATATAAATACATCAGATTTTCTGTATATATAAGACATTTGATTGAAATGTAACAAAATAGTAATAGTGATATAAATTATAATAATAATTTATAAGTAAATTTCTGATATTTTGGAGAGTGTACATGTTGGTCAGTACTCTGGCACTAAACGTCATCCCTTATATTAGGAACTAAAAACCAAGATGACAAATTATCACTATAAGGTGGGATGTTGAAGATTTAAATAATAGTTGAAATATCATCTTTAAACACTTACTGATCGACAAAATCTTAATATATGAAGAGTTTTCTTGAGAGGATCAAAATAATCCTCTTCAGGGCTGTTGGGTTTTTATCAATATTGTCATTGTGTTTGAGAAGGATTTAAATGATAAACCTACCAAGTTTTCAAGTGAAAACTGTTTTAAAAAATAATTTTTGAAACTTAATGCAAGAATTATGTAAATTAGCTGAAACAAAGTAAAAGAAATAGCACCAGTGTTGATACTCATAACAAGGAATACATGATAAAAGTTCAGGTGAAAATGCTTTAGACCATTATACCACTAATTTTAAATACTACTTACATCCATACTAATTAAACTAAACTAAAATTACATACTACATTGCTTACAAACTAATTATTATTTTTTTGGCTGTTTTTGGTTTGCTTTGTTTTTGTTTTTTTTCTTTGTTTTGTTTTTGTTTTACTTATAAACTGATTAATTACTTTTATACTAACTAAATTAATGATTTCTGCCCCATAAAGGTATTCAAGATTTCAACATATATATCTATTAAATTTGTCAGTAGGTATATATAAATATATGTATATACACAAAATATCACATATGGTTATATATTATGTAATTTCCATAAAATTTTTAGATAAATGGAGATATTGCTGGCAACAATGCTCTTTGGTGTAATGACTCAAGCATTCTACCTGATAAATAATATGAAATTTTATTCATTATAAAGCTCAGCATGTCCTTTGGCCACTAGACAAAGACGTGGAAAATGCTAATACCTGAATAAATTTGATGTGAATATTATGATATTTTACTTACTGAAATTAAGGTGTTTGATTATTTGTGCATAAAAATTACTCATAAACAATATACTTTACTTGGATTCTAAAGAGAAAAACATACAGCAGAATTTTTTTTTATCAGAATATCAAAAGGAATAGTTGACCTGTGGACTGGTTGTAAACACAGCTAATCTCCTACATAACATTATTATCAATTAACTCCAACTTAAATACAAATGAATTTGTCACAAAGATTAAGTTTAAAAACATCCTTATGTCATCCAGACTAAAAGATTTAAGAAATTCTATATCAAATCCATAATGTACAATATTAAGAAATTTTGAAAGACAAGAATATATGTGCTATACACAGTAGGACTTCATTCAATAGCTAGGGAAGTGATGGTAACCATGAGCAAGTGGAGATGAATTAGGTACAATAAACACTCACATGGATAGAAGGAAAGAAAGATTTACCACAGTTAATAATCTAAAGTAAAATTACACTAGGTAAGCACACTTTTTGAAGAAATTGATGAAAGACTTTCTGTTAATGCAGTAAACTTTAATGTGTCTGTTTCTAAAATGTAAATTAAGTAGAAAAATATTTTTGAATCATTTCCCTTAAATAAGTATTGGGCACTTTTTTAGATGTATATTCGAGGGCTTCCTTTTTTATTATTCACTGTGGGCTCTTTTGAAGTGGACCCTAGAAGGTAAGATTTCTCTTCATATCTGTACAAATCCATAGTTAATTTTATAATAGGTTTTTATTTATGTTCAATATCAAAAGTAGATTATGATCAAAGATTATTTTTCTATGTAATACAAAAACATATGATTCTTCCACTTTTCCTAATAATAGCAATTTTGAGCCCTACATAATCGAACAAAAAAGGTTTTATGTGAATTTAAGGAACATGTTTCCTGTATTTCCGTCTTTATGCTGCAAATTTAATCAATAAAATAAACTCTGTTGAACTAACTGGAGGACTACATCTTTTCCTACTGTTTGTCACAGGGATACAACTAATAAGGTTCGCAAAAGCTTTGTTTACTTAACCTTCTTTAGTTCAAAGAAATTGCTGTGGTAATTAAGATCATTTTCTCTGGGCTCTAGAACCAAAGAAATACTTCTACCCTGGCAGGGTTTGCAGTTTTAAAGGAAGGCATACAGGAAAAACTAAAGAAAATATATGAATTATATTCTTATTAAAATAGAAAATACCCAACTCTGGATTCTGTGAGATTGGGGGCAGAGCTGCCACATGGGATCTGCTCAGTGCTCTGGCCCAAACTGGAAGGAACCAGTCTGCCCCCAATCTCACAGAATTCAGAGGAAGCAGGCGCCCTTGGAGCTCTAATCTAGGCAGTATCTTAGGTAAGCAGACAGCAATGCCCACCCTAAAGAGGGAGTAACTGGGACCCACTGGGACCCAGGAAGCCACACCTGGCCCAGAGCACTGGTTCCTTCCTGTCTGCACCTGAGCACTGAGCAAATTTTGGGCCCTAGCTCTAACCCCAGTAGTAACATCCACCCCACAGAGTTCTGATACAACCAAGATAATAGGAAAGACAGGCTCCAGGCAGAGACAGGGCAGGTAGCAATAAGGAGATCCAGATGGCATGGCAAAAGGCAAGTGCAAGAAAATAAACATCAGCAACCCAGGGTACTTGGCATCATTAGAACCTAGTTCTCCCACACAAGAAAGTCATGAATTCTCCATATCATCAGTAAAGCAAGATTCAGATTTAAACTCATTTCTAATGATGATGATAAAGGACTTTAAGAAGGACATAAGCAACACTCTCAAAGAATTTGAGAACACAGGTAAACAGCTAGAAGCAGTTAAAGAGGAAACACAAAAACCCCTTACAGAATTACAAAAGAACACAACTAAACAGGTGAAGAAATTGAACAAAACCATCTAGGACATAAAAATAGAAGTAGAAACAATATAGAAATTACAAAGGGAGACTGCCCTGGAGATAGAAAACGTATGAAAGAAATCAGGAGTACTAGATGCAAGCATTACCAACAGAATACAAGAGAATACAAGAGAGAATCTCAGGTGCAGAAGATACCATAGAAAATATTGACACAACTGTCAAAGAAAACGCAAAATGCAAAAACTTCTTAACACAAAATATCCAGGAAATCCAGGATAAAATGAGAAGACCAAACCTAAGGATAATAGGTATAAATGAGAGTGAAGATTCTCAAATTAAAGGGCCAATAAATATCACCAACAAAATTAGAGAAGAAAACTTTCCTAATCTAAAGAACGAGTTGCCGATAAACATACAAGAAGCCTATAGAACACTAAATAGACTAGTCCAGAAAAAAAACTCTTTTCACATGATAATCAAAACACCAAGTGTACAAAACAAAGAAAGAATATTAAATGCAGTAAGCGAAAAAAGCCAAGTAACATATTAAAGGCAGACCTATCAATTACACCAGACTTCTCATCAGATATTATAAAAGCAAGAACATCCTGGACAGATGTCATACAGACCCTAAAAGAACACAAATGCCAGCCCAGGCTACTATACCCAGCAAAATTCTCAATTACCACAAATGGAGAAGCCAAGATATTCCACGACAAAACCAAATTTACACACCATCTTTCCACAAACCCAGCATTACAAAGGATAATAGCAGGAAAGCTCCAATACAAGGAGGGAAATTATACCCTAGAAAGAGCAAGACAGTAATCGTTTTCCAACAAATCCTAAAGAAGATATCCACACAAAGATAATTCTACCTCTAATAACAAAAATAACAGGAAGCAACAATCACTGTTCCTTAATATCTCTTAATATCATTGGAGTCAATTCCCCAATTAAAAGACATAGGCTAATGGTCTGGATACATAAACTGGGCTCAGCATTTTGCTGCATACAGGAAGCCCACCTCAGTGACAAAGACAGACTTTACCTTAGAGTAAAAGTCTAGAAAACAATTTTCAAGTAAATGGTCCTAAGAAACAAGCTGGAGTAGCTGTTCTAAAATCTCCAGCCTGAAAACACAAAGGGAGGGACTCATGGCTCCACCTGTATAGGTAGTTGAGGGTGGCCTTGTCAGGCAACAGTGGAAGTGGACAGCCTTGAAAGTTTGGATTCCCTAGTGTTGAGAAATTTGAGAGCAGGGAGGCAGAAATGGGAAGATGGTGGGAGCACACTCTCATAGCAACTTCCAAAATTAAATGGATTAGAAATGAGAGAGGTAGGCTGCCAGAAGACTAGATTCCAGAATTCAAACAAAAAATTATTTTGATACTAAAATTTGTTTTGACAATTGTATATTGCAGAATACACAGGCTTGGTGTATCTACTCATCAAGCAAGCTGAGCAGACGTGCTCGAACCTCTGATGTCCTGGAATTCCAGCTGGATGCAGTGAAGACACAGTGTCAGAGGCTTATCAATTTATTCTTCCCCCCACCCCTCTTCTATTGTCTCAATGCCCATAACTAGCTTGAAAAAGTTAATGAAGAGTCAGCGCCCCTATTCCTGGGCTTGGGGAATGAGGTGGTTAATATTGGGCTGTCTTTCTAGGGGAAAGTAGTGGTTTTGTTGGAATAGGGAGGATTAACTAGGATTTATTGCATAGCCATAACCTAAAATGAAGTTATAATTTTTAAATGGTACAAAATTTACTTTGATTTCAAATTTAAGGTTTTCATTGGTACCAGCTTGTTATTGATACAAAAGTGAGATAAATATTGTTACTCGCATAGGCATTGTGCTTGTATAACACATTTAGGAATACAAGGCTGAAACCCAGTCCTTTAACTTTTTTAACTGATTTGAGATGGTTAGCCTGTGAGTTAAAGGCCTATAGCAAATTCATGGCTTTGAGTTTATTGTTACAGTGTTTTCTATATTTTATTTAGAAATAGCTGAGAGAAGTTAACAGACAAAAGTCCAGTTTGCCTTACATGGATAGTTTGTTTTCAAAACATCAGAAGTCCACAGAATTGACGTTACAAACATTTCTGTATTAATGTTCGTTTTTATTAGAGACCTGTCTGCTCCAGACAGCTTTCTGTCTTGAATTATAAGAAATTGAGCATCTTTGGAGTTATTCCAGTTGTTGTGAGACAGCCACTGATTATATCTGCCAAGACAGAGTAATCAGCCCTTAATAATTCTGCATCACTTGGCTTGTCAGATGATCCTGGGCCAGAAGGCTGAAGATTGGAAGCTCCAATGTTCTGTAGTATAGGGATTGTCCAGGTGTTCACTGGTCTCTATAAGTTGGCTATGTTTTAGAAGCTATGCTTTGTGCTTCTCATAATTTCAGTTAATTCAGTCATTCTGGATTTCTGACTGGGTTGAAAACTTATAGTCTCATAGCCAATCCTGATTATTGACTTTGAGAGAAAAGATTTGAGAGGATGGTTTTCAGCTGACATTCATTCTATAGCTAAGAAAAAGCCAAGTTCAGAACTACGTCTTTTAGTTAGGAGGGATGACAGAGGCTCTGGTTAGTCAACAAAATGATGGACTGGGTATTAGGTCTATCTTGTACCTTACTGACACAAATTGGTATAGTTATGCTCTAATTGTATTTTGAGAGAAAAGTTTATTTTAACAGGAAGTGTGATATGTAGGAGGAGCTAACATGGAAGGAGTACAGAAAGGAAGAGGAGGAGTAAGGAGAGAAGGAGGAGAAGGAGAGAAGGAGCAGCTAGGTGACAAGAGAGGGAGAGAGAGAGAGAGAGAGAGAGAGAGAGAGAGAGAGAGAGAGAAACATGAAGACTGATGTTGGCACATCTTGCCAGTCAAAGATAATTGAAATATCTAGGTTTGGTATTGGGTTACACTTCTGATTGATATTGACCATTACCAGACTTATAAAGCCTTTGATTAATACTAAAAAAATGTATATATATAAAAAAGGGAAAAGGATGGAGTATACGTTGTGTATAAATCAACCAAGGTTTGTCATTATAATTCTTAAACTTGGGTGATGGTGTAAAAAAAAAAAGTAATAAAAGATACAAACGACTGATGAAAATTAGGTATAGACAAAACTAATTTTAAAAAATAAAATATTAAAACATAAAAAAGGAAAATATCCAACTCTATTTAGTATTTATTTATTTATTTATTTATCTATCTATCTATCCTAGTAATTAGGAAAGTGGTTATTTTACTCAATCTATTCTATTTACTGAGTTTTCTTCCTTCAGGTGGGCATACTCTGTATGATCCACTCTCTTTAAAATACACTTTCAGAGAGGTCTAAGCATATTGGAAAAAGAGATCTTGAATTCGTTACCAATTCTCTTGACTGACCAATTTTCCATCTAAGTTTACCCTATTTCATTTATAATGTTCGAGTTTGGTTAGTGGCTGATACACCAAGGACATCCCTCGAGTCATGGCCTCAAAATACCTAACATCTTTGTACTTATGCTCAACACATTCAGCCCAAATAAGGCCAGAAACAATTTATTTCCATAAAAGCAAAAGCAAGAGTAATTCTGAGACTTTCCTAAAATGACTCAGACATAATTTCCTCTAGAAAAGACCTAAAATGAACCATAATGCAGAAAGTCTCCAATAAAGCCGCATGAAGAGACCAAAACCTAAAAGTGAGAGGGAGAATGACAGTGGTCACAGCTTTTAGCTCAGCTTTGCCTTTGCCGGAATTGCTTCAAACAGTTGTGCTGGCTTCATGATTTCTCGTAGAAATGACTGTGATATTCTTCCAACAATTTCTCCCAGTGACATAATCCTCTAAAACAGACTTCATGCATGTAAACATAACAACTGTAAATGTCACTTTTTATTTTCTCAGATGAAGCAATGAAATAAGAACCATAACCGTGTTGTATAAATAAACTGCTTGGGTTGAGCCCCGAGCATTTGCTTCTTTGTTTTACCTATCTCTAGGCTAGTTCTGGAAGCTTCTAGCATCCATACAATCTACACTTATGAGCTGACTATTTCAATCTAGCTTCCCTCAGCTTCTGACTAAGTTGTTGTCTTGGACCTCATACTATCTTTGGCAATATGTTATAATCTTATTGCTCCTTCCGATTTGCTGTCTTGTTCTATCTTCACCAGTGTCTATCTTGTTCTTTCTGCAATCTGTAAAACTGTCTTAGTAAAACTGCATACATACACATAGCCAATACACTGCACACCACACATCACCTCTCTCTCTCTCTCTCTCTCTCTCTCTCTCTCTCTCTCTCTCTCTCTCTCTCTCTGCTCTTAGTCTCTCTTTCTCGCCAATTCTCCTGTGAGTGGGGCATATCCTATCTCTGACTTATTCTGCAAAATCATTCTCTAGCTCTTCAGTCCCTAGAAGTCGTACAAAAGCTCAACAATGTCCTGTGTCCCCATGGAGTCCAGAGCTTACTACTTCCCCTGGAGACCTGGGGGGGGGGGGGGGTATCTAATCTGCATTGTTAAGATATCAGCAATTCAGTTCATTCAAATCAACAGTGATAGCTCCATCCAGTTGCAAACATCATTCACAAATCAGCAACAGCAGGATTCTCAAATGTTGGGGTCCACACTAGCCCCACATTGGGGCGGCCAAAAAACGTCGCAGCCCAGGCAAAATGTTGAGGCCCAGGCCGACCCACATTTGGGCGGCCACTGTATCCAGGCCTAAGCTGCCGCTCTGGTCTGTGGGTCCTGGTTCAGCAAGAGTGAGGGTGAGGGCAGACTCGAAGAATGGAGACCAGACAGGGTGTGATTCAATCCCGTTTATTCTTCAGTCTCTCTTCCTCTAAGTGTCTCCGTCTCTGTCTCCTCTGTCTGCTGTGTCTGATTCTGTCTGGAGCCAAGAGTTTTCTACCTAATGTCTGATGTGTCTGATTCTCTGATCTCAGTCTGATTCTCTCCATCTGCCTCTGCCTTTTATATGTCTTACTTCTAAACCACGCCTCTAAGTTACACCTTTAATCATGCCCTTAGGTCTTGTCTCTAACTCTGATCTCTATACTTCTAAGTCATACTCTTAAGTCACACACCTTTAATCTCACACACCTTTAATCTCACACACCTTTAATCTCAAGGTATCTAAACCAAGATTATCGGAGTGTGCTCAGCTGTTGTAGGTTATTGTAATCCAAGTCTCATGTCAGGGTATATGGCTCAAGATGGCTGCAAAGCTGATAGCCGCTTTCTGCTAAAAGTCGGCCCCCAACACTCAAACACCATTTATGAATCAATAATGATAGGTCAATCCAAAAGAAACCACAAGAGACAGTCTCATTTTGGCTGCCTTCAGTTCAAAGATGTAGAACTCTCAGCTCCTTCTCCGATCTCATGCTTACTGCCATGATGATAATGATGAACCTCTCAAACTGTAAGACAGCTCCAATTAAGTGGTTTCTATTATAAGAGTTGCCTGGGTCATGGTGTCTCTTCACAGCAATGAAACCCTAAATAAGACAGAAGCTCAGCTTCTTAATTTCTGGGTATTTACAGGAATTTTAAAAAAATGTCCCTTTTTTGTTTCTATGTTGTCAGTAGAAGGTAACTCAATCATAATTATAATCATAATCACAATGCAAGTATATTGGGAGCATCCCTTCACAAAGTTTCGTCTCCTCTTTCTTGCTTTGCAGCATGATCTCTTGGGTTCATAAACCTCCTGTAAATTTATCAACTTTTTCTTCTCATATTTTTAAGCCTTTACCTATCTAGAAGAAAGTTTTACTTTTAGTTGTCTTACTTCATCCCACAGTGTAAATATTGAGATGATCTTTAATATGATGTTGGCCGATACAGATAATTGCTCTAACTGAAAGTATCCTCAAATTCATCTTTGCAGGACCCTTAAATTTCTCATATTCTCTACTGCCTATGATCACATGCCCTTATTTACATAGAAATTGGTTTTACAAGTTAAAATTATCATCTCATAAATTCACTCATTTTCATACTTTTAATAATGTAATGCATCCAATCATTCTGTTCCTAATTAAAGTAAAACATTCAGCTTACAATATTCAAACAAAACAGACAAAGGGCATTAAAAAATAAAAGGAACAAAGAACAGTTTTAGATTGGTTCCTTTGCCTCTGCTTGCATGTCTCCTTACAACTTTGGGATTCAGGCAAACAGGCTCCTTGGGATTGAAGGGATAGACAACAGATTTCAGGGGTCTGCATGCAACTCACCTCTGCTGTCTGTTTCACAGGCCTATCTGACTGGACAGTTCATTTTTTTAATACAACCTAAGGCCACTTTCTACATTGGCTTGGGCCCTCTTATACCAATCATTAATCAAGAAAATGTCAATCCAGGTTGTGTCTACATTCCAGTCTGGTCCTATAAATCAAGACGGTCTTTGGATATGATCTCTTGCCAGTGCAGCCATGTTGTGGGATTAAAAGTCTTCTGTAAACAGGAGTCAGTTGTTGATAGGACTTGGCCACAGATCAGACTGATTAAGGCATTTTCTCAGTTGAGGTTACCTAGTCACAGATGGCCCCTTCATCTTTAAATGAACAGAATTGCATAAAGTAAAAATCATTTGATTCAGTGACTTTCCTCGTTGCTGTTTCTTTTTCTTATACAAACTGAATATGATTTTGAATGAAAAATGCTTTAGGCCCATTTGGAGGATCAGGTATAACTTCCTGATCGAAAGGTCTGTTGTATGTGACACTCCACTCTTTTTTTATAATGCAATAATGTGTTTATAAGTTCCTATGATTAAAGGATGAACAGCATTGAAGAATGAAGGTGTAATTAAGATTATGGCAGTGTTCCTAAATGTATATTTTCTACACACAGTTTAAACTGCATCCTTTGAATTTCTATTTAGTGGTTCAATTCTATTATTTTCTCTCTTATTATGTTGATTTCTTATGGCTTTGAGATGTTTTTTCTAGGACTGATTTACTATTAGATTTTTTTATATTTACTACACATTTGCAATGAATAGAATTATGAGCATTCCTCTGAAGGTGAAAGCATTAAAGACTTTACCTTTATTTAAAACCACTGTCACATTTAATGCAATTGTACACAAAGCCCGAAAATGTCTCACACAACGTTTATAATACATTAAAATTCTTTTACATTGATGACTCTACTCATGGCACTTTTTCATTATATTGTTTGAGAACATCACGTTCATTGCTTTTAATATTAGCAGTCTCAGCTTTAACTTCATAGAAGACTTCATCATATGCTGCTTCTGATCTTAGTAGTCCTTGTCTGTTACATTATTTTCAGGATTTTAAGTTCACATTAATGTCAAAAGAAACTTCAAACCTCATTTTGTACATTTGTTCCCAGGGTGGAAATCAGTAGCTAGATATCCAGAGAGGTTTGGGCCATGAGCACGAAGTGAAAAGGGACCATGCAAGACTTAGCAATCTGATCTCCTAATAAAACATTTTATCTCTCTCAACTAATACCATGAGCTTATGGGAACTGAAACATCATTCTGATTATAAACCAGGGCAAAGTCACAGTATGACAAGAACGTAAGCCAGGAACAAGAAATATGAGATGGAAAAGGATTCAGGCCATTCTGCCATGAGACACATGGAGAAATTTTCACTTTATAAGTTCCTCATTTTCATCCTGATCTGTTTCTGCCAAATTCATGTCTAATAGGAAAAAGTCCAAATCAGCTGAATAAAACAGATATAGAAGAAACCCTGGCAACATAAACTCTAACATAAAGTATTTGAGCTTAAAGCAAAGTAAATTATTCCATATGCACATGAAATTATTTTGAAGCTCTTGCTTATGCATATTTATTAAATGACATAGAATTAATAATTGAGTATATTTTCTAAAATTGACCTTAAGCCATAAACATATAGCTTCTTGGTGCACCATCCATTTAGTTATTTAAAATTACACAGAATTAAAATAATTTTAAAACTCTTTAGTGAGTCCAGAAATATTAGCAAGCCCTTGCTTTAAATCCAATACTTGAAGAAATAGACTGATCTCTGTGAGTTCAAGCATAACCTAGTCTAGAGAGTAAGTTATGGGCCAGCTTAGAATTCAAAATGAACCCTGATATCAAAGAAAAAAGTCACTGAAAGATAATCCTTAAATATCTGTAAATATTTTCCATGATTTTAGGCACTTTAAAAGGCTTCAAAAGTGGTGCCTCAGAGACACAATATGTGCTTTAACCTTTAGTTTTGCTTTCTTGTTTAATGAAATATTTTCTATTGTCAGGTTCTTTACCTCCCCTTCACATGGAAATTTTGTTTTGATTTAGAATATTTTTCAGATGTTTGTAATGAAAATATAATAATGAATTATGCTTATGGCCTATTAGTGTATGAAGAACATTGTTGTTTCTAACAATAAGAGAAATGTGCATTAATTATAGAATCATAATACATTGAGTAAACACATGCTGAAGGTGCCCACAAATGAGAACCTTCATATCTAATTTGCTTTGGCAGAACAAAGTATAATGAATACTTTTTCTGGATGAAATTAGTAAACCTATATCAAAAGCATCCAACTAAAGTTTTAACAAGTTCTTAAATGGTAGCTATGTACTGGCATTTATACCGAGAAACTCAAGAGGCAACGGACATAAAGGACCTTGGCATTCATTTCCTGCTTATTCTCAAGATTATCAGTCATGGCCTATTTTCCATATTGGATATATAAACACACTACATTGCTTTTGTATTTTACATTGTAGTAAACGGTGCAGTCAATGAGTCCTTTAATGAATCATTAAATCACTGGCAGAATAATATCAAAAGTAGTCACTGGTAATAGCAGGTTCACTGTTTGTGGATGAAGAAATCTTAAAAAGGTATCTGCAGTACAGGAAAATTAGATAAAATTACAGAGTCGAAATTCCATTTTGTGATTATAAAAGATTTACCATTAGAGGAGAAGGAGGAAACTGCATCTAACCAAAGACCAAACATGTGCTGTACTGTACTGAAGGCAACTTGATACCCTAAAAAGTGATTTTATTTCTTCTTACACAATGTAGGTGCCTTCCATTTTGCCTTGTAACTGAAGGAAAGTCCAATTAAATGTTGAGTAGCAGTGGAAAAATAGGAGCAATTTTCTCATCACCACATTTGTTTTGACAGTATTTGATCTATGAGTATCATGTTAGCTGTAGCTTCTGTAATCACTGTTTACATCGGATAGGATAGGAGTTTACTCTCTAATTTTAGTTTCTATGATGAGAGGTAGTTTGTGCCCATGACAGTCTCACTTTCATTCTATTAATGTGATAATTACATTATTGATTGCCTTAGTTAAGATACTGGTTCATTCTTATAATGAACCTCTTGTGACTATCACAAATAATATTTTGATTATGGTAACAGGGTCAATTTTCTAATACTTATTTGAGAATTTTACATGGTTACAATCATAAGAAATGTGAGTCTACAATTTTCTTTAAATACTATATTTGATGTCAGTGCTACAATTTTCTGGATTCATAGAATGAATTATGTTTCCTATCCTTTTTGACTTGTCAAAATAAATTGAGAAGAGTTACTGTTAATTCCTTTAAAAAACTTAAATGTTAGACAGGACAAAGTCTTCTGTACAAGTATGTTTTGATTACTGATGAAATCACTTTATTTGTTATTGGTTAGTTTAGATTTTCAAGTTTTGTACCAGTTTAGGTAGGGGTGTGTGTGTGTGTGTGTGTGTGTGTGTGTGTGTGTGTGTGTGTGTGTGTGTTTGCACCCATGCGTGCACGCTTCTATTCACATATGTGTGTGTTGTTTCAACTTTCATTTTTTGCTTGTATTGAGCATGGGTGACATAATATATTTGGGACTGGCCAACCAATGTTCAGTTTATATAACTTGCATATTTCAAAATATTGCCTTTTCTTCTACATTTTTATAGTCTGTTAGTTTTAGTTTAAAATGTTTTCTTTATTTCTTATATTTTTGTATTGTTTCTTAAATTATGTTTCTGTCTGTTACATTGGTTTGGCTCTGTTTATTTGAGACAAGGTCTCACAATGTCATTCTGGATAGCTTGGAATTCACTGTGTAGATCAGCCATGCTAAAATTCACAGTGACTTGTTTCCTTTACAACAGGTTGGGATTAAAGTTATATGACACCATGCCTAGGCCTGTTTTTATCTCCTAAAGTCAACAGTAATATTCTGCTTTTACTTCTGATTTTATCTGTTTGTAGCTTGCTTTTTAAGTCAGTAATAATGTTTATAAGTAAGTTGTCTGAATAAGCCTTATACATTTTGTCTTTTCTAAAAAAATAAAAAAATAAAAAAATAAAAAATAAACATTGTGTCTAGCAATGTAGCATTTTTTCCTCAGTTCTCAATTTTGCTTTTTTTCCTACCTAGGCTTTCTTTATTATTCATATTAGGTGAAGTTACTATTCCTAATTGGCTGTTTTTTTTTTTTTTTTCCTATTTTAGGGTATGATATAAAAGTGTCAATTTGAGATCTTTCATTGTTTTCAATAAACATAGTCACAATATAAATTTCCCCCTGAGCTCTGCTTTTCCAGATATTCATATGAGATTTGAGGGTTTTATTTAGTTTTGATTTGATGTTTTATATTCCTTTATAATTTCTTCATGATGTCATTGGGGGTTTTGATTTCTTTATTAAACATTTTTAATTAAAAGATAATTACATCACTTTCAACTTTTCTGTTCTTCTGACTATTCCTTTCATGTAAACTTTCCTAAATCCCTCATGTGATTCCCAAATTCTTTTTAAATTTATTATCTCTTTTTGATGACTATTGTTTTAGATAGATAGTTAGATAGATAGATAGATAGATAGATAGATAGATAGATAGATAGATAGGAAAATATGATTATCCAAATGCAACTTAGTAAGTCAATTTAATGTGGCTTGTAAGTACATAATTTCAAGATTGACCATTTTGCATTAGTTACCCAATTAGGCCCCTCGTGCAAGGGAGAGGTTAATTTCCTCTGCCTTCACAATAATTATTTTTTTGTAGTTTTTGTCTAGGGATAGGACTAATGGGATTTTCTTCTACTCTTCTAAGATGTCTATTGACATCATCATTGTTCAGCGCTGGCTGTTTAGGGAGCCAATTGGTGTCACAATTGAAGCCCCTCTGCTGTTTCTATGAGACAAAATCTCGCAGCACACTTCCTCTGACACTTAAATCATTTTTGAGACCCCATCATGTTCACTGTAGAAGTTGTGTTCTTGTTTAATCTCCCCATAATTGGGTCCTCTCCTCATTGTGTCTAGTTATGGTTTTCTGTAATGTTCCGTATTTTCTGTAAAGAGATGCCTTTTGAAGGACAGGTGAGAGCTATACTCATCTGTTGCTATAAAGAAAAGTTTTCGAATGCAGCGAGGAACTATGGTGGTCTAGTAAAGTAACAGGCATCTCTTTTATAATAGCGGGCTAAATTTCCATTTACATGTTAATGTTTCTGTTTTTAATGGTTTTTTGTTTGTTTTCTTTTATATTGTCTGTCTGTTTGTTTATTTGTTTGTGTATTTTGTTAAAATCCAGCTTCAAACTACTGGAGAAGACACTTATTTTTTTAATGCATCTTGATTTTTATAACTTTGCTGAAATTTGTATTTTGTTAAATCTTCTACATGTTAGACAATGTCACATAATTGTAATAGTTATTGAGTTGTTGGCAGGAATATACTGTATTGCTCTGTCAAATCTGATTTGATTATTTTCATATTCAGAAAGTTTATTCAGTTTTTCAGTTTTTTAATTTATTTATCTGCTGTTGAAGGACATACTGTAGTGTCTATTATAGTAAAATTTTCAGTTTTAAATCCCAGTCTATCATTTTATAATTTTTATAATAAAAGTCAACTTGCAAGCCTAGTCATAGTTTATATATTAGGAATTCATATTTTTAAATGAAATATAAATGTTGAAACATGAAATATTTACATAGTCATTTTAATTTTATATATGTAAGTTTATATGCCTGATGTTTAATTGACGACCACATGTATAAAACCTATACAGTTTGGAAAAGAGCACTGGATCTTCTGAACTAGAGCTATAGGTAATTTTGGTTTTCTATGTGAGTTCTAGAACCTGAATCCATGTCTCATGAAAGGGTAGTTGTATCACATAACTACTGAGACATTTATCAACATCAAAAACTTGTAATATAATATCCTCTTTGTGACGTATGACATTTCGTAGGATAAAGTCAACTTTTTTATTTTAATAATATTCCCCAGAAATCCATTCCTTACTTTTTATCTGAAACATTGATTTCATTCCTTTTATGTTCAAGTCACAGGCATCTTTTTGAATATAAGCACAGCTTACAGATTATGGTTCTACTAATAGCTATCTACTAAAAAAAAGTCGAAGAACCCAGTAGTTATTTAGGCTCTTAGAATGGATATATTAGTCTTTAAGATATGATGAATTTTGAAGAAATAGACTCTGAGGCTGGTGAAGGAAGACTTGCCAGAGAAACAGGGCAAACAGGAAAAGACAGAGCTTCCTTCTTTCACTTCCTTTATATGGAGTGACAACAGAAGTTATAATATAATATCATGTCAAAGGTGGAACTTTCTGCCACAAATATCCAGATTAAAATTGAGTCTTCATACTCAATGAAGTAATTAAGGAAAAATAAAATCTCTCATAGATGAACCAGCCACTGGGTTTTGGTTAATCCCAGATATAATCATGTTGACCATAAATAAATATCTATCACAAAGGGTGAAACAATACTTATTTTTAGTTATAAAAATAAATGTTTAGAATAGAGTTAGGGACTATTCTGCTTTTGTAAACTGTAGGTTGTAGTTTCTACTGAAGATTCATGATTTTGGTAACCATGGAAGTCAGATAGTTTTCCAGTAGCAGTTTCAGTGTTTTAGGTTTCAGCTTTAGGTCTATTAAAGGAAGGTCTATTAGGAAGTTTTGTGTGTGTGTGTGTGTGTGTGTGTGTGTCTGTGTGTGGTTTTCAGCATATTGTTTTGGTAACTTTATCTGATATTAAATGGCTGAAATTATGTGTACTCATGTTTGGGTCTTTGATTTGGTTCATAAGTCTACATGTCATGTTTTGTTTATATGTATAAAACATATATATACACATACATACACATACATATATTTTTTTTCTCATAAGAATTATGATAATGCAGAGAAGATATATTATATTTCATATTTATATATATTTAATATTTTATAATATATTTGTTATTTAAAATATATGTATATATAAATAAACTTCATAATTATATGTTATTATATATTATATATAATATATTACATAAATTATATAATCACTATGGGTCTATAATATTTTAAGGCATATAGCATTGTTCTTTATGTTCAGTATTGTCTTGACTCTCTGACTTTATTTGTGTGTCTGTGTGTGTGTATGGTTCTACATTAATTACATAATAGACATTTTTATTTTTTGTGAAAATCAAGATGTTGATTTAAATAAAAATTGCCTTGGATTTGTCAGTGGTTTTTGGTAAAATAGTCATTTTTATAATATTAATTTTTCCAATTTATTCAGATGTACTAATAAACTCTTTATTGCAATCTTCCTCTCAATGCTTAGAAACCAGTGTAAAACAGCCATAAGAAAAATGCTAAGAGCCAGAGGTAGTGGGTGATTTTAAGGAAATAGCATTTGTAAACACAATGGGGGCTGAGTTATATTATATAAACTCAAAGAGACTATAACAGCATGAACAACACCTGCTTAAGCTCAAGCAAAACAAAATTCCAGAGCTTCATAGAGGAAATGGACCCAACACATCACCACTAGCCAAGAAACGGTTCAAAAATGGGAGGTGATGAGAGAAATAAAATCAGTTTCCTCAATGCAGTAACACTAAGTTCAGAGAGGAGCTCATGCCAATAATTTGTTGACTATCACAATTTTGATTATTTGACTTTTAGCTTCTATTTTTTTATTGAGAGAGGGAGAGAGTAAAATTATCTAAAACTGGATTAGTGGTGTTATCTGAGAGGAGTTGGAGGCTAGAAGATGATATGATAAAAAATTAGTATATTAAATTCTCAATGAATAAAAAATGTCTTACGACATGACTATTCTTAGGAGAGTGGACTAAAATTAGTTATCTCTGATCATTTATTCTAGATTTTGAAAATAAAAATGAAAACATCAAATTTAGACTGTCACCAGCAACTTTCAGTATAAAATTAAGAAAATAAATGACATAGAGAAAACCTGTGACATATGTTGTTTAAAATATGTTTATATTTTATATGACATTTTCAATAAAATTTTTCCAAATTCAACACCTTTCATGTTTAAATTGTCTTTAGATGCTTTCTACATTACCTCCATAGTTATGCTATTTTATTACCAGATTTTTTTGTATATAAAACATAGATTTTATTTTTTTTCTCATAAGAATTATGATAATAGCAGAGAAGGTACATTATATTTTATAATAATGTGTCATCTCAATGCTACAGGGAGTCCTTGAACACATGCTGCCCATATGCCCAATGAATTTACCCTGCGCACATCATTCTAAATGACTAACTGACTAAATAATCCTCTCAAGACACATCTCATCATAATGCTGATCAGCTATGGTTCATTTGCTCTTATATAATTGCAGAGGATGTTTATCCTTTTTTGCCCTTTTATGCTGCACAAGCTGTTGTTATGTTCTGGGTCACAGAGAGGATGAAACAGTGACTAAGCTCTTTTGTGAGGCCTCTGCAATTTAATACTCTGTAAAAACCTAAGTAAATAATACTGTGTCTTCTCATTGGTATATCATAAAGTTTAAACAGAAGCATGATCTATTAAGTTTATAAAGAGTGATGTAGGTCTTCAAAATATCTTCCAAATGAATCATTCTGTTCTCTTCTTTATATAATTATACATTCAAAGTCAATGCATTACAATGTAGAAGTATTTTGTAATTGTCATATTACTTTTGTCTTAAAACTATGTGTGAAGAAGTTATAAAATATTTTGAAAGATAAATGCATTACAACTGAATGCTAGGTCCTCAAAAATGTAGGAATACTTTATATTACAATTTTAGCAACAAAAACTATATAAACCACATTGTTAAACCTCTGCATATTTAGATTCCAAAAAACAACTACATCTGAATTTAATATAAATAGAATTTCACAATTATACCTGGATATTGGTATTACCTTCATACGTATGTGAAATATTTTGGAATCAAAGAAAATGTTATTACTTATTCTATAAACGTATCAGCCACATCTTCTAACATGCTAACTGACTTTTCCTAAGATGAAAAAAAAGTCTAATAACAAATTAGAGTCAAGAATTGTTTATGATGACAATAGATAGCCTCACATCCTATATAGAGGCTCAATTTGAACAAAATTGTATTATTTTGATTTCTTTATAGTTAATACAAATGTTATACTATTTAAAACTTTTAGTCTCTTAAAATTCTTGTCTAATTTCATAGTGTTTACTTGGTAATGTCAGGATTAAAGATCTTCATCATCATACATCTTTTGTCTTCATTTGCATATACTCTCAAAATTTGAGGTGAAGTAGGGGTGTGACTTCATTTCCATTCTTACTTTTTCTTATCCCAGGCTTTTGGAGAGAGGTGAAAAGACACAATTTGCCTAAGTATAACTACTGCATCCAAAATCTTACTATTATAAAGAGAAAAGGTTTTAAGAAGGTGAACATTGTCTCAACACAGTGCATTGCTGACATTTTTGATTGGCAATTCCTGATATTCATGTTTATTAGCTTATTATTGTATCATCTAGTTGTAATTGCCTACTCAAAGTGCATATGTGGATTTAAAATTATAGATCACTGTCTTATCCTTTCCAGTAATACTATGTCCTGACATGAGACATGTATCACCAAACTGATTTTTTTCCTTGTCTTGGTTTCTACAGAAGATTTTCTCTGGAATCTTTGCTGTGCCTGTCCTCTTTCTAAACACTCAACAATAGGTATTTTGTAAGAGCAAGTGAATTTTCCTTTCCAAAAGCATTGTCCTCCAATGATACACCTCATCTTTAGCTCTATTCCATGAATTCAAGTGGATCTCAGCCAAAGCTGAATAAATATTAATCCTACTCATTAATCATATATTGATAAATAAACAAAGTATCAATTCCTTTTATAATGCTTTGAAAATCATTATCTTGAAAGTTCTATTGACTGCCAAGGCCAAAGTTTGACTGCTCTATGGCAGAAACAATACCCTCCCAAATGTATCTGATTAATTGCTCTTCTTTTTATCATTTTTATATATAAGAAGACACTTTTTAACTGTTTAGATATTGGTACATATTATGTGCCTTATATTTGTGACCTTACAATTTTTATTTCGGTGTTATTATATAGCATAGAGAAATAGAAAATGCATGATATTAAAATTAACATATTTTGAAGACATTAGCCATTTTGATGTATTTTCCTTCAATAAGACTATGAAATATTTAATTTCATATTAGTAAAATCAACTTGTTACTTTATATTTTGTGATGCATAAATAGGGATGATTTGTTTACTTAATTTTTATACTTTCTAACCTGAAATAACATATTTAAATTGCTGCAGAATAATTTATTAATTATTATCATTGAACATAATGTTGTTAGTTGAATCATGACTTTATCATATAAAATTTCAATAGCATATCCATTGTAAACTCCCAAACGAATATAGAGAATATTCATCTAACACACTGACAATATGGTTTCCAATATACTGTTCTGTTTTATAATATTCTTTATGCCAAGTATATTTCTTAGCAGATGTTTGAACTTACTTATTACCATTGACTCTTACAATGTACTTAATTGTTTCCAATTATTTAACCTTTCCTTTCTGAGTGCAGAATAACCTTTTAAACTAAACCCACAAGAAAGTGGTGTGTATACATACATTTGAATGAAATATATAACCAATATTCTCTGAAATTTCTAAAATAAGTATAGTCTAACACACACAAACAAACACACATACACACACATGCACACATGAACATATACATGAGAAACACACACACACAAACATATACATGAGAAGAAATCAGACTTTTCCTTCCCAGCTCTGTAGTTTTTGAACAGTAATACAGTAGATCATTTTATTACTTTTTTCATGTTTTAGTAGAAAAATATCATTCAATATATTCTAATCACAATGTCTTCCTTCTCCACACTCAATTCCTCTCTGTTGTACAATTTTCTTAATGGCAACCAGCATTTTGTTCCTTGATAAAAGGCATACAAAATATTCATATTTACAATAAGCCTTAATCAGCATGAGAGCTTGAAAGATACCTATCCTCTATGCTATTGAAATCCTTTTCCTATTTGTAACTCTAAAATTGCTCAATTACAGGACAGACAGCCCAAATTGGACATCTTTTTTCATAAAATAATTTCCAGTGCTCAGAATGAATCAATTACATATAATAAACTTTTTAAACAATGATGCCCTAAAACAACCCAGACTCTTGTCAAGACTACTGGTTTTTCTCCTGAAGAACACCTCTATAACTCCTGAAGTCAACACCTCTATAACTCAGTGAACAGAAAATGAAGTTGGTGCCCACCTAGATCCTACACTCTTACTAAATAGTGCTTATTGTACTAGAAGTTACTCTGTAACCTACCAATGAAGAAAGATAAACAGCAACCCAGGTCCAAACTCTTCTGTCTACAATGATGACTTAACTGCAAGATGCGCTAAACAATAATGGCACAACGTTTATTGGAGATACCAACCAATACCTTACTGGGATAAAGGCCCACTCCAAGAGACATAACCTGTTCTGAGACTTATCAGGTAGCCAAGTACCTGAAACTAAATAGGTCAGCGATACAGGGAGAGACACAATACTACTGTTATGCTAAAGGAACATAGCCATACAATGACAACTATCAACATTATTCTGTGATTATAAGCAGTGCCTTGCTCAATTATCATCAGCTAAGTTTCCTCCTGAAGTAGATGAGAACAAATACACAGATACATGTCTGGATATTGTATAAAATATGAGAGACTTTCCTTGAAACACTTAGTATTAAATGGGATGTTTCTATCATGTCTTTTCTCTCAGATCAGAAAACATTGTGGAATAGGAGACAGAAAGATTATATGTGCCCGAGGGAATGGAGGACCCCAAAGAAATAAAGTCTTCCACACAAAATAGGATGAAGGCTTACATGAACTCACAGAGACTGTGATAGCATGTACAAGATGTGCAGGGGTCTAACCTATATATGTCACAGTACTGAAAGAAGTAGACACAAACCCTATCCCTCACCAAGAATGCATCTATGATGGGTATCTACTCATGAATGAAAACCTACAGTTCACCACTGCTGTCTCACTGGGAAAAAAATTACCCTTACAGGCAAGACACATGGCAAGCATCTTTGTAGGCTTTTTGTCTCAAAATGTATCAGGTCTTATTTTTTTTTTTAACTGTATCATTCTCTTTTGTATATTACAGCTTCTAGGTTTGTGTTTTTATAGAATGGCCATGTCTACAAATATGTGTGTCTTTGTATCTATATGTGTTCTTCATGTTTTTCTTTTCTCTTTTTTCTGTATGTTTACTGTCTCCTATTGCAGTTTGTTTAGTTTTATCTTAATTTATTTTATTATTATTCTTTAAATACTTGACTCTTTTTAGGAGAGAGGAAGAGAAAGGAGAAAGGGAGTGAATTCGGAAGAGGGGTAATATAGGGAGCATCTCAGAGAAGGTGGAGGAGGGGAAACTGCACTCTAAATGTATTATTTGAAAATTTTTAATTTCAATAAAAGAAAAATAGAAAGCACAAAAACTATTATTCATGTATTTGTAGCAGGCTATCACATCTGATGTTGCATTTGTCTCCCAAGATGATCTTTCCATTATTACAGTTTATTTGTAATTTACTCTGACAATGACTGAAAGATATTCAGTCAGATGAAAATTTTCCTTTATAAAAGTCCTGGAAACCCCTGACATTGGATAGATGTGGAAGTTAGAGCACTCTGTGCATAGCAGGGAATGATAAAAAATAACTGCATGTTTTAACATAATAAATAAATAAATGCATAAATACACATATAAATACATAAATAAATGCAGATAATTCTGTCAATACATAGAATAAAGTAAAACTCCCAGAGATTCTCATTGTGCAGCATAAATTTACAAATTTCAGAAATATATTTCTGGTTAAAGTAGGTTGAGTATTTCTATGATCATTTCTGGCCAAACTGATGGAGACTCTATCAGATGAGGGAACCTCTTTCTAGATAATGCTAGCTTGTAGCAAGTTGGAGAGAATCTACCCAGCACATTCAGGGTATATTAATAGACCCTTTGTCAAAAGATATGATGGCTATAGGAGATGTCTGTGCTGTCAGTTTTATTCTAGTGATCAATGAGTTCTCACCCCTGAGTTACAGACCTCCAAGTGAGAGTGAACTATCTTAATGCTTTCTTCTCTTTTCTATCTCCTACATGTTCAATGGTTCATATAACTTTTCATTTTTGTATGCCCACATTGCCTGGCCTCCTGAAAAATTTTATTCTGATTAAAATCTAAATGTTACAATAAATATTCAATAGTTTTAAGTGTATAAAATAACTCATTGGGTATCTAAGTTATTTAGATTAATGAAAAAGTTATCATTGATGAACTATTTGGTAAACCTGTTCCAAAGTCATAATATCTCAGTACCATTGTCTGAAAAATAAGTTTTTGATACCTCACTAAAGAAATTATTTTGACAAATAAGTAAATGATATGTAATATCTTTTGTTATTATATAAAGTAATCAATGAACACACATATATCTAACACACTCAATTTTGCAAATTAAAATTCAAATTAAAGTGACATTAAACAGTTTCTAATAGCAATATTTTCCTGATAAATCATATATATATATATATATATATATATATATATATATATATATATATAAAAATGAAAAGTTAATTATCCTACCTAGTTGTGACAACTATGACCCACAAGAATGTAATGGTATGATATCCCTATAGAGTTAACAGTGACGCTTGACAATAACAAGTATCTTTAAAATTAGATACAAGACAACTTTTTTTGGTTTTTGGTTTTTGGTTTTTTGAGACAGGGTTTCTCTGTGTAGCCCTGACTGTCCTGGAACTCACTCTGTAGACCAGGCTGTCCTCGAACTCAGAAATCTACCTGCCTCTGCCTCCCAAGTGCTGGGATTAAAGGCGTGCACCACCACAGCCTGTCAAGACCACTTTTATAGGAGAGAAATCATGCATCATTATACAAACCTAGCCAACCACATGACATTTTAAAAACCTCCTGACCCTTGAGAGATTTGAGGCCCCAGGATGGAGTGGAGTTGGGACATCCTCTTGAAGAAAGGAGAAATAAGGAATGGGATGAGGAATTGTTGGAGGGCAGACATGGAGGAGCATAACGAATAGACTTAAAAAAAACGATTAAAGATAAATATTTAACAAACAAACGGCCTCCTTTTATCAGTATAATCCCTAACTAAATTCCAAACATTTATTCTCACAGGCTTAGATATCTGCATCTCTCACTCTACATGAAAAAAAACTTCTTTTATTATAGCAGAAGACAACCATTTTAAAAACTTTAAATGCAAAGAACAAACCACTCTAGGGTTTCCAGAGAGGACTGATCATCTAATACCCAACTCTTGTACATAAGGCTTAGGAAAGATTTTGGAAAGGGGTGCAAAAAAAGTGTAGGAGCCAGAGGGCGAGGAAGTCCACTTTAAGATTGTGCCATCTAGGAGGGGAGAAGGTATGAGATGTGGAACAGTTGGAGGGTGGACCGGGAGGAGTTTTAAAATCTGGAGTTTTAAATAAATAAATAAATAAATAAATAAATAAATAAATAATAAAAGATTTGAAAAGGAGAGAGAGAAAAGATTGTGCCATCTAGCTATAAAAGGGAAGCTAACCCCATAAAAACCACAAAACATGGCTGCATGAACAAGAGTTGAACACTTATAAGACCAGTAGATAGGGAAAATCTTATAGGACCAAACCCTTAGAAGAGCAGATATATTTAATGTAGCATGTAATATTTGGAAAATGACTCTCGGTCCTGCTTGTTCCCGGGAGGAAGCTACCATTTTCCAGCTACTCCGGCTCTGCTGGCTCCATTTCCAAACTGCTCAGGCTCTGGAGTTCACTCCAGCTATCTAGAAACTCTGGCTATCTAGAAACACTGGCCCTGGCACCCATGAGACGCCTGCGTGGTGTCTGGTTCTGCCAATCCACCATGCTGTCCACAATGTTCACCTGAGCCCAAACTGTCATTCCTGCTATGCCCGCAGTTCCCGGTAGAATTGAGACTCTTAATGCTTAAAGATTATCCAGTGGATTTATATATTTGGAAATGCTCAATTAACATGATGCCAACACAATTAGAATTGTTACCCAGTATCTAATCTTTTGATAAGTTGCTATCCAGGACTGCTCTCAAACCATCCGTGATTGTGATTCTCCATCTCTGCTTGCCTCTCCTCTCTCTCCTCCCCTTCCTCTCTTTCTCTCCTCCAGACTCCTCACTCTGCCTACCTTTCATACAGCCCGATCACCAAGCCTTATTACAAATGTAGCAGGAAAATATCCCGCCACATTTAATTCAAACCCGCTGAGAAAGGGATAACCAGTTTTCACTAATGATGAGTTCCTTGACCAGAGTTCCTTGTTTCAAGTGGTAATCTCTAGAAAATTACACATGAAAACAGCACGGATGGATTCAGCAGGCTTCATTTATTTTTATTAATATACATGAACGTGTAGTAACATTATTAAAGAAGACAAGGAAGTGAATTGTAAGGACAGCAGACATGAGAGATATACGGAAACGAGAGGGAGCAGGTACACATTGTAATCATATTTTAAATAAATAAAAAGAGAAAGAAAGAATACTGTTTGTTGATTTAAGAAAACTGTAATGTCTAAGAATTTTTAAAGGCTTCCTTTAGCATGCATAGAAAATAGAAAGACATATTTCATCATTAGCAGACATGCATGGATTAAGATAGTAATAACAGGCATAATATCATTAAAATACTATGAAATATATTAACATTTGGAAGATAGTTTTAAGAAATATTGAAAAATTTTAAGGAAAACCTCAAACTATGTTACATAAACATACAAAATAAAACTGTAAATTATCTTTAAAAATGTATTTTCTATGCAAACTGTACAGGATTTTTCAATTTGATACTACAGTTCATAAGATGAAGTCTTAGAATTTAGAAAACATTGGCATTTCTGTGTCTCTACTAAATTTGTATGTCAAAGCCATGACTTGCATGCATAAATTTATTATGATACAATGACACCTAACCTTTGTGGCTAGTGTTGAGTACTTCACTACAGAAATTATAGAATGCTAAGCAATAATTTATGTCAGAATGTGGTTGTCAAAAAGTTTGGCCTCTCAGTTGGAATATATTTTCAACAATTTCAACACATTGAAAATCTATGCTATTAAGATATTCATTCTCTTTAAAAATTGACTGATATATGGTATAAGCTAAGTGAGCTTAGGATAAAGTCACATAAAAATAAGATACCAATATCTTTCTAAATATTCCCTTCAATCACTTCATTAAAAATTATAAGGAGCAACAACATAATTTATGTGTAATGAATAGCCATTGTTTTGCATTCTTTGATATTTTCTGTAGATACCAATCACAGTCTCTTCCATGTTCTTTATTTTTCTGTGTATTTGACAACTATCATATACAAACAGCAGCAATATTAAAATCAGAGAAAAAAGAAAGAATTAAAAATAGGAAAGAATAAAAAAAAAGAACAAAAGAAGAAGAAGATTAGAGGCCTGTGATATTATCCATTCTAAAAGATACTGTCTGCCCCAGGATTCAGTCTTGATCTGATGCAGTTAAGTTCAATCACTATCTTGAAGATAAAAGTGAAAGATGAAAAAATTCTACAAATTTGTCAACAAAATATAGTTACATGTGCCCCTCTATGGACATTACACACACACACACACACACACACACACACACACACACACACACACACACACACACACACACACACACACACACACACACATACACACACACCACACATACACACACACATCACACACACACACACACACACAAACACAGATGCACACACACACAAAGGACAATAACATATCAATGTGAATTAAAAATTTCTGTAAGCATAGGATTTAGGTGACACTACAGTACAAGATGGTCATATTACATAAATTAAGGGGAGAAAAGATGTGGCAATAGTATATCTGAAAACATTGCTCAGTAAAAGCGGAAACATGGCCTAAACAAAGAGCTTTCTCTTAGGAAGATGTTAAAAATGATAACCATGTACTGTAGACAGAAAGTTTGTGGACATATATTTTAATAGCTAGTTTATAAAGAATAATTTCCCACAGCACATCATTTGTTCTGAAACAGAATATCTCTATTTTGATTAAAATTTGGTATGCTATCAAATTTTACTATGTAGCTTTCACCATAAAAGTAAAAATATCTATCCCATTATCTTATATTAAACAGTAAAGTATATCTGCAGCAGAACTTTTTTTAATTATAAATTCTGAGATAATTAGACATATACACATAAACAGGAATTTTATACCCATTTATCATTGTTATTCTTAGTTCCATAAAAGACTATTATGCTCTCATATCTAGGAAAATTTGATAACAGTAAGAAACTTGTATGTACATTTATATACATATGCACACATATGTATGTGCTTGTGCATATACATATGGATATTCTTATGTTACAGTGTACTGATCACTAGAAATAATAATTTACCCTTAAATTTAACTGAAAAGAAAAATTAAATACTCAAATATAGTTGTTTGTGTTCAAAGCTATTGATAGTTCAATTAGAATATTAGTTACTTCTGATAATCTTTACTTTGAAGCCAGAAAGTCACACACTCAGAAATTATGATTTTATGATATAGACATAAACAACCTGTGAGTTCAAGAAGCCACTTTACTTTTGCATGTTTCCAAATTGATGATGAGTGGAAATTTAAAATCAAATTCTGTTATAACATGCTCTCTATAGTTTTTCCACTAAACTAAGCTTCATGCACTAATATGTCATTATTTGAAAAAAGATGAATTGAGCTGCACTTTAAAATAAAATTTCATGTACTGATTCTTTTCATCACTTCTAGTTTTATTCAAACCTTTTGCCTAAATTCTATATATTGTCTAAGAAATGAGATGCTTATAATAGCAAATTTTTGTCTAAATATATTTATGCTAATTTACAAATTGAATTTACTTTATTTAATGATTGGCTAAAGATGAGATAAACTAAATAAAAATATTAGTAATGGAAAAATATAACCAACATGTAGTTTTCTTTGCTGTTAACATTCTGAAGTTTTCTCCATTACTTAGTTTCCAAGGCATAATTTTCCAACCAGAATAACCTATACATCTGTCAGATAGCTGTAGTTTTATTCAGTAAATTATTTAAAAATTTATTCTTTTTCTTATACTATTGTGTTGTTGAAATATAAACTATACTAATATATTTTATGAAATATGCAGTAAATTACTAAGCCTTATCTTAGGAATATAAGATTTTCTGCTATCTTTCTTTTATTTTGCTCAAATTTCTTTTAAAATTTTTATTTAATTCATTCATAAACTACATTGTAATTATATTTTTTCCTTTCCCTGAACTCCTCCAATATTTTCTGTCTTCCCATCCACAATACATATTCTTTCACATTTTCTCAGGAAAAAAATAAGGAACAAAAATAAAAACAAATTATAAAATGATAGAAAACAAAACAACCTAAAGAAGAGGAAGAGAAAGAGGAGGAAGAGGAGAGAGAAGAGGAGGATGAGGAGGAAACCAATTCAATAAGATAAAGCACACCAAAATAAAACAAAAAGCAACACATAAAAACAAACAAACAGAAAAGAAAACAAAAATACAAACAAAGATGCAGTCCCTGTTTTGTTGACCAACTAACGCTGGGAATGGGCCTGCTTTGGAGTATAGTTAAATTACACAGGGACACACTCCATTAGAGACAAACACTTTCACTGTCCCCATCAGGTATCAGTTGCAAATCCCTTCTTGGTTAAAGGTGAAACTATTTAATATTGCACAAGCTAATCAAAATTCTACATTAATATTTTATTTACTTTTAAAGAAAATTAATGGATTTTCAGATAATACATTTGGATTTAGCTGACTATATGAATTCAATAAATATATGGAATGTAGAAGAAAAATTGTCTCCCAGAAGAAGCAATACAGTACAATGAATATAAACTCTGAGGATAGATATTTCAGTCTGTTTGGTTTGTTTGATTCACTGAAAGTATCTATGTGATTTTACTTTTGTTTAAAATAGGGATTACCAATACTAACACAATCCTGATAGGTCAAAATGATGTCATTATAGAGATAAAAGTTTGAGAATCTATTTAGATAGAAAGTTTTTATACCAATACCTTATGCATTTATCGCCCACCTAAGTGTATGTTGTCAAACCCTCAGTTAAACGCATTGGTTTATGAGCTGCCTTCTTCACTGTGTCTTTTCACAGCAGTAGAACAGTAACTCAGATAATAACCATTTTAATAGGTTTATCTTATTTACCTGATTCATTATGTATGTCAGTATATGGATCAATATTGTTTGGTATCCAATCTAGTAATACAAGAGTTGATAGTTTACTAAAAATGTGATATTTAAATCTCAAATTCTTTATTTGGATACCATGTCTTTTAGGGTATAAAGTACAGGAATAAGGATGGAGAGTCACAGAAAAGCAAACATGCTGACTTCCCTTTCATCTGTTGAGTTTCTAGAAATGTTGGTCTTGATAAAGTCTTTTTTCTTTTCTTTTCTTAAAATCCCGAGCCTTCGCAGCATATGTTAGACTTTTGACTCTTTTCTCGTTTTGTATCTTCCTAACATTTTTATCTGTTTATATCTTCTTGCTTGTATTACTTTAAGTCTTGATAGCTCAACTCTAAAATCTTTTATACTACTTGAGGATTTGGATTCTGGAAATGTTTTCAGAAGTCTCACTTCCTTGGATTCTTGTATGTCAAAGTTTCAGCAACTATTTGAAGTTCTCCTTAGTTTGGTTTGAAATATTCTCATAGTTGGGCAAGTACTTCATTTGACTTAAAGTCAGTGTAATATTTTTAAATATATTTCTTCACATTTAGGAACATCTTCCTGATTTTAGAGTAAACAGTATATCAAGTTAGCAAGAGGTATATTTAAAATATTATGATGTATATATTCATGTGTCAATGTTCTTCATTCATGACTCTTTATTCAGCCAATGGTTTGTCATGTATAAAACTCACACAATAAATGCTAATTACCATTGAACTCTTTCAAGATGATTGTTCCGCCAGATCTGCTACAACGATTTTCAGAAATGTTTTAGGTTTTTGTCATCTGCATTTTGATAAATTTAGATGAAAATTCATAGTTATCATAGCAGATAAAAGAAAAATCTTTCCAAGAAATTTTTAGGTTCCATAGCAACTTGAATAAGTAAAGAAATAAATTGATAACTTATTAAAAAAAATCAAAATTTTCAAACTGAAACATGAATACCTGTATCTATTTCTTCATTGTTTTCTGTAAAGAATACTAAAGGTTTCAATTAATGTATTCAGTAATTTATCAAATTTTAATTTCAACAAATTTTTATTTCATTTTAAAAAATTAAAATTCTATAAATTATTACATGTAAATATTTATGATTGTTTCAGCAAACATCTTGCATTCAGTATCCTTAAAAATGTACTTTCTAGTTAAAAGTTGATAAATTCATTTAAATTTTTTATCTTCATAAAAGAGAATGGCACTTTTTTTCGCTATCAAAAGCCACGTAGGCTTTTATTCAAATGATATTAAAAGGGAATTATTCTAAGTAAGACCTACATGATATGGGATAATAACTTTACTTCAGAAAGTAAAATTGCTTTTATTACTGATTAGCTGATTTTCATTAGTTAAATAAGTAATATGATTTTAACTAAAAATAGAATAATAAAATAAAGACTATATGAGTAACAATGAAACTACTTATCAGTTCTATCGGAAGGTTTTCAAGACAGAAAGTCAGATTCAACTGAGCTACATATGCCCCATTTCATTCAATAACTTCAGCAGTTACTCAATTTAACAAAACCTTTTACTCTTTCTATTTGTGAAAACTATCTTAGTTTATAAATTTGATATTTATAGATGCTTTCATTCATTCACTTGTTTAATGAAGTCTCCCTAAAATATACTTTTTGATTTCTCTGGAATATTAAAATAATTGACTCAACCAGGATAGTGAATCGGTTAAAAGCAACTTTATAAAAGATAGAATACTTGTTTTAAAATAGCCTCTAGGTTAGTTTATAATCAATTCATTTTCATAGAAAAATGTGTGTATGCTTAAATATAGATACAAGAAAGTGTATATTCATTGAAGTTAAATGATGGATATAACCAGTATGGTTTACCCATCTCTTTTATTTTTAAAGTCATTAACTTGCTGAAGACACCAGGTCATTGGTATTAAAAGTATTCCCATTTTATTGAAAAGAGGTTAATATTTAAAAGTACAAGTTTAAGTGAAGTATGAAAATATTCATTAAGAAGCATTAGCATTAATGATGTACTAGACCTTTAAAATATTGAAATTATAGCAAAAAAGCTATTAACTTCAGCCTCTCCTTATCCACAATTCTGTCTACTGTGTACTGACCTCCTATGGGTATACATTAATCGGCCAAAAAGTGCAAAATGAGGTTATCAACAAAATTAAGATAATGAAATAAAAGAAACGACTTCCTATGATAGTTATTATTCCATTCAGAAAGAGTGTTATACAATACTACCAAACCTTTAAAATTTGAGAATCTTTAAAGGAAACAAAATGATACATTTTAGAAAAACAATTTTTAAATTTGACTGCACTGATAAAAGTCTATATAAGAATTCGAAGAAAAGCACAGGGATTCGCAGATTTCACTCTAACTGAAAGGAACAGTAAGAGGTTCTGTAGTAAGATAATTCTACTAATGTGATATGTTGTCACCAAATTAAATATTGATATTCAGAAATTCTTCAAGACTTCTAAAATATCTTTATTTTAGTTTGAGAAGTACAGATTAATGTATGAAATAGTATTTTATTAAATTATTTTATAAAGTTTAGTTTGAGTTGTCTCATAATATGTTGTTCAACTTTGATGATAGTTCAGGTAGTATTTTGTAAAAGTTAGACAAAATGACCATATTTACTATTCAGAAGGCATGTATCAAAGATTTAAGAAATTCTAAGTAATTATAATCTTAAATTATTTTCATAACTTTCCAATTGATGTATAATTTAAAGCCCATAAAGGTTTACCATTTACTATCAATAATGGCATTGCATTTAATATGTTTAAAAGACACCTGTGTCAGTATGAGGGTTTGGGCTTTGCCTCCTTTTTTCTTAGTAACACTAGGAAAGTAAACAACAGCTTGGCCACTCAATAATATTTAAATTACTATATAAAAACTGGAGGCATCTTGGCTGTATAAGGCTGTGCCTTTTAAAATAAAGCTACTTTCTCCTGGCTCAAAAGAATAGAGTCTAAGTTGATCTTCAGTCACAAAATGGAAACTGGGCATTCTAAACTACCCAAAATAGTACAAATTGTGCCCTTCCTTTAAGAAAGAAATAATCACAATGTCACTCTAAGTTAACAGTATATCATTTCTATAGTTATACAAATTGCTGTATTTTATATGTTTAGAGAGGTTATGTGAAGGCTAGAATAATTTTGTCACTGGTGGTGGCATTGATAGGTTAGTTTTATTGACATCTAGTTTTTCTGCTTCATACTTGTTGAAGATGTTACCTCTCACCATGTGTCTATATATGTGTGTATATATATGTATATGTATGTGTATGTATACATATATACATATATATATGTGTGTGTATATATACATATATACATATAATGAATATATATTCAATATACTAAGGGAAGCTCACTCCATTTAGGTAGTTAGTTATGCTCCTCTTGGGGATTGAATCTTTATAGAAAAATAGAACTACAGATATCCTGATTTTTCTTATCTTTTTATTTGGAGATAATATCTGGTCTTACAGAAGGTATTTGAAACTTGTGACTTGGCCTCCTGAGTAGCTTTGCCTAGAAGCTTGCATCATTTGGCTAACTTAATGACAGGTCTTTCGTTCACTGCAGTATGAGAATTTACAGTACACAATAGCTGTACTTGACTAATCTAATCTGGGTAATATAAATAGGAGTTGTGATGGATCTGAGAGTTCATCAATAAAGCACATCTCTCTAACACAGCATGGATGCAATCTGGATCTTTGTTGCCAAACTGTTGACCCTATTTGTTTTTTCTGAGCACTGGTTTATTGTCCCTGCCCTGGAGGCTGTGAGGCCTGAGAGAATGGAACTTAAAATGAGAAGGATTAAAGTCTCATGTAGCAGGCAACTTTACTAAGAGAATCAGACAATTTATATTCTTTGTTTTAATCAAGGGCATAGGAACAAAGTTCATGTGATTTCAAGCTGTATGCAGTCACAAAAACAAGTGGTGCAAGCTGAATAGCAAGAGTAAGACAATGGATAATCAGAAGCAAACTCACTTCTATTTACTAAACCTGGAAGGGACATGAGAGCCCCTTCCATTGCAAGAACAAGCTTGCATTCAGAAGGAACAGAATTCACAAGGCTCTTATCTTTGTTTATTGAAGAATTTTTCACAAGCATTCAAAATTCTCCTGCAGCTGAATTCTCAGACTATGTTTAATCATTTGATGCTTACAAATCAAAGGATAACTGAAGAACCAGCAATTCCTTTGAATTTGAGCTTTAGAAACCATAAAATCTGGTTGCAATCTACAAGGCTTCATTTGTCAAACATGTCAACTGTACAAATGCAAATGATGGGCTCATTGGCAGAGGATCTCAGGGAAGAGGTAAAGGACCAATATAGCTCTAGTCTTCTTTAGCAGAACATATACAATTTATTAGTTAACTTGTCTTTCATTATCTATCATACAGGGGTGCTCAACTTTTCTAATGCTGTAACCCTTTAATTCAGTTCCTCATGCTGTGGTGACCCCAGCCATAAGGTTATTTCATCACTACTCCACGACTTTAATTTTGCTACTGTTATGAACCATTGTGCAAATATCTGAAATGCAGGATATCTGATAATTGATCCCAAATGGATTGTGACCCACACATTGAGTTAGAGATCAATGCTCCAGAACAATCATGATGCTTAAGCAAATCATTTAGAGAATAATTGTAGCAGAAAATGTTATGCAATAAGTACAAGGGTCTTTCTATGTTTTATTAGTTTTTGCTTAATCCCATTGTGTTTCTTTTTATGTTTGTTTAATTAATCAATTAAATGTTATTTTCCTGTACAGAACAGATGTGCCTGGAAGTCCTTATCCTCCTATGTTGGCCTCCCAAATACTAGGATTACAGATATTTCTTGCTATTCTTAAATTCAATAATCATGATTTAAAAGCTGAGCTTCCTTGCACATTATCAGTCATCTTAAGGTACATACTGCCTCTAGCTTGCCTAGTTCCCACATAAAGAGACAGGAATAAACAAGGTATCTCTCTATTGTGACTCTTACTAAGCAGACTGCCTTTAAGTCCACCTCTGACAAAGCATCTAGGAAACAACTGACTACAGAAGCTGCTCTGAAAATGTGTACCATCTTTCAGAAGGGTGGAGAAACTTCATTTCATAGAAGTGGTACAGGGACCCTTTGAAATGATATGCTTTTCAGAAGTCTACTGAACTTCTTTTTCACAAATGCTCCTTTTAGTATCTGATGTAAGAAATTCTCTAAAACTTCAAACAGACCTATTCTTTCATTTCAGAATCATTGGTAGTTAGCTAGAGCCAACTGAATCCTAACTTTCTGGCTTATTGAAGATAACATAACAATGTGGAATACTTCTATGTAAAACTTGGAACAGCTATAGAAAAAAGGTATTTATTTAAAACTCTGCTTAGAATGTACTAGGAAAAATAACATTTCACCTTTACTATTGTACCCTTTCTGTCTGTTATCAACTGTTCTGAAGTAAATTTGTAAAATAAACCTTCTCATTCTACCAGTGGAATTGTTCAGCGTTTCCTCTTTCATATGAACAATAGATATTTTAAACTGTTATGACCAGATACTACACTGCTTAACCTAAAAGAAAAGGCCAAGAAATGATAATAAACATTATTTACAATTGCTACTCTAGTCTTAATTGTGAATATGGAAATATGTTTTCTAGAGAAACATTAAGGTATAAATCTATAGTGTAAGAAAGAAGGGATGAAAAAAAGAGGGGATTGAATTCATATCTTATTGTTAGATTTAGTCATCTCTGGTGCAGTGCAGTTCTGTGTTTGTGTTTTTCTGCCAGGGAGTGTTCTCCAACAGGTAACGATTGCTCTCAACATGAAATAAGAATACAATTATGAGAAAAGAAGCAGCTTATGGAGCCCCTTGAGCTCTCAATACAGCACTTTCCTAAGGACTTGAAAAATGATCAATACTAGAATTACTGCATTGGGTCTCAGTCTTACAGTCGAGTATTTCCTTTACACTTTCATTTAGAAGCCTTGAGTACTGTGCTTGGGATGATGCCTAGTGCTTTCATAGCCTAAGTGAGTCATTGGGTTTGACCATTAGTAGTGCTTTAAAAATTACTAGAAAACACAGAAAGAAAAAAATGAAGGCTAATTGTTAATTTACAATCTAACAAGTATTCATCGTGATTAGCTACCAGACAAATAAAAATTAAAATCCTTTGAATTTTATTTCCACTGATCAATTATGACTAAGACTAAGAAAACAAATGACTACAGATACTGTGAACACTATAAAGAAAGTGTGGTCTCATTTCCTGATGATGGAGTGTAGACTGCTTCAGTCATGGTGCAAATCTCTTTATAGCAGTGCTTCTCAACTGATGTATAGGACCAAAATATAGCATATATCAAAAGGGCTGTGTCTTACTAAAGAGTTACTTGGTCATTTATGTACACTATTATTACATTCAAAGAAGCTAGGAAATGAAATCAACTTAGATTTTTATCAACAAATGTCTGGATGGTGAAAATTTACTGTGTATGGACAGTAGAATTTCACTCACCTATAAACATAAATAAAATTATGAAGTTGACAAGTATGCAGAGTAGTTAAAAATATCTTGAGTAAGGTAAAACAGAGCTATAAAGTTAAATATATCACGTTCCCTCCTATGTATGCATCCTCATTTCAAGTGACTAGACTTGTGCATTTGAGCTGGAGTGCCAGTAGAAGCAGTCAACTAGAGAAAGGCCTCTGGGTTTAGGATGCTCTAAGGGCAGCATATAAAGTTACAGGAGAATCAAGAGACAGACTGCTGGTGTGGGAACATTCAAGCAGAGATAGGAGTCAGGAGAGAAGAGAGATGAACAGGAAAGAAGGAAGTGTTGACCAGAATAAATACAGATATATCTGTATCTGTGTCTGTGTCTGTGTCTGTGTCTGTGTCTGTGTCTGTGTCTGTGTCTGTGTCTGTGTCTGTGTCTGTGTCTGTGTCTGTATCTGTATCTGAATCTCTCTCTCTCTCTCTCTCTCTCTCTCTCTCTCTCTCTCTCTCTCTCTCCATCTCTATCTCTATATATGAAATATGGGAATCCACTATGTTGTAAGTCAATTAAACCCCATAAGACAAGAGATATTTATATCTATTATAGGTAGACAGTGATGCTCTTAAAGTCATAACTTATTTTTTTAAAAAATCTACTGTAGATTTGGGGTAGTTTCTTATAGTTTCTTGGTGATAGAGAAGGTGGAGCCATCAAAATAATACAGCATATAGACTTTCCTTTTTACTGTCTACCAAAACTAGCTTACGGAGTCCTACTACTTAAGCCATTACACATTGTTTTAAAAAGATATAAAGAAAGTGATCTGAAACTCAGCTGGAAGCTTCCTGCCTGCTATCCATGTTAGAAGGTTTGGTACAAGCTGCTGCTACAGTAGGAAATAAAAAATCATGAGTACCACACAGACGTAATGTTGTGATTTGAATAAAAATGGTCCCCATTGGCTTACAAGGAGTAGCATTATTGGCATATGTGGCTTTTTTGGAAAGGGTGTGTCTGTGTTTAAGAAAGTGTTTCACTGGGAATGGGCTATGGAGTTTCAGAAGCCTATGACAGGAATTGTGTCATTCTCTATTTCTTCCGTATACCAATCCAGGTGCAGATTGGCACCTCTCTGGCACTATCTGTCTATATGCCACTATAATTCCCTCCATGATGACAATGGACAAAATCTCTGAACTGTAAGCCAGCCCCCATTAAGTTAAATTCTTTCCTTTCTACGAGTTGTCCTGGTCATGGTGTCTCTTCACAGCAATAGAAACCCTACCTAAAATACCTTGGAAGAACAATACCAACCTACCACAGAAGACATACCTGCACATGTAATAGTGTCACAATTGTGTTGGGGGAAACAAAGGACTATTTGATTGTATTTGTGTACAACTTCAAAAACCAAAACAAACAAACAAGCAAGCATCCAAACAAACAAACCAGGGTATTTATGTGTATGGTGGTTTGAATAGAGATACTCGTGCTTTTGAATGACAGCATATAGGAAATGGTGCATTTGGGGTGTGGCTTTTGTATATGTGGACTTGTTAGAACACTATGTGTATGATCTTTGAGGTCTTAGCTCCTCAAGTTAAATCTAGCATAGCATTCACTTGTGCTGCCTACTGATCAGGATGTGGACCTCTCACCTCTGTCCTCAGCACCATGTCTGCCTGCATGCTGCCACGCTTCCCGCCATGACCATGATGGAATAAACCTTTAAAACTGTAAGGCAGCCCAATTACATGGATTTCATTATTCTAACATCTTAGGGGTTCTAAGGTCCCCATGGTCATGTTGTCTTTTCACCACAATATAAACCCTAATTAAGACAGAAGCTGCTACTAGGAGTGAATGGTTGCTGTGATAAGCTGGACTTATTTTTGTTTGGAGAAATGTGGACTTTTAGACCTTAGGATTGGAAAAATGGTAGAATGTATTAGGTGTAGCTTAATAGACCATCCTAGTAGGAACATGAAAGACAGAGGTGTTGATGATGATTTGAACTGTTGGGGGCTGGCTCAAGTGGATTCAGAGGAAAAAAAACTTTAGTATGTGGCCTAGGGACTGTTCTTGTGATACTTAGCAAACACGGTTTCTGCTTCTACCCTTGTCGAAAAAAATCTGCCTGAAGCATCTTTGAAGAGTTTTGGATAAATTGTGTTGGCAAAGAAAATCTCAAGTGTCCAATGACAAGGTCAATATAAAGGAGCAATTTGAGAAAGGAAAAATTATAAAATGTATAGTTCAAATAAAAAAGGGACACTAGGAAGTAAAATGGAGCTAAATCCCAAGTTTTTAAAAAAACACATATTAAAAATCAAAACCAAAACCAAAACATTGATGCTTAATGGAATAAAGGGAGTGGTGATGTCAGAGCAGGAGCCGGCCCTGCTCAGCTTTCAACTTGTGAAAAGGAATATTAAAAATGGTTAAAAGGAATTAAAGAAAAGTTAGGGCCAAGTACACTGGTGCATATTCTTAATTCCAGCATGATAAAGACCGAGGCTGTAAGATCTCTAAATTCAAGGCCAGCCTGGTCTACAGAATTTAATCTAGGATAGCCAAGCTTAGACAGTGAAAGTAACCATAGAAAACTGAAATCTGGTAAAGATAGGACTGAACTGGAGAAGGTGGCATATTCTAGTCCTAGCAAGCAGAAGAAATGGGGTTTAGAGTCACGGATACAAGAAATAGGAAATGAATTCTTCCTGTGGGATTCTGAAAAGCCACTAAGGCCAGGCCTGTATGCCTGTATGGAGGACCATAGAGGCCATATTATGAAGCTGAACATGTAAAGGCAAGATTGGCTTAGATCTCCCAAATTTTAGAGATGCCAGAACTGTGGGATATCTTCTGTTTTATTTTCATTTTACAGGGGAACACACTTAAGAGATTAGATGAGTCTCAGCAGAGAATTTGAACTTAGGACTTTTAAACAAGTTTGAAGTGTTTATAACCCTTGGAGATTTTTGATGTTGGAATAAATGTATTTTCATTATGTTATGAATAAAAGCCTATGGGAGCCATGGGGTAGAATGTGTTTGGATAGGAATGGCCCCTGTGGACTCATGTACTTGAAATCTTGACCCATATGGAGAGGTATGATTAGGAGCTATGGCTTTGTTGTAGTAGGTGTGGCCTTGTTGGAACAAGTGTGTTATTTTGGGTGCAGGCTTTAAGATCTCAGATGTTCAAGCTAAACTTCGTGCACTAGTGCTACCCTACAGATAAAGACATAAAACCTCTCCAAGACTATGTCTGCCTAATGTTGCTATGCTTCCTGACATGGCCATATGAACTAAGCCTCTAAAACTGTAAGCCAACCCAAGTTAAATGTTTTGCTTTATAAGAGTTGCTGTCATCTTGTTGTCCCTTCACAGCAATAGAAACCTTAACCAACACAATACCTGGAACTATGACACATTGAAAACCTCATGAATGATAGGAACTTAATACCATTTATTGTCCATATAAGCTGACTGTAATATATTCACTTATATGATGGAAGTATGTGGTCTGCATTTTGACTTTGATTTTGATTTTACAGGGGATCACAAGGAAGAGACTGCATGAGTCTCAAAATGTTTGTGAACTTTGGACTTTTAAAAGTTTAAGATTGTTATAGACTATGGGGACTTTTGAAATGGAATACTACACAGTGTTCTAGATATTTATCTTCATATCTATAGACAAATTTTACTCTCAGCTTTTAGAGAAAAATTTTTACCATGAGCATTGGTGAATGCAGCAACTCGTGGCCACTAAAGATGCTGGGAAGAGGTAATGGTTCAGTGCTCTGCCCTAATTTTGACATTTACACATGAGCTGTAGGGCTCAAAGAACATTGCAGAAAGGAGTATGGTACAATTGTAGGAACTAAAAGATAGGGAAAATATATATATATATTTATTGTCAAGACTGCAATACTGAACATAGCACTTGAAGCATCCTGCAATTTTCCTGCAAAAGGTAGATGCATTAACAGTAAACAAAGGTGAAGAATGGGCGCAAAGGTCCCCATCTCTGTTGCACTGTTTGACTTCTAGTACATTATAGGAGAAGAGAAACCATATTCAGTTGTATTCACTGATGAGTCTACAAGGCTTCAGTGGATAGTTCCAAACCAAACAGATGATCCTGGCTTAATTTTGTGGATCATAAAGCAAAACAAAGAGACAGGAGTATTTTTAAAGGACTTGTAGGTAGTAGAAGAGATTGACAATAATTGCCAATAATTAAATTTTAGGATTTATGCTTTTTTCTTGATATAATTATTCTTAATATTAAAATAAATTAATCTTCCTCAGATGCATAGTATTTTGATAAACAACATTCACTCTGAATTGTTTTATGTCATAGGTTAATACTTTAGCTAATTTGTGATTACATTTTTTCATGTATACATATTATCAAATTATGTTAACTTTAGAAATCCCATAAAACTTTTATTTTATGTTCTATTTGGAAAACAAAGACTGTCATATAACAAAATCTTTTCTATATTGAAGTGTCTTATTTCAGTATTAAAATATGATGGGTTATAAGAGAAGGGAGGAAGGAAGCTTGTGAGCTCCCAGGAAGTTTGTGAACAGAGACTAAGGGAGCCTAGAGCTAGCATTGAGCTTGACAAGTTAATAGGCATCACAGTCATAAGTTGTTAATACAAGAGCCGCATGTTCCTCCTGCCAGAAATGAGGAGAATGACTCTTTTTTACCCAAGTAGGAAGTTACTTCAAGCCCACAGGGAACACTGGCTTTTGTCTAAGTGCCCCACCATGGGAAAAGAAATGTCGTGCAGGACCAGGCAGTTCTCTAGCATCAGAGTATTTTTGTAACCCTCCATAGAATGCACCAGAAAGGAAGAAAATTAAGAATATCATAAAACAATTGAATATATAGGTAAACATATATATTCAGTTATATAGCATTTTTCTGTCTACTGGTTTCAAAGGTCAAAAGAGATCAGAAGATGTTAATCCCTCCAGTTCATAATAAGACCACTACCATAACTTTTGAACCATATTTGAAGCAAGTTTTATTTTATTTGGATGTGCCAGAGAACTGGCCAGAGTCTGCCTCCAAAGATGGGTTAGAGAGAAGAATGCTGAGTCAGTTTCTCAGGACGCTTTTAGAAAGTAAAGATCAGTTAAGTTGCAAATCAGTTAACAGAAGTGAGTCAATGGGGCAATTAAGAAATATAGGAATATCTCAAAACAAAACTAAAACAGTCACCATCATATGGTTACCGATTAGGGAGGTCAGGGTGTTCTCACAAACAAGTCAAGGTCTTGGGTTGAGATGGGGTAGGTTCCATGCAACAAAAATTCAGCTTTTAGAATAAACAATAGAAACTTATTTTCAAGAATACAAAATGGCTCCTGCCTTCATAATGTAGTCAAGTTAGTTCCTCAGGTATGAGGTCCCCTGGAACTGAAGAGACAGATGGTTGTGAGTCACTATGTGGATGCTGGAACTGGACCAGTGTCCTTTGCAAGAGTAAACAGTAGTCTTAATTGCTGAGCCAACTCTCCAGCCGACCAATTTTGTTTTTAATTTGGTGTTTTCCTCTATGAATAAACTAAAGTAATATAACTGTTGCTTTAGCCAAACATACTGATTTTATATTGTCTGAGCTTAATGAGACAGACTTACAAAGGTTTCCTTCAGCACACAAAGCCTGATACATATACTCCCTCATACATATACTCCCTCATACATATACTCCCACATACATATACTCCCACATACATATACTCCCACATACATATACTCCCACAGAAGATGAGCACTAAATGATAAAACAGGTTTCTGGTTATTTCCTGCCTCCTTCCCTTCCCAGCTTTTTGGCCAGCTTTCCACCCTTCCTGGGTCCTGACAAAGATGCCCCAATTTCTGCAGGAAAATGTTACAGAATGACTAGATAGTCCCTTTATCATCAACAAAAGTTTGGACTGTCTTGTTCCCTGAGATATCCTTTTTCCATGGGCAGGGCAGTTAAATAAAAGCCAGGATTCCCTCGGGGCTTGAAGAAAGCTCCTATTTGCTTTAAAGGGAGTCACTCTCCTTATCTCTGGCAAAAGGGCTGGTAAATTGTCAAGATCTATGCTTGATTCTGGCTACCTCAGTTCCTGTTCACAAGTCTCACCTTCTCTCAAAAGCTTTATTTCTCCCTTTCCCATAAAATCCTGAGAATGTTCCCCCAGTTGCTTCTCCTTACATTCCTGGGAGACAGTCTTGGCAGTTGGAAATAAACTGTCTCTTTCACCTATGGAGCAGCTATTTGGCTTTCCTTATTGTGCCCATTTTATATTCAAATACATTCCAAGGAAAAGTTCTGTGGTAATGTTGTTGTTGTTGTTTTCAGGAGAAAAACAGTGGTCTCTGAAAATGCTTCATTTTCATTTCTGAAAGTAATAAATTGAATTTCAGGCATAATTCATCAAATACTAAAAACAGAATGCACCCAAGACAAATTAAAAATAAAGACATTGAATTTGGAAAAGAACAAGGAGAGGTTACATGGAAGGAAAAGGGACAAATATTTTAATTGTACTATAATCTTAAAACTAAAAAGAGAATGCATCACTTCTCTCTATCCAAGATAGGCATGTCTATCCAAAATAGACATTTATATTCTTTGTTCAAATTTCAAAATGAAACAGTGTATAATACTCCAGTCATTTTTTTCAAGAATGATCTTTAAGATTAAAACATATGCTGCTATGAATTTTCATTGTTGCCATTTTATATAGCCTTCTGAAAGTATGTGCACATGTTTGGACCGAAAACTAAACAAGTATTCTGTATGTGAGTATTAAAGATATGAGTGAATCTTGTGAGTAAGATGGGTAATGAGGAGGAGGAATGTGCAGAGCACAAGTCTTACTGACAGATTTTTATGAAGACACCTAAATAAAAATCACGGATTTGTAACAATATATCTGTAGCTCATTCAAGAACAGTCAGCTGAGAGAAGCTTTTGGAAAATGTCCTTTGACAACAGATGGCTGTTATGTGCTTTCAAACTGAAGGGGTAGGATGCTCAGTATGACTTTCATCTCCAAACAGTTCGATCCAATGCTTTTGTGAAACCAAGGAGCTAGTGTACATTTTGAGCCTTACAACTTATGTCCTGAGGAAAGCGGGTCACTTACAACAGCATTTTCAATTTGACAGGGAATTACAAAAACATTTGGTGCTCTTTAACTGTTGTCATGGCCATCTATTACATTAAGAACAAGTTGATTTTAATATTTGTCAAATTAAAAAGCATTGTATCATGCTAACCTTGGGCGTTCATTTACATAATTGGCTCTCTGCTTGCTGTGTATTATCAAATGACACCCTCATTTGATTACGGATCATTTTTTTTTCTGAAATTCAGGAACAGTGTCTGACATAACTTGCATATTAATATTTTGTGTTCATCATGCCTTATTTTATGTAGCTAACTTGTAACAAACTCTTTGTTGCAAAGCTTGTCATAGGACACTCGCTTTAGAATTTTAGAAGAAAGAAAGATCCTTTCCTTTTACTTCCTGTCTCTTTGCCCATCCACTCCTCCTCCTCTTTCTCTCGAAAAATAGCAGGCTATGCGTTCATCATCTCCTCCTCTCCCCACCTACCATCTCCTTTATCCATCTGTCCATTTACCCATCCACAGTTTATCTACCCGTCCAACCATCTATGCTTTTATCTGTTCACTCATTGTTCACCTGCTCTTTGATATACTGTTTCCTCATTCTGGGGCTCAGGAACCTAATTATTTTTTCAGAGGGAGCCTCACTCATGCCCTGATCCCCAATTCTCTGTGAACCAGACCTGTCAAACTCTCCATTGCACAGTGCCCGCACAGGCTTGCTGAAGGGTTGCCATACTGGGTTCAGTGGGTTTTTTTACCACCTGTGTCTTGTGGCAGGTGGTGAACCTGGAGGAAGGCAGGAAGCTGTAGAATGCTTTGGAGTGGCATTGCAACTACTACTTGTACAGATTCCCAAGATTCACCACTAATTAAGCTTGGGCCACATTTCTAGCTTCAGCTCCACCCCAAAGAAGTTCTTTTTGTTCAGCTTGTTTGCATGCAGCTGCATGGTGGCAGTGTCCTAGGGATAGACAGACTGGAGCTGTTGGGACCCAAATAGCCCAGAACACAACCAGAAGGGGGTAGGGATAGAAGGACCTGAGAGGGAAAGGGGATAGAGGAAGGGGGATAGAGGAACGTGATCTGGTATTGGATGAGGAAAAAGGACTGAAGCCCTGAGGGACAGCAGAAAGAATGGAAACAGGCAACCTTGGATGTAGGAGGATGGGGATGTGGGGGGATCCACCAGAGTGTACTAGAGACCTGAGAGGTAAGAAACTCTCAGGACTCAAAGGGAAGGACCTTAGATGAAGTGCCTTACATTGGGGAGAAGGAACTTGTAGAGTCCACTTCCAGCAGAAAGACAGGGCATCAAGTGAGGGATGGGGTTGCCATCCCACAGTCAAAACTCTGACCCATAGTTGTTCCTCTATGAAAGAACTTCAGGGATGGAAATGGAGAGGAGATTCAGGAAAAGAATGTCCAGCAACAGGACCAAAGTGGGATAGAGCTCAAGGGGAGGCCCAAGGCCTGACAGTATTACTGAGACTACGGAGCACTCACAAAAAGGGACCTATCACTACTGCCCTTCAAAAGACCCAACAAGCAGCTGAAAGAGTCAGATGCAGATATTTGCACCCAACCAATAAACAGAAGACACTGACTCCCTGTGGTTGAATTAGGAGAAAACTAAAACAAGCTGAAGAGGGCAGCCTTCTAGGAGGACCAGTAGTCTCAATTGACCTAGACCCCCAAGATATCTCAAGACACTGGACCACCACCCAGGCAACATACACCAGCTGATATGAGGCTGCCACACATATACAGGAGGGTAGTTAAATCTGGATTTTAAAAAATAAGAAAGGAAGAGAGAGAGAGAGAGAGAGAGAGAGAGAGAGAGAGAGAGAGAGAGAAGAAGAAGAAGAAGAAGAAGAAGAAGAAGAAGAAGAAGAAGAAGAAGAAGAAGAAGAAGAAGAAGAAGAAGAAAGCAAAGCAAAGCAAAGGAAAGCAAAGCAAAGCAAAATAAAGGAAAAGAAAAGACCAGGCTGCCTATACATATCAACTAAACATGGCACACAAAGCTGCTGTAAGACTAAGAACCTCCACTCACATAATGGTTGGATAGGGAAACCTAAGTTGCACAGAATCTGGAAAAAAAAATCAGAGACAAACCCTGTCCCAATATTACAGAGACAAAAAGACCAAGCTACAAAACTATAACATATAATAAAAGGGCCTAGGTCGGTGTCTTGCATGCTCCCTAGTTGTCAGTTCAATCTGTGTGAGGTCCTAGGAGCTGATAGCAGTTGATTCCTGGGTATTCTTGTGGTATACTTGACTCCTATGGTTCCTAAACCTCCAACTCCTAAACCCCCTACTTCCAGTGTACACACACACACACACACACACACACACACACACGACACCTTTATCAGGATTCTCAGATATCTGCCTAATATTTCCATCAGTTGTTGTATGAAGCCTCTCTGATGACAATTGGTCTAGGCACCAATCTTTGAGTATAGCAAAGTATCATTAGAATCATTTTATTGACTTTTTTCCAGTTGTTTGCTTTAATCCTAGGTCTCTAGGATATTCAGCCTCTGGATCCTGACCCTTGAGGCATTATCAGTTGGACTCCTTCTCAAGTCATGGGTGTCAACCTGGAGTAGTTATTGCTTGACTACTCCCACAATTTCTGCACTACATTTACCCCATTGCATCCTATAGGCAGGTCAAACTGTAGGTCAAAGGTTTTCTGGCTCATTTGGTGTCCTAATCTCTTCACTTGAATTCTTGTCTGGTTGCAGAAAATGACCAGTTCAGGCTCCATAGCCTCTAAAGTTAGGTGTCTTAGCTAGGGTCAACTTTCTAGATTCCTTAATTTCCACTGCTAGAAATTTAACTCATCTTTCAGTTACAATGAACTTGATAAGAAAGAAACTTGGGAATAGCCTTGAATACATTGGCAAAAAAGAAAACTTCTTGAACACAATATCAATAGTACAGGCACGAAAACAGACAATTAATACATGGGCTCTTATGGAACTGAACATTTTTTTTTTGTAATAGAAAGGGTACTGTCAATAGGGCATCATCCTACAGAATATGAAACATTCTTCACTAATCCCATATCTGATAGAGGGCTAATTCCTAACATATATAAGGAAATTAGACAACTAGACATGAACATATCACAAAATCCAAGTGAAAAAGTTGGTGTAGATGTACACATAACTCTCAACGGAGAAGTCTCAAACATCTCAGAAACAATGAAATGTTCAACATCATTAGCCATTAGGAAAATGTAAATCAAAATGACTCTGAGGTTTCATCTTACGTTTGTCAGAATGTCTAAGATCAAAAACACAAGTGACTATTTATGTTCTTAAGGATGTGGAATAAGAGGAACACTCCTCCATTGCCGGTATGAGTGCAAACTCCTACAATTTTCTCAATGGGATGAATCAAAAATTCTGTATGAGAGTCTTCTTGGTAACACTCCTCTCTTCAGAAGCATAGTTACTATACATATTTGATGGAATCCTACTACGTATACTTTATACCCTATGAAGATTTCAGGCCACTCTTTCACAGCTTTAGTAAAATCCTACAAAACACATATATGTATGTTCTAAGTTCACAAGATACAGTTCTCTGTGTAATAGTTTGAATGAGAAATGACCCTGGTCAACAAAATGATCTACCCCATTGTTCGTAATGGGGTCCTAAAAGGTAGAAGCCTGACTCCTATTCAGCTTCCCTTGTCATAGTAGACTGTTGCCCTCTCCAACTATGTGTCACAATTAATCCTTCTACCTTTAATTTGCTTCTTGTTAACAGTAGTTTGTGGATACAAGAAGAACTACTATTACACAGTGGATAAACTGTTTGGTTATGTTCTGTACCACTTGTGCTCAAGTGTGTGTGTGTGTGTGTGTGTGTGTGTGTGTGCATATCTTTACACCTTTGACCCCTAGTTGCATCTTTTTCTCCCTCTTGCTCCATTGAATAATTGAACACAAATCTCTCATGAATTTCTCGTAGGTTTTAGGTGCCCAACCACAAAAGGCCTTGCCACTGACTAGGTAACCAAATGATAGTCTGGATTCAGCTAAGGCTGGATCCTAGATTTCTGGAAGAGAGATAAAATTCTACATTAGCCTTCCTCGAGTACCCATGCAACAACCTTTTTTTTTCTGCCAAAAACTAACATTTCCCTTTTCTCTTCCTGCCCCTTCTAAATGGGGCACCATTGAGTTACATATATCATGGGGTTACATATTAAAAGCCCTCATCAACCTACAGGATCCTTTAGTATGATTGACATGCACCGGTTATGCATACTAAATACCCCACCTTCTTTGGGCTGTTGTCCTTTGTTGAATCCAGCACTTCTCTTCAACTCTGCAAGCTCCCAGGCTGATCCAGCCTATACCTTCTTCTCTGCACCCCACAGCTTTGGTCTTTCCTTTTATGGCTAGCCCCCATAACCACCACCCAAAACCTCCTACTCTGCTTCTTTCCAGCACTTTTCAAGAGATAGCATAGTGAACTATTGCCCTCTCAAAAGTCCAATTAATCTTTCTACCTTTAATTTGCTTCTTGCCAAATCTGGCTGTTCAGAAAAAAAAAATTTACCTTTGCCACACAGAAAATGAACCAGTTCTGTGCTTACATTGAGTCTCCACTTACAATATTAGTATTCTTTTCTCATGATACTGAAAAAATTAATTATCTCCATTACTTTATATGAGAGGCTGTTTATTCTTTATCTCATTGATAAGTACATTCAAACCTACCTCTTCTCCTGGTCATGTTCTCTTACAAGCTGTACATAAATCAGATAAGAAACACAGAGTTGCCAGAGAGTTATACTTATTAACTGTGAGAGGGTTGCCAGGTTACAGACTACACACTGGGCATATGCTAGTTGCCATGAAAAGGAAGTATTGTGAAAGTCACACATTTTTTGCTGTTGTTCTTTTTTTTTCCAGTTTTTTATTGGATATTTTATTTATTTACATTTCAAATGTTATCCTATTTCCTGGTTTCCTCTCTGGAAAACACCTATCCCATCCTCCTTCCCCCCACTTCTATGAGGGTAGTCATCCACTCTCCCACCCACTCCCACCTCCTGGTCCTGGCATTCTCCTACACTGGGCCATCGAGCCTTCACAGGACTAAGGTCCTCTCCTCCCACAGATGTCCAACAAGGCCATCCTCTGCTACAATTGCTATGGAGCCATGGGACCCTCCATGTATTCTCTTTGGTTGGAGATTTAGTTCCTGGGAGCTCTGGTCTGAGGTGAAAGTCTGGTTGGTTGATATTGTTATTCTTCCTATGGGTTGCAAACCCCTTCAGCTCCTTCAGTCCTTTCTCTAACTCCTCCATTGGAGAACTCATGTTCAGGCCAATTGTTGTCTGCTAGCATCTGCCTCTGTATTTGACAGGCTCTGAAAGAGCTTCTCAGGAGACAGCTACATCAGGTTCCTGCCAGCAAGGACTTCGTAGCATCTGCAATAGTGTCTGGGTTTGGTGTCTGTATATGGAATGGAGCCACAGGTGGGACAGTCTCTGAATGTTCTTTCCTTAAGTCTCTGCTTCTGTGAACTGTATCTTAGGTATTCTGAGCTAGACCACATGAAAGTCACATTGAGGCATCCATAGTCACATCCCCTGGAGCCATGTCAGGGCTTGAATTTGTAAAGATTCTGAGAAGTAATCTCAAGATATCATCACAGAGAAACAAACAGACAAACTAACAAACAATCAAAAACAATGTAAGAAAAACTTCTATAGAGCTAAAGTCCATCTCATGAAGAAAGGAAGAGGGAAAAGATAAATGATAGAGATAGAGATACAGACAGAGATAGTTAAACATACATAATACATACATATAGATAGATGATAGATAGATAGATAGATAGATAGATAGATAGATAGATAGATAGATAGAGATGAGGAGGACTGTCATCTTAAAAGAAAATAATAAGAAATAGTACATAATGGAGTATTATAAGTGATTGGCCTGGGAACACACAGATTTAGTTTACCTCAAGTTTCATGTTCCAGTGTGTAAGCAGTTTCATGAAGCTTTTATAGATTTACAGAACAACCAAAGTCCTAAATCAAAATAACTTTAATATAAGTTGATGGGTGTCTTAGTTAGGGTTTCATTGCTGTTAAGATTCACCATGATCAAGGCAACTTTTATGAAAGACGCTTACATGGGCCTGACTTATAGTCTCAGAGGTTCAGTCCACTAACATCATAGAGGAAAGCAGGGGAGTGTCAGAGCAGCTCTAGAAAGAACTGAATGTTCTACATCTTGTTATGAAGGGAACTAGGAGAAGACTTTCATGCCACACTGGGCTGAGCCTAGAGATAAGAGTTTCAAAACCTATCAACTCAGTGACATACTTCCTCCAACAAGGCTGCACCTACTCCAACGAGGCCAGACCTCCGACTAGTGCCACTACCTGGACCAAGCATACTCAAACCACCATAAGAAATAACATCAAATAAAGATGGAGCAAGCTTTTCTACTGGCCCAAGATGCTGTCTGATGATATTCTTAACTTTTAGGTTGATGGAAGCTGGTGAATTACTGGGTTGATTGATTCCTATAGAAAATGTTTCTAATGTATTGTTCAGAAGATGTTAATTCAAAAACAGAAGTGGGCAAGAAATATCTGTTCCAGAAGTCAGGAAAGAGCCCTTAATAAGATCATTATACTCTGAACATGCAACTTTTTAATTTCTCCACAGTACTCTAGTTCTAACAGGTAAACAAGTCTCTGCATTCACAGACTGTTTCCCCAGGTTATATTGTTCATATAAATATATGTATGAACAACATTTGAAGAAAATAGAAGATAAGGCTCTACATCTTCATGAGAGCAAAAGGGGATATACAGGAGGGGTTAAAAGGAGGAATGGGAAGAGAAAAATATATTCATATGATCTTTTCCTTTTGGTCAGCTCCAAAAGTGCTGTGAAGACAGGCACATCCAGAAGTACACTTTGCTAATGTAGGCATTGCTTTGACCAGTCAAGGTAATAGAGAAGTGTGTGTGTTTGTGTGAGTATGTATGCATGCATGTGTGCATGTGTACATGATTACAATAGGTGTTTTTGTTTGTATTTGTTCTAGAAAGAAAAGTCAAAATGTTCCAATTCCTTCATTTTTATCAACTTTTTGATGATAAATATATCTAGATTGAAATTAGTATGATATATTATTAGCATAATAATACAACAGATTAAAATCATCACGCATTTACAGATTTTATAAAGGATATGTGCTTTTGAACTAGTTTCAATTATAATATAATTGTAGGAACTAATTGATGTGTCTTTCTACTTTACCTACTATACATTAGTCCCAATTAAAATTAATGTTTAAAAATTTTCATGATCAAAGAATCTTCATTTAGTTTGCATCTCTTTTCTCTATTATGAGCTTTTCACTGGACATGAGCTACTCTTTTTTTTTTTTCATTTTAAGAGACTAGTTCTTCATTGCAAAATTATGATTGTTAATATTTCACTATGACAATTAACTACATTACGAAGTATTCTTTCTTCAAGCCAGTCCAAACACAGCACAACATAAGAATACAAATAGCCAGTAAGTTACAGGTATCTACCTAGCCAAATTAGACAAATATACCTGAACATAGAAATTGGATAGGGAAACTTCAAAATTCAGCTTACTGCAAGCTGAAAAACTACAAAGACTTTTCACAGCCAATGGGGTTATGAAGGTAACCCAACAAACAAAAAGTAAAATTTCAAAATAGTATTCTGAAAGTTGAAAGTTCTGAAAGTATTCCTCCAGCACTTACTAATGCAAAGCACAATGAGATGACACTATATAGATAGTAGCTTCAGGAAAGAGGGATGAGTTGAGTTTCATGTAGCTAAGTCAGTGGCACAAACTAATTGACCTTCTTCTTCTCACTTGAAGGCAGGCAAAGAGTACTATGGAGTTACCTCAAAACTAAAGGACAACACGGTCTATTTTGTGAACAGTCAGGAATGAGGCAGAGATGAGCAAGGTCTGGTCTGAATACTGGGGCTGAACAACAGTAGGCACACTTGCCTAACATACACAAGTCCCTGGAAGATGGGGTATCTTAGATGTTTCACTAACCTTTAAAAATATTTTCATTTTAACAAATTTTCTGTTTAGTCTTTTCTCATATATTATATCCTGACCACAGTTTTCCCTCCTTCAACTCCTCCTAGTACCAATTCCCGATTCCCTAGCCAGTCTCCTCAGATCTACTCCTTCTTTGTTTCCCTTCAGAAAAGAGGCTGCCCAGGTATATCAAGCAAACATGGCATTGCAAGTTGCAATAAGACTAGACACAAACCTTCACAATCAAGGCTAGGTGAGGCAACCCTGTTGGGAAAAAAATGTTCCCAAGGGCAGGCAATATAGTCAGAGACACATCTGCTTCCACTCTTAGGAGGCCCAGAAGAACACCAACACATATACAAACACAACATATATATGCGGAGAACCTAGCACAGACCCATGCAGGCTCTACAGTCACCACTTCAGTCTCTGTAAGTTCCTATGAACTGTGCTTTGTTATTTCTGTGGGTAGAGTTCTTCAGGTGTCCCTGATCCTTCTGGCTCCTACAATCACTCCTCAGCTTCTTCTACAGGGTCCTCTGAGCTCTGCCTTTTGTTTGGCTGTGGGTTTATGCATTTGCTCCCCTTAGTTGTTGGATTAAGTATCTCTAAAGATGATTGGGCTAGGAACTGATGTATGAATATAACAGAATATTAGGAATCATTTAATTTTTTGCAATTATGTTTGTTTCTATCCTAGGTCTATGAGCTGTCCAGCCTCAAGTTTCTGGCTATCTAAGTAGTGTCAGGCATGGTCTCCCTCTCACAGCATGAGCCTCAAGTTGGATCAGTCATTTGCCTGCCAGTCTCAAAACTTTGTACCACCATTCCCCAGCACATTTTATAGGCAGTGCAAATTGTAGGTTGGATATTTTATGCATGGGTTGATACACTAGTACAAACACTGAAATCCTCTCCTGGCTACACAAGATGACCATTTCAGGCTCTGTATTCCCCATTACTAGGAGTCTTCACTAGGGTCACTCATAGGTTTCAAGGAATTTCCATTGAAATGTCAAAGGACCCCTAATCTTACCACAAAGACACTTGCTGAACTATGTTCATAGCAGCTTTATTCATAATAGATTTACATAATGAAGTTGTCATTCAATTGCTTAAAATGACATGAAATTTGTAGACGAAACAATGGAACTAGAAAAAAAGTTAATTTTAGTGAGAAAACCCAGACCCAAGAAGATAAAAATGGTTTGTACTCAATTATAAGTGGATATTAGCTTTTAAGTAAAAGATAATCACATTATAATTGACATACCAAACGTGGCTAAGTAACATATAGAGCTCATGGAGGTGGGGAGCAGGGCACATGGATCTCCTTAGGAATGGAAATTAGAAAAGATTTTATAAGTAGACTTGCAGCAGGTGAGGATAGGAACAGATGAGATCAGGTAGAAGAGTTATGGGAGAACAGTCTGGAACAAATGTGCATTTGAGAGACTTCTCTCTGTCTTAATTTGGTCACCTCTGAAATAAAAAAATAAAAAGTAAAAACAAGGATGAAGTAGGTCAAAAATGTTAAACCTGAAACCTTAACATACCTGAACAGTATTTTGGTTTTGGCTGACATCATACAGTGTTCTCCTTACGTGGCTAGAACTTTGTGCAGAGCACTGAGGTTTCCCCCACTGCAGTCCCTCTCTTCCTAGGCTTTCCTGGCTTTCTAAAGCAGTCCCTTTCATGTGCTCTTCCATTATGGATAAAATAGTAAGCATTGCGCTGGAATATCACCTGCCAACTGTGAGGAGGAATTGGATTCCTGCTTCCACCGTATGAAAATATTTGGAAAGTTACAAATGATTGCTATGGTAAAAATTAATCATGTATGTGCACATAACAACCACATTGAAGGCACTTTGCATTCCTCACATTCTGTTAATAATTTTCTCCAGAGTTACTTAACTGGAAGACTAGGAAGAAGCTGGTACAGTTTGGTGAGGAAGACATGATGGGTAGAGGGGATGATAAGAGGAGAAAGCACCCTTCTGATAGATGAGCGTTCAGTTTCAAGGTCACATTCAGGCAGGCTGTCCTCTGGCAAAGTAAAAATAGAAGAGGAACAGGCTAAAAATAAAGACTAGAAAACTCTAGATCTTCTTCAGGTCTAGCGTTCCACAGAAAACTCTTACTAGCTCAACTAGCTCTTACTAGACAATAGACTAGTTCTAGTTCACTATAGATAAACAATTCACTTAAAGTACACAAAGGTAGTAAGGTGACCATTTTCATTGCAACTATGGTAACTGTGTTTGTCTCTCTCCTTTGAATAACTTTGAGTAATGGAAAGTTTCAGTCTCCATTGTTCTTATTATTGTTTTGTCCAGATTGCCCTAGACACATAATAAATCACAATAAGTATGGTATGGCAAGATGACCTTTACTGTATAAGAGAATCAATATTATCAATTTAAGTTTATAATGGAGCTATATTTGGGACTGTAAATGTCCATCAAACATACATGTATATAAGATATTTTGCCTAGCATATGGTGTTATTGAAAGAGGAAAGTAAGTAGGTGATGGTTAGTGGAAGGAAGGTATATCACTAGAAATGTAGCCTTGAAGAAAATATTATGAATATTGGCCTTTTCCTGGTTCATTTTAGTTCTTGGCCACCATATATTGAACTTATCTTCTTTTTCATCTACCTTAGAGACATAGTATGCTATTATAGTCCCGATGCGTTGCCAGTTTGTTATATAATAAAAGTGCAAGGTAAAACAAAACGTATCTTCTTTTAGGTTAATTATATCTATTATTTTGTTAATGTAAAGGAAACATGATTAACACAAAAAAGAAGCCAAAATAATTTCTATTATGTGATATGAAAAGCAGGAGTCTTGATTCAACCATTAATCCCATATAATGTTAAAATTTTAAACTAAGGCAATAATATAGGAGAAAATAAAATATAGTAAAGTGAGAGTATAAATTATTTTTACTAGAGTGTTTTAGTCAAAAACTTAAGAAACATACTAAAAATGCTATCAAACTTTAATGTACTAAAATACATATAATGGCTACATGTTGCCAGATAACCTAAAAGTAAAAATTAATTTACTCAAATAGCAAAAATGTAAATATAAATTGAAAATGTACAGTTATTAAATTTTGTAGTTGAGATTCTTAATGCTATAAGAGGAATTTATACATGGTATACAGAAAGAAACTAAAATTATCTACTTTTGACATTCAAAATTGCCTATGACAAAAATGCTACCTTTTATGTCAATGTCACCACAAGTATACATTCTCCTTGGAAGGAAATAGGAGATTGTGACAGAGAGAGACCACACAAAAGCTCGAGAATTGATATGACAATGAAACTAGTTGCCAAAGAGAAGACTGAGAATCCTCAGACTGAGATTGAGTAGAAGGGCATAGAGCCCCTGGCACAGAGGCAAAATAACCTAACAAGTTCAAAAGTCCATGGCTCATTATAAACTGTGTCCATTAAAAAGCTTGCTGAGAATGCCCACACTATGCAGATGGTGATGTTTAGTAATTCAGCTGCTTTTCAGCTTTGTACAGTATTGGGATTACATATCCAACTTTGCCTCTGCTCTCACTTGCTTCTTCCCTAGAAATGAATTCTTCTTAATAGATTCTCTGATTTGTTTGTTTGTTTGTTTGTTTGATTGATTTTAGATGTGCTTCTGTTTAATTCTGTGTCCTGGGACACAAAGAAGTAGCTATCCTGAAAGTTGCGCATTGATCTCTGATATCTGAAAATATCAGTAAAGTTATAGGAAATCAGATCATGCAGTCTCAGTAAAACAGCATATTTTACGTCTTCTTACATGAAAATATCTGATAATTACAATTAAAATATTACCTACAGAGTAACATCAAATTTTAAGTATAAAGAGGTTTTCCTGAAAACATGTTTGAAATAAAAACCAAATTGACTGCATACACTCATAAGAAAATCCACAAATCCACTTATATTAGGTAAACATTATGATGGAATGAAATATAAGCAGAACAATTCAATGAAAATATTCTAGAAAAATTCAATGATACCACAGGATAAGTACATTATTTCAGCCATGGCTAGTTCATACCATGTAAATGACTTGATATGTATATATGTTGAGGTATCTAACTACTCCCCTACACATCATATGTCCATGACCATGAGCAACAGGAAGTACAGACTTCTGTAGCAACCAACACATTTCCTGGGTTCTGCAGTCATAGAAATGAAATAAGCCGAATAACACATTAAGTTCAGCTCAATGGAAATGGCAGTGGGCTACTCAACATTCCCCTCTGGAAGAAGAAGGTCGAGTCATTCATCTTTCCTAGATGGGTTAGCTGGTATCCACAGATAGACATGGTCTTGAGGTCTATGAGAGTATACAAGGAGTGGAATATTGAATTCAGTAGGAATGTCCAACACTAGTGATGCAGTTTATGGGAGTTCTTGCTTCTGACAAGGTGAGATTTTTCAAAGTCACACAGCTACCTGTTAATCTTTCAAATACCCATAAATAGAAACACCCCACACTTCTATAAGTAAGCAAAGTAATAAACATATTGGTTTACTAAGCTGTACTTGGATAAAATCATGTCTTCAATCTCATGGTTAACTCATTTAGAGTTAGCAGTCAGCTCTCTATACCTCTCTAAGGAAAATTCATGGTATAGTAAAATGTTAATATATGAGACCTTATGGAACACACTCAAATGCAAGTTGATATACTAGCAATTACAGGCAATAGACAGTACTATATAGTCTTAGAATAAATAAATGTAGAAATGAGATGAAGTAACAAAAATATTATATAATCACATGAGGTTAAACTTGAAATTGTATGTGTGTATTCACAATTTAGCAAAATATAAAATGCTTTATGTTATTTGAAAACATTAAAATAATTGATTCAAAAGAATTGCCTTATACATATGTCATGGCATGCATGAAGAAATATATATATATAATTCTTCATCAGAGTAAGTCTAACTTTGAAATATATGAATATGTTGAACAATTAACCATATTTAGTACAATAGCAGTATATCCCTTAAAGTTAATATAAGCAACAGAGTAAAAATATATAATTTAAGGGAAAATTAAAGCAATTTATATAAATTACCTTTAAACTTATTCTATCATTTACCACACATGGTGAAATTAACTCAACAGAAAAAGTTACAATTTAATTCATTCTAAATAAGCCTTTTGTCAAAACCACTTTTGTGAAATTCTAATTTATATTGAAACCTTAGCTAATTACTCTTCTCTAGCCTATACATACAATCTAAAAAATATCAAAAACTTACATTAAATAGTGAATTAAAAATATGAACAAGGAACATTTTATTGGCTTTTGACAATAAATTTTTTTCAGCAACAATGAGTATAGGTCAGCAAAACAGAATTAAAATTTTTCTGAGTTGGATTTAAACTTCAATTCTTTACAATAACTACAAAAACCATGTATGCACAGTTTAACTTTGTAGGATTTTGTTTGTTTACAGTACATAAATTCAAGTAAATATAACTATCCTTAATTTTAGATAATTATCAATTGACTCCTTCATTTGCTATATTAAATGTAAATCTCAATAATATAAATGGAATCCTTTGTATGTCATGTTGAATGCCTAAGAGGAAGAATAGATCCTGTTAGATTTGTGGAGTCTTCAACAAACTCTAATAAAGACTGAAAGAACTGTAATTTCTTTTTTTTTTTTTATAGTCTTTTTTTTTTTTTTTTTTGGGTTTTTGGGTTTTTGTTTATTTGTTTGTTTTTTCCGAGACAGGGTTTCTCTGTGTAGTCCTGGCTGTCCTGGCCTCACTCTTTAGACCAGGCTGGCCTCGAACTCAGAAATCCACCTGCCTCTGCCTCTGCCTCCCAAGTGCTGGGATTAAAGGCGTGCGCCACCACCGCCAGGCCAAGAACTGTAATTTGTTATTTTCAAGTGAACTGTTACTTTTTAATAGTAAGTGTTATAAAGAAGCAAAATCAGCACTGTAAAAATCTATTTAAAATATAAGGGCATATTAAAGCAAGATTCTCAGTATTTGCCTTCAATCTGGACTCAAACAAAAATCAAAGAAAGTTTCCATGTCTAGTTTGAAATAGAAACTACTTCATATTAAAAGTTTCAAAAATGTTGCATATAAAAAGAGGGTATTCAGAGACTGCCCTACTTAGGGGTCATTCCATCTGTAGACACCAAACCCAGACACTATTGCTGATGCCAAGAGGTACTTGCTGACAGGATCCTGGTAAAGCCATCCTGTGAGAGGCTCTTCCAGAGCCTAACTAATATAGATGTGAATGCTCACAGCCAACCATCATACTGAGCACGAGGCCACCTATGGAGCAGTTAAGGGAAGGACTGAAGGAGCTGAAGGAGTTTGCCTCCTCATAGGAAGAAAAACAGTATCAACCAACCAGAGCCCCCAAAGTTTCCAGGGACTAAACCACCAACAAGAGTACACATTTGGGGACACATGGTTTCAGCTGGATATATAGCATAGGATTGCCTTATCAGGCACAAATGGGAGGGGATCCCCTTGGTCCTGTGGAGGAGGGTAGAGGAATGATAGAGTGCCTAGGCAGAAGTGGGTAGGCCGGTGGGGGAGCGCCTTCATAGAGGAAGGGGGAGGTGGGTTGGATAAGGTGTTTGTGGAGGGGAAAGTGGGAAAGAGGATAACATTTGAAATTTAAATAAATAAAATAGCCAAGAAAACAATGAAAAAAAGAGGGTAAGTTAGAAAATAAAAACTAACAAAAAATGTTAAAAATTCTAGAATCTGTGATTTATGGCACTGACAATGAACTTACATATATTTAAAAACAAGAGTATAGTGCAAATCATGGAAAATGAAGACATTGAAGATACTGAAATTTTATATTATTAAATAAGGAAAAGTAAGCACTCTAAAATGAAACCAGTGGTTAACACAGTACACTAAATACTGCTTCATGTAAATGCTTTCAGTGACATGATCTAAGTAATCTACTGTAAATGTGAGAATACCGCTGCTATAGTAATGTGCTATAAACACATTCAATGTAACAATGACCAAAACCATTTAAATATGTAACCAAGAAAGCTCATATACCGTCAACAAAAATAAGACAGAAAAATAAGAAAGGCACAGTATAACTGCACTGCTTAAATTAGTCAAGTAGAAATGAAACAAAACAAAGAGCCTTCTCCCCCAAAAACAAAAAGCAACATGCAGAAAAAATGTGACTAGCTGATTCAAATTCCTGTGCTGTCCTTTGATGTTTCCACAATGATGGACCATGACCTGGAATTGTTAAACAAAAAAAGTTTTTTTTTTTCTTTTATCTAATCTGATTTTGTCAGGGTATTTTATCACATCACGAAGGAGTAAAAGTAAGACTGCTTCCTATAAAGAAATATTTATCCAGAAACATGGCTTATCTAGCAAATGATCACATCTAAGACCTTCTAGGTCTGTGTGATTCAGGCAGATTGACACACCTTTAATCACTCTGTATGGAATACAGAAATTTCTTCACTATATACTGTCAATGCCAAATGATGACATCTAATTGAAAGACAACAAAATGATAAATTAGAGAAACATTTGTGAAATAATTTAGAGACGCAATTTGCCCAAGAAACCATACAGAAAAGAGGTTTAGAGGCAGTTTTTCCCAGTAGAGCAATTGAGTAAGAATCTGAGAGGAGTCAGACTGAATCAGTAAGCTTGGAGAGGAGTTTGAGCCAGAACAACAGAATTGAACCAGCCAGCCAGCATTCAGAAAGAACTAGAAAGTATGAGCTCATTCATCAGTAATACTGTGAAAAAAGTTAGTTCAGGTGAATAGAAGATACTTTTACAACTCTAAGTAATCAATCTATACATAATGCATGGCTATTACATATATGATATTACATATATTAAATAAAGACATGTTGTTAATGTGCATGTTTCTCATTAAATTTTTCTGCATAGCCTCAAACTAACTCTCGCAATTTGTTCTAATTTTCTGGCTTATTCTTATTCTATGGTTCCTCCTGCCTCTACTGACCTCCACTGAACTGCACACACTTATGAAGGAATTCAATTTCTTTATATAGCACTAACTGCACTGACTTCTATCTGACTGACTCAACTCCTTTGAACTGAATTCAACTGACTGACCAGAACTGGTCTTGAACTTTTCCTGCACTGCTCTTTTTTGTTTATTTTGCTTTTTTGCTTCTTTTTCAAACATTGCGTTCATTTTTTGAGTTTTTTAAGTTTTGTAATGGATATTGTATTTATGTACATTTCAAATTTTATCCCCGTTCCTGGTTTTCCCTCCATAAACCCTCTATGCCATTCTTCCCCCTCCACCTGCTTCTATTAGGGTGCTCCCCCATCCACTTCCACCTCACCTCTGTGGCATCCCCTACACTGGGGCATTGAGGCTTCACAGGACCAAGATGCCATATAAGGCCATCCTCTGCTACATATGCAGCTGGAGCCATGCATCCCTCCATGTGTACTTTTTGGTTGGTAGTTTAATTTTCTGGGAGCTCGAGGTTGGGGGGATCTGGTTGGTTGATACTGTTGTTCTTCTTATGGGATTGCAAACACATTCATCTCCTTCAGTCCTTTCTTTACCTTATTTACCCTATTAGTGACCTTTGATTGTTTTACAACCTCTTGGAATGTGCTCTGAGTAGGAGAAAGTCTGGTTACTATCTAAGAACAATTAACTGATGACACTTGGAAGACTGGCAGAGTTCTCATTGCAGTTTTGACTATCAGAAAGGGACCTAATAGCAGTCCCACTATAAAAGAGCTTAATAATAATCATTGATATAATTTTAGGAATTCTTATAGGATCATCATTAAGACTTAAGAAGTCATCTATTTGTCTACACAGCATTGCTACAGCTACAAGGCAGTACATCTTCATGAATCTGCACAGATGTGTTCCAAAGGGGTGTGCTATTGCTTAGCAATAGTTACAGATGTTTAATAATAATAATAATAGGAAAAGCATATGAATAGCAGGAATTGTTCCTAAAATAAATCCCTTACAGCCTTGCTGAATAAAGGCTCACTTGATGCAGATTATATAATAATCCAAGGCAAACCATTTCAGGATGATCACCTGCTAATTATTAGCTTGTCCTATTATAGCTCTTGACATACTGCATCTATATGGTATGCTTGTTTTAAAAATGCAATTGTTTTGACATTGGTAGGTCACATATATCTAGAAATTTATGAATTTATTGAGATTTTTATTGCTGAGTGAAATATAGGTTTTTGAAATATCCCCTTCAGTTTCTCTGAATATCTTCTGAGTTGTTATATTTTCTTATTCTTGTCATTTCTTCAGAATTGTTATATTTTTCTTTCCATATCCTATAAGATTAAAATTAAATGATTTTCTTTTAGCTAATTGACCTAAAGTTTTATGAATATTATTAATATTTACAATGAAATAATACCTTATTGAATTGCATTGTAATATTGTTTACTTTGTTTTTTATTTTATTATTTTTCAATCCTGAATTTGAAACAAATATAAATAAGTGGATAATATTATTCAATTTATTTTGATTATATTTATTCAAATTCCTCTCCTAAACTTCCTACTTCTGCCCTCATTTCCTATATCCCCAATATTTTGTCCAATTTTTCAAAATACAATAACCTTTTCCCTTTAATTTATATTGTCAATATACTGCTGTCTTTATGGTATCGTCTAGAGCATGGTAAACAAAGCAGGTGATAAATTTTTAATTAAAATTTACTTTCCCTCAAGTAGAAGCCATTATTGTGCCATAGTTAAAAGCTAAGATACTGAACTTCTTCCAAATTTCTTGTGGAATGTTGACTATTTAGGCCTGATTTTATTATTTATATTTGTCTGCATTTTGGAGGGGTATTATTTGTTCTTACTATTCAAAGATCTTCAGGTATATTACTAAATTATTAATTTGAAATATCATGAAGGATATTTTAACTTTTATATTGTTGAGGATAAATATAATTACCACATTTCTCCCTTCCTTTTGGTTTCTTTATTTATTAATTGATATTACACCCACATACAGATATGCATGTAGAGGAATTTTAATCCCTCAGTAAGGCTGCTATGGCAAGTGATCACATTCAAAGACTTTCTAAGGCTATGTGATCTAGCCAGAATGCAGACACATTCTAGCTAACAAGATGATCTTGTTGAAACATGAATATGCAATTATGAAAGTAAAATTAGTTTATAGAATGAAACAAACACGTTTAAAAATGATGGCTAATCAAGGAGCAGTCAAAGTGACAATTTAGAGAAATATTTGACAGAATGAGTCAGAAATGGAACATGGTCAATTCTCATGAGTTGACCATGTATGACAAGAGGCTACTTAAGAGCAGTGAGATAAAGAAAGAGAGACAATTTTACCATGACAGATTGCAGAGAGAACAAACTAGATTGAACTATAGAGTGAACCATAGAATGAGAGGGAGCAAGAAGTGTTGAAGAACATATTGCCAATGCTAGCATGAGACTAAGCAGAGGAATTCAGTGAGAATTTCAAGCCAGTCTGAACCAGTCAGCTTGAAAGAAGAGATTGTTTGAAGACCAGGTTCTTCCAAGTTTAGGCCCAGGGTAAATTAGAACAGAAAAAGAAATGCTCTGCATATTCACACAACTTGGGAACTGTTCTCATTTAATCCCTTCATATGAGGGAAAAAAGTTATATATATATATATATATATATATATATATATATATATATATATATATGTAAAACTAAATTTATTTATATGTACAAATGTATAAATATTTATAATATATACATATAAATAATTTATAAATAAATAGTTATATTACTAAACATACATAATCTGCGTAATCTCCATGATTTTATTTGTTTAGGCTGGCTTATTTACTGTTGATTAGCCTATTGATGTGCTCTTCTCTGGATAAGGCTGATTCTCTCATTTTCAGTATTCCTTAATTGTCTGTACTTTTTTAAATGTAGGGCTGAGGCCTATGGGACCTCATTTTTTTTAAGACACTTAGCACTGAAAAATTTAGTCTTGGGAGCATTTGATATATTGTTGCATTATGGCTTTGAGTTATGAGTGTTTAATATTGATGGGCTGTATTTTCATTATCATTCAATTACACAAATTATTTAGTTTCCATATTGACTTCTTTATTCATTTGATTATTCAATAATGTGTTGTTTAGAACACATGACTTTGCACAACATGTTTTAGTTTCTATTGTTGTTGCTACATAGCTCTATTTTAGTCCGATAGAATACAGTGTATTATTTCAATTTCCCAAATTTGTTTAGACTTGCTATTTGTTTTTATATGTGGTAGATCATACATAAACTTTAAGGGCTGTTCAGAAAAGTGTTTACTTTTATTTGGGGGGGATTATATAAAATGCTGATGTCTATTATGCCTATTTGATTTAGAATGCCATTTAGCCAATATTTTTGTATTTAGCTTTGTACAAGTGACCTGTCTTTTACCAAGAGTGAGGTTATATTGGAGCTTTTCTCAAGTATCATATCAAATAAAATTCTTTTAAATAATGTGATATACCTGTGTTTGGTGGATATGGGTTAAGAATGTGTTTATTTTTCCTTTAATGAGTACAAAATATAGCTTTTACATTTTCTAATGAATTTTTTCTTAAAGTCTAACATTACAAAATAAACAAAACAGATATTAGTATAGCCATGCCTATTTGTTTCTTAGCTTCATTTGTTTGGAATACCCTTTCCAATCCTTTGGCTTTAAAGTAGTATCAATCTTTAAGAGCAAGGTAGAATATGATAAAGATAGAATATGATTGATCTCACTTTTGTCAATTTCATAGTACCCCTTTTAACACTGGTAATATCTTCTTGGGATTTTCATTTGTGACTTTCAGATAATTATAGATTCTGGAAAATATGACCTTTGTCTATTTGTAAATATTTTCAGAAATAAGTTTTCAGTTTATAACCCATTCATTAATGTGCCTTTTTAAAAATTTCTCATAAATTGTAGATATTTATATTTTAACTTTATGTTGTTACTTAAAAATATCTAAAATAATCAACTATAAAGAAATTGATTGGCTCATTAGATTTTAGAGCTGAATAATATTTAACAGCCCCAAAGCTACAATGTTAAGCACATTGTTTAAGGCAAAATTTTCTGCCAAAACAATTAAGGAGAGAGAAACGCAGGCCCAGTCGTTCTGTCCTCAAATACAGTGAAGAATTACTTCTGGACATGATATTTCAAAGTCTTACTTTGTCCTGGCACTATTGTAGGATGGAAAAGAACTGAATTCATCAGGCTTTAAGAAGCATTTATATTAACCATAGTTATTTGAATTTGAAGGTAATGATACAGTATTTCCCAAGGGTATGTCCATAGTATATATATTCTTGTATGTTTTTGTTTAATGGTTTGTTTTTAAAATTTTGGTCCTAAAATGAAGTTCTAGATTATTTTGGTTTCATATTACTTTTTAAAATTTATTCTTTAATCATTTTTTACAGTCTAGACTTTATTCCTCTCCTGGTCCACTCTCTGATTGTTCCATATCCCATACTTTCTCTCCCTCTCCTGTCTCCAAGAGGATGTGCCCCACCACCAGACCTCCCCACCTCCTGGGGCTCCAAGTCTCAGAAACGTTAGCTGCATCTTCTCTGACTGAATCCAGATCCTGCAGTCTTCTGCTCTATATGTCTTGAAGGCCTCATATCAGCTGCTATATGCTGCCTGGTTAGAGGTTTAGTGTCTGAAAGATCTCGGGGGTCCAGGTTAGTTGAGACTGCTGGTCTTCCAATAGAGTCTCCTCCCTCCTCAGCTTCTTCCTACTTTTCCCTAATTCAACCACAGGAAAATGCAGATCTAATTATATCCCTCTTTGGTCAATATGTTTCCTTAATACAACTTTACTCTTTCCCCAATATATAGCCCTGTTTTCTGTGTCAAAATTAACCTATTAGATAAACAAACTATCCAGTAAAATAAATAAAAGACCAAGAACCCCCTTGTACCTCCCCCCAAAATATATCTACAATGTTATTTCTGTTATTTTCCATTGAGCTGTTTTATATCAGAACCATGGTGCTATAGTGACTTTAGTTTTATACTATTTTCAATGTTTGTTCTCTTTCTCATTATCTGGATTAGATTATGTGAAATAATTGTGATTAGATTATGTGTTAATAAAATTGATTTTGAACAAATGTAAGTTTTTTAATGATATATAACATTTCTCATGAAATAAAACCCTGGTACTTTTGTTTACATTGATTGCTTTCTATGTATTCATTTCCTTAAAGTAAAACTATCTTCATTTTTGAAAAATATAGCTTTATCTGCAATTTAAAGTTAAAATGCTGTTTTTTAATGACTAAAAATGGATTTAGTAATTTTGCTATTTAAATGCGAAAATAAATTGGGCTAAGAAGTGAAAAAAATGTGTGTGTTTTTCAGTTTGAATATTAACTTATGTGACAAAAGACATGATTAAGTTAATTATCTAGAGTACAAGTTTATCTTTGATTATATAATTGTATCCTAAATCAAATGGTAGTGTCCTTGCAACAAATCAGTGGGAGATTAGACAGACACCTAAGCGGGGAAGACAACATGAAGAAGACGGTCATGTTCTTACTGATGGAGTCACGTAATAAGAAATGTCAAACACTATCAGAGTTTGAGAAAGATAAAAAGAATTGCAATTTTGCTTCACTTTAATTTCAGATACCTTCTCTCCTGAATATAAGAGAACAATTGCCTGTTGCCTTAATTGACTGGCATTTACTAATATGCTATACACACACTCTCAGAAAGTAATACATATTTAAACTAGAATCTTTCTTAATGGTACTTTTGAAATTATATAGTCAAACAGTGTACTTGATGTTTTTCTGTCAATTTGACAAAAGCTAAGATGACCTGGGAAAGAGAAAACTCAACTGAGAAAAAATATATCACTAAACTGTAATCAAGTCTATGTGACATTTCCTTGATTAATGATTGGAATGAAAGGTCTTGACCAACAGTGGGTAGTGTCTTCCCTGGGGAACCAGTCTTGGATTATGTAAGAAAGCAAGCCAAGTAAGCTAGTGAGCAGGGTCCCTCTATGATTGTTGCTTCAGTTCCTGCCTCCAGATTAAAGTCTTAGGTTTCTGTGCAGATGGTCTTCCCTTCAGGTTGTTTTAGCCAAATAAACTGTCTCTTTCCAGAGTAATCTTGGTCATGTTGCCTTATCAGGGATTAAAAAGAAAATTACACATACTACTTATAAAATCTACAATAAAGGTCGGGAATCTATGGAAGAGTTAGGGGAAGAACTGAAGGAACTAAAGACGGCAACCCCATAGGAAGACAAACAGTGTTAACTAACCTGGACCTCTTGGAGCTCCCAGACACTGTCACCAGCCAAAGGACATACACTAGCAGGTCTGAGACCCTCAGTACGTAAGTAGCATAGGACTGCCTTTTCTGGCCTCAGTAAGAGAAGATGTGTCGAATCCTGTACAGACATGATGTCCCAGGGATACCAAGGGACAGGACATCCTCTTAGAAGTGAAGGAATGGAGGAATGGAGAAATAAACTCTGGGGGATGGGCAGAAGGGAGGGCAACACTTGAGATGTAAATACATAAAATAATTAATTAATATATTAAAAAAATAACATACTGCTGTCTGCGAATCCCTTTTCAAATGGGATCACAGCCATTTACACGTCTCCTCCCATGTTAAACAATTTAGAAGGCCTAACTTGAATGTATGTTTGGCTCTTTTGTTCTATTCAGATTCTTTTCCACATTGATTTTCTGTTTATATCACTGTCCACAACTGTTAGTTACTTTGAGAAAAGAGGGTGGGGATGGTCTTTCCTCCTTTGTCTCCATGTGCTTGCTTATGTCATTTGCCAGTAATTATGTGTATGACAATGGGCAGACTAATTAAATTTTCTTTAGTCCATTCAAAAAAATTCTACAGGGCTGGAGAGATGACTCAGTGGTTAAGAACACTGACTGTTCTTCCAAAAGTTCTTAATTTCATTTCCCAGCAACCACATGGCGGTTCACATCCATCTCTAATGGGATCTGATGCCCTATTCTGATGTATCTGAAGACAGCTACAGTGTACTCATATAAATAAAATAAAAACATGTTTAAAAAATTCTACAACAGATTGAGAAAAGATTCACAGGGTAGGACGTACTCAGAGTGAGTATAACATGGTCTCAGAGAACACAGTAAGAATAGCAATCTATTTGTAGAAAAGAATTCATTTCTTGTCTAAATTTTGTACAATTTAAATTATGAATGTTTATTTCATAATAGAAATAACTGAATGTTGTCACATCATCCCTGAAATATAAGTTTACATCTTGAGCTTTAAAATATCCAGGAGATAACCAAAAATTAAACTGACATCACACATGAGGAATTTTATTTAATAATTTCCTCTAAAATTTACATACCTGAGACATCTCAAATGATGGCAGCATATTTCCTACTTGTTTCCATTAATAATTCCAGGGGCTTGCCTGGTTCCCCCCTCTTAGGTTTCATATCATGGATTACTATTTATACTTCTATTAATTATCCCTCTCATTCAGCTTGCTTGCAACACACTTAAAACATATTTAAAATCTGTTCTGCTTACAAGAACACTTTTGAATTTTTATACTCTTCATAATTTTGCACTTATACACACAAAGATTTGAAGTTGGTCAAGGTCAATATATTAAAAATGAGCAGAGATCTACTCAGTTTTCTGTCTGTCAAACAGTCTGAACATGACTCAGTAAGACAGGTCAATCTTCCTGGATATTCATTTGCCCTTGAGCCCTTTCTCTTCATCTGTCAGACTTCTCTCAATGGAAATAAGTCCCATTCATTTTTAATTAGTTGATATTGCTTCCCTCACTGATGGTCATCTAACACTTTGTCTGACTACAAGGGAGGCTCAGGAGACCCTTCTATATTCAGTGTATTTTTTTTTAAATCTTTCAAAGCATTATCCAGGGAGATAAAAAGTACTTGCATTTTCCATGCTCCAGCTCGTTCCATATTTTTGTGCAGCAACTGTAGTGAATTTCAAGATTAGGAAGCATAGGTATAAGACATCATGTGTAGAGATTGCTCTGTGCATCAAGGAAATTTCAGAGCACAAAAGGTTGCTTGTCTTGTGAAAGGTTAGTTGCACACAGATACCTCATATAACTCCCCAACTACAACTTCATGCACTGAGCAATAAAACAGTGAACAGTAGTTTGTTGTTGGTTTTTTTTTTTTTATCACTCCTCAAAGGGAGTTATAGATTCACTTTGACTTCACAATATATTTATCTATTTTAACAATGGGCAATATCATATAAAATGTTCAATGCTACTTCATTCAACTTTACAGAAACATTCTTTTTACAACTTTGTATTTGTTACTTTTTGTTGTTGTAGCTCACTGGTTTAATCAGAAATCAAATATTTGTGGAATCACTGTAAACCTCATTCTAGAAGCACTTAAGTAAATAAGAGAAAACGATAGCCCTGGTAATAATTAAACTGTATGGAAAACTGTATAACTCTCATTCATTTGCTCGACCATTGTCTCAGTCTCTTTCTCCACATATATAAACTTACATATCAACAAGAATTAAAATGTATATTTTGTTAAATACGTCTTACAGAATTTAGTGAAACACAAAAACTCTTTTGTCTGGATGATATTAAAACATAACAGTTCAGAAGAGAAAAACATCCGTTTAATCTCTGCTTGATAACATTTAAGATGTTCTGAACATGTTTTCATTTCTGCATATATTACATCAAACTATCTCAAATTCTTTCTGTAATTCTCAGATTCTCTCATTTCCTTTTTCATTTGGATGATCATATTACTTCAACGAGGAATTTGAGCATACAAAATTGGACTTCATTTAATTTTAGGAAACTGGGAAATGTCCCATATCTCTTTCTTGTTCCCTATTTTCTCGTTAATGTTCCCACAATACACAGGTGTCGTATGAGTGTTCAAATTATTCTGACTTATTGTAAAACACATAGTACAAGTTCTTAGGTGGGTTGAGATATATTTGAGTATACTGATCAAGTTATTTTTTCTGACCATAGAGAAATTAAATGTTACTTTGATATTACAATTGTTTTTATGGTGATGATGAAAATAAACCTTAAATGTTTAACAATGCTCATTAATAATTGTTACTTACAACATATCATAGGCAAACTTATTTTAATCCATTTGAAATGGTACCCATTCATAGATGAACAATAAAATATTTATTAATATATAAATAATATATTTAATATTTTTCCAGAATAACTTTTCATTACATCATGCTATAATTGCTCATTTTTAATCATTTTTTGATTGGATCATATTTCTGAATGTTATAGAATGTGTGAAAACAGAGGGATGCAGATGTCTAGTGGGAAATGGGAGGCCTCAGTGAACAAACAGTCTTGCAAAATTGTGAGCTCTCGACTTAGTGAAAAAAAATTCTATTTCCAAAACTAATGTAAAGGGGGTTAAAAAGAATAAAACAATATCATCTGCCATCCACACATCCAAATGCAGATTAATGCATCCTACATTTGAGAGCACTGGCATACACCACAAATACAAAAACATACAACCTCATGTACACCAACATATTCAAAGAATCTATATGAATTTTTTCCTATGATTTCAATCTAAAACATCTAGCTGAGTTCTTTCAGTGTGATAACACCAATACACTTGCCTAGTTTGCTATGTTTAAAGGAAATCTTTGCATATGTTTTCATTATCATAATATTAAAAAATTAAGTTGTTCAAAGCAACTTTCTGGTTTTAAAATACCCACTTCCTTGGCCTTGTCATGAGACCTAGTGACATAGATTTCTGATTGACTTCATTACTGAGAATACATGAAGCAAACTAACTAAAATGTTTTCATTTTATTAGAACTTTTGCTTTCCTTTAATTGACCATACTACAAACTTTCTTCTGGCCAAATAATGTGTCACATTCATTTCTGCCAGTCATAAAGTATTTCTGCCACAGATAGTAGTCATCAACAGATCAACAGGTTGTTACTGAGGTAATGAGCCAATTAATGAGACAATAGGACAATATTTGCAAAAGACTACAGAGATGACAATTAACAGATTAATAGCAACTTATCTAATGAGTCATGCTTATGCATTAGAAATAAACAAGATTACTCAGTGATTACCACTGATCTAATTATATATCGTCAATAAAATTAATAGGAAAATTGAAAATGTGTGCAAAATGGAGTCATGAGAAATTCTCTGTACTAAATACATTAACTTGCCATGTTTACTTGAATTGTCAAAACCTATTACAACTTTTCTATTTTGTTAATGGTATGATTCAAAATTATGCTATTCTAGATTTAATTTGAAATAGACTGGCAATGTGGAACATTTAATGTTCATTTTAAGATTTTCTTTTAATAATTAATATTTTAATTTGTTGGTTTATTTATTCATTTATTTATTTATTTACATGTATGTATATGTGTGTGAATTTGTATCATTGCACACATGTAGCAACCACAAGACAGCTTACCAAAATCAGTTCCTTCCTTGCATCTTGTGAGTTCTAGGGAGTGAAATTGAACAAGCACAGTGAACTATTCAACCATCTTCCCAGCCAAAATATTATTTTCTAAGTGATATTAGATACATTTATTTCATTTGTATATTGTGTTTTTATTTTCTTGTATATACATGTTGGGAATGAAGTGTACATGTCCCATGGGTTGTTGTATACATGTGGAGATCAGAGAGCAACTTTGAGGAGCTGATTACTTGCTCCCACAATGTGGACCTGTTTTGAAACACTATTTTTGAGCTGTAAAAAGTATATTCACCCCAGATAGTGAATTGATGACAACAATATAAGGATACCACCCAAACACAAATTGGCTGAACAATGAGTTTTGCTGACAAAGATTATAGACATTTTAGGTGAGGGATTGTGGCCACCTATGGCCACAGATCAACTGGGTTCACCTGAAAGAGGGGCTGGGAATGAAAGAGAGACGGAGGGCGAGAAAAGATGGAGCCAAGACAAGTATTCTGATCAAGGCTTGATGTTTAATGTTCAACTCTCAGTTTAAAGGGAAAGTCTTAACACCAAACCCCTTCTTTCTTCAGATGGTGTGGGTGAGGGGAACTCATCCTTAGACACAGCCAGAGGTGTCTCAAGGCAAGCTCAATGGACAGTCTAGTCTTCTATGTTCCGGTAGCAGGCTGTAAGTGCAGTCAAGGTTGGTAAAGCCACCTGGGTCCTATTATTTTTGGTCTATTGTGGTAAACAAGGTTTTTCAGGCAAGCTCAAGGCTAGGGGAAGGGCACAAAAGGTTATTTACAGGAATGGAAATAAGCTAAAGATGAATCACCAAAAACCCATTCCAACAAGAATAATGATTCATGTAGGAAGTAAACCTGGAACTTACTGTTTGACTTGCAAGCAGCTGGACAGGTTGCACATTGTCTCTTCCAGGCAGCTCAGTTGTTGAGACCCAATACCAGGTAGCTTCTCTCATCTGAGGATGATCCTCAGTACCTTTCTAGCTTATAAGCTTAGATAGGAGATTTAAATCAATCCTAGGGACTTCCTGAAGCTTTTGAGCCTTCACTTGCTGAGTGTAATTGACTCTTGCTGAATAGAATATTTAACCCCGCTTTCAAATACCATGTGTCAGAGTAAGCTTCTCTCCAAGATGAGATGTTTAATAACAGAAAACAATTGTCTACAACAGGGTTCTGCAAGTGAAACTTGGGGATTTGGACTTGGCAACATGTTTCTTTACTTCTGAATCATCTCTTCTGCTCTCCTGTACTTTTTTAATATCAGTATATGCTGTTCTGAGTTCACATTAAGAACACTACCAGGATGTATTTTAGCTAATAGATATACATTACTCTCTTGTTTTCTAAACATTTTATTTAGATGGGTAGTCCTCTGTGTGTGCATGTGCTTCTGTGTACCTGTATATGTATGGAGGCCAAAAGAGACTATCTGCATCATCAGAGCTGGAGTTATGGGTATTTTTGCAACCTGAACTCTGGCTTTCATTATTGTACAACAAATGACTTTAAAAACTGAGCCAACTCTCCAGTGCTTACCCAACTTTTAGAAATTAGTTTGAATTAATTTTATATCCAACCCCTGTGCAAAAGTTGTTCATCAGGTTTAGGAGTTCTCTGGTGGACACCTTTGGGTCACTTAATTATACTATCATATCAACTGAGTTTTTGACCTTGGCCATTCTGACTGGTATGAGGTGGAATCTCAGGATTATTTTGATTTGTATTTCCCTGATGACTAAGGATGTTGAACATTTATTTAGGTGGTTCTTCACCATTTGAGTTTCCTCAGTTGAGAATTCTTTGTTTAGCTCTGTATCCCATTTTTAATAGGGTTATTTATTTGTCTGGAGTCAAATTTCTTGAGTTTTTTGTATATATTGGATATTAGCCCTCTATCTGATGTGAGATTGGTAAAGATTGTTTCTCAATCTGTTGGTTGCCATTTGGTCCTATTGACAGTGTCCTTTGCCTTCAGAAGCTTTGCAATTTTATGAGGTCCCATTTGTCAATTCTTGATCTTAAAGCATAAGCCATTGGTGTTCTTTTCAAGAATTTTTCCCCTGTTCCTAAGTATTCAAGGGTCTTCCCCTCCTTCTCTTCTGTTATGTTCTGTGTATCTGGTTTTACATGAAGATCATTTATCCACTTCGACTTGAGATTTGTACAAGGAAATAAGAATGGATCAATTTGCATTCTTCCACATGCTGACTTCCAGTTGAACCAGCACCATTTGTTGAAAATGCTGTCCTTTTTCCACTGGATGGTTTTAGCTCCTTTGTCAAAGATCAAGTAACCATAGGTGTGTAGGTTCATTTCTGGATCTTCAATTCTATTCCATTGATCTTCCTGCCTGTCTCTGAACCAATACCATGCAGTTTTTATCACTATTTCTCTGTAGTACAGCTTGAGTTCAGGGATGGTGATTCCCCCAGAAGTTCTTTTATTGTTGATAATAGTTCTCGATATCCTGGTTTTTTTGTTATTCTGAATGAATTCACAAATTGTTCTTTCTATCTCTATGAAGAATTGATTTGGGATTTTGATAGGGATTGCATTGAATCTGTAGATTGCTTCTGGCAAGACGGCCATTATTACTATATTAATCCTGCGAATCCTCGAGCATGGGAGATATTTCCATCTTCTGAGATCTTCTTCAATTTCTTTCTTCAGAAACTTGAAGTTCTTGTCATATAGATCTTTCACTTGCTTTGTTAGATTCACACCAAGGTATTTTATATTATTTGTGACTATTGTGAAGGGTGTAATTTCCCTAATTTCTTTCTCACCCAGTTTATCCTTCGAGTAGAGGAAGGCTTGAGAGTGGAAGCTGATGAGGATGTGGAGAAAGAGGAACACTCCTCTATTTTTGGTGAGATTGCAAGCTGGTACAACCACTCTGCATATCAGTCTGTTGGTTCCTCAGAAAATTGGACATACCATTACTGGAGGACCCAGTTATATCACTACTGGACATATACCCAGAAGATGCTCCAACATATAACAAGGATACATGTTCCATTATGTTCATAGCAACCTTATTTATAATAGCCAGAAGCTGGAAAGAACCCAGATGTCCTTCAACAGGGAAATGGATACAGAAAATGTGGTACATTTACACACTGGAATATTACTCGGCTATTAAAAACAATGAATGCGAGAAATTCTTAGGTAAATGGAATGAACTGTAAAATGTCAACCTGAGTGAGGTAACCCAATCATAAAAGAACACACATGGTATGTATTCACTGATAGTTGTATATTAGCCCAAAAGCTTGCAATATTCAAGATACAACTCACAGATGACATGAAGCTCATGAACAAGAAAGACCAAAGTGTGGGTGCTTTGGCCCTTCTTAGAAGGAGTAAAAAAAAAAAAATACTCACGGGAGTAAATATGGAGACAAAATGTGGGACAAAAACTGAAGGAGGGGTCATCCAGAGACTGTTCCACCTGGGTATCCATCCTTTGTGCAGTCACCAAAGGTAGATGCTGATGTGGATGCCAGGAAGTGCATGCTGAAAAGAGCCTGATATAGCTGTCTTCTTAAAAGGTCTGCCAGAGCTTGAAATATACAGAGGCAGATGCTCACAGCTAACCATTGAGCTGATCATGGGGTTCACAATGGAGGAGTAAGAGAGAAGACTAAAGGAGCTGAAAGAGTTTGTGGCCCCATGGGGAGAGCAACATTACCAACCAACCAGAGTTCCCAGGGTCTAAACCACCAGCCCGGGAGCACATAGGGAGAGACCCATGGCCCCAGCTGTATATGTAGGGGAAGATGACATTGTCAGGCATAGGTGGGTGAGGAAGTCCTTTGTCCAGTGAAGGCTGGATGCCCCAGTGTGGGGGAAATTATGGGTGGAGAGGTGGGAGTGGAAGGATGGATGGGGACATATCCTCATAGAAGCAGGAGGAGGTGGGATGGGATAGGGGGTTCCTGGGTGGGGGGATGGGGAAAGGGGATTACATCTGAAATGTAAATAAAATATCCAATAAATTTTTTTAAATAAAATTATACTATCATATCATCTGCAAATAGTGAAATTTTGACTTCTTCCTTTCTTATTTGTATTCTTTTCCTTCCTTTTGTTGTCTGGTTCTGGCTAGGACTTCCAGTACTATATTGAATAGGTAGAGAAAGAGTGGGAAACCTTGTCTACTCCCCAATTTTAGTGGGATTGCTTCAAGTTTCTCTTCATTTAACTTGATGTTGACTAAAGGCTAGCTGTATATTCCTTTTACTATGTTTAGGTATGGGCCTTGAATTCATGATCTTTCCAGGACTTTTACCATGCAGGGATGTTGAATTTGGTCAAATGTTGTCTCAGCATCTAGTGAGATGACTATGTGTTTTTTTTCCTTTGAGTTTGTTTATATAGTGGATTACATTGATGGATTTACATCTATTTAACCATCCCTGCATTCCTGGAAAAAAGTCTACTTGATCATGATGGATAATTGTTTTTATGTGTTCTTGGATCTGTTTGTGAGAATTTTATTGAGTATTTTTGCATCTATATTCATAAGGGAGATTGCTCTAAAATTCTCTTTCTTTTATTGTGTCTTTGTGTGGTTTAGGCTGACGCTCACAGCTAATATTGAACTGATCATGGGGTTCCCAATGAACAAGATAGAGAGAAGACTGATGAAGCTTAAGGGGTTTGTGGCTCCCTAGGGAGAGCAACAATACCAACCAACCAAATTTCCTAGGGTCTAAACCATCAGCCTGGGAGCATATAGGGAGAGACCCATAGCTCCAGCTGTATGTGTAGAGAAGGGTGGTCTTGTAGGCATAGGTTGTAGAGGAAGTCCTTGGCCCAGTGAAGGCTGAATGCCTCAGTGTAGGGGAATTCAAGGGTGGGAAGTTGGGAGTTGGTGGGTTGGTTGGGACACATTCTCATTGAAGTAGGATGAGGGAAGATGGGATAGGGGGTTTCTGGGTGGGGGAGAATGAGGAAAGGGGATAACAACTGAAATGTAAATAAAATAGCCAATAAAAATAATTTAAAAACAAACAAAAAATAAAAAAAAAAAACAAAGAAATTAGTTTATTCTGAGTATGTAAGTTGTAAGAGGTTATTCCTAAGTTAACTGTACATTGTACTTAACAAGACTGAAACTGTTCCCTTCTGCTAATAACTTGGCCTGCTTGCAATAAGCATTCATTTAATTTGGTACTTTAAATCCATTCTTTCAAATTAATATATGCATAAGGTATGATTAATTTGATTCATCATTTTCTTTTTTGTGGGTATATTACTTTCCTTTCATTGATAGTAATATTTTAAAGGGTTTCAATATTATGTTTAACATACATATATATATATATATATATATATATATATATTTGAGTATGTGGGAGTAAAATTGCTTGTCATATATAGGAATAATATTTGTATTTTCTACTGCTAACATATTTAGGTGTTTTCAAATGACATGCTACTTCTGTGATATATGATAAAGCAGTAAAAGTGGCTTTTTCATGAATGTTAATTTATCAATGCAATTAGGTGAGTAATAAAAATTAAACATAAAAGAATAAGTACCAGAAAATAGTTTTCAGTCTTTGTTCATTAGACCTCCAAGTAGAGATATGTTATGACTATTGTTGAAGAACATTGTAAATGAAATAATGTTAACACACTAAATAATCTGTTGCTTGCTTTAAGATGTTACATAGTTTATCAGTCCCACTCCAGTACAGGTGTCTAGACCAAGAGTGGTTTGCCAACACAGAAAAGATGTTCTTATTTCTGTGTAAGTGTGTGTGTTTGTGTGTGTGTGTGTGTGTGTGTGTGTGTGTATGTGTGTGTTTGTATGTGTGTGCTGTTTGGTTTGGCTTAGTCATTTTTTTGTCTTATGAACTGTCATATTTTCAGTTTAGTAATCTGTTTTTCATTTTTCTTTCTTTCTTGTATTTTTGAAGAGATGGTTGTCAAATTTATCTAGAATTTAAAATGAATCACGATATTTATAAGTTGTGTCTTACAACTAATAAAAATGCAATTAAAATATCACAAAAATGAATAAAAATATTCATTTTCTCATTCAATTATATTTATTTAATACAATAAAATATTTTAGTACATAAAATATTCTAGTTGGATTGAAAAATATGCCAGAGGTATTTCTTCCTCACAAATATCACTTTAACGTTTAACTAATTTGCCAGGATTTAAGAAAAAATGATAAATGCTTTTATTAATAGATATTATCAAACCAAAATCAGCTTAGAATAAATATCCTGATTTTATTATCCTTGCTAATTCTTATAAGTTTACCCCCTAAGCAAAATATGCCGAGATAGCACATAATATCCATTCTAGCTGATTTGTTTTATAATTTTGATTTATCATTAAATTATACTTCTGATCTAAAACTTAGTCTAAGTATAAAACAATCATATGCTTGCACCTTACCCTACCATATAGAACTGCAGTGAGTAGAGTTGCTTTTAGCAAGACTGTAAGCAGAGAATGGTCCTCTTATGTATTAGTTATTTTATCATTTGCTTTCTATTGCTTTGATGGAACATCCTGAGGAAGACAACTTAAAAAAAAAAAAAAAAGAACATGTATTATTAGCCTTGTATGTTTCTAGAGCAATGTGGTCCATGATAAAAAGACAAATGAATGGAGCCACGCACAGCTGAGAGCTTAGATATTGAACCACAAAGACAAGACAAAGAGAGCAAACTGAAAATGGCACACAAGTTTTGAATTTTTAAAGTCTGACCTACCTGACATACTTCTTCCAGCAAAGTTATTCCTCCTCATCCTTCCCAGACAGACAACAACCAGAGACCAAATATTAATATGCCTGAGACTAGTGGGGGACTTCTCATCCAAACTGCCACATCCGACAACTACTAACAATTACATATTAGTAAAGAGAATACAAGTCCTAGATATGTGTTACTTCTTTTTAATTGCTGGCCAGTGTTGTCCCACAGATGTTTCTTCCAAAGTGTATAAGCTATTACCATTGTTTTGGTTTCCATTCAAAACTTAATACTAACCTACGTCTGAAGACATGACTTATTTAAATCATAGCATATGGAGAAATCAAACTAGTACTGACTTGGAAGCTTTATCCTTACTAGATAGCATTTTATAGTTCTGAAAGATGCTATGCATTCTATTGGAGACATAAAATAGTCATCAATCTTATCCAAATTTAAATACCAAAACCCACAGTTATATTTATCCTGCCAAGATAACCTACTGGTACAACAGGGGCACTATGTAATAAGAGTAACCAAATATGGCTTCATTTGATTTAAGGCTATGTTCACAATATTTAATGCATATCTAGCGTGGTTAGAAATCTGTGGTTAGATACATCATAGGCTCAAGGACAAATGCCACTATTAATAGTTTTCTGAACAAAAATAGTATTGAATACTACAGTTTAGTACCTCTCTGAACGCTCATTAGAAAAAAAATTGAAGTAAATGCCAATTAACTTACAGACACAAAACTAGTTAACTTGTAGAAAATAAGAGACTGTGGAATTCCCAACTCTAATTCGTGTATTTATGTCATACCCTTTCTGTCAAGTCTCAGAGATCACTGTAGGAGAGGGGATTGAAACATTGTAAGAGCCAGAGATGATAGAGAGATTCAAGCAGTGTTTTCTGGACATAAAAGAGTCATTGCATATATGAACTCAAAGTAATTGTAGCAACATACACAAGACCTTAACAACATCAAAACATCAAATCAGAAAAAATCACTAGCATAGAGAGAAAAGGTGGGAACAATATCATGCCTGCATATGATAAATGAATGCGAATTGATAATATTTGGGTTAATAAGAATAAGTTTTCTTTAATAGTGTGACCCATCATAGGTCTTGGACTCTCTGAGGCACTCTCTATATCCTAAAGTATTTGCACCACATGAAATGGTCTGGATAGGTTAAAGCAATAACAGAAAGGAAATTTTGTGGATAGGGTGGTTAGGATAGGTCTAGGATGGTATGGGTAAATGATTGAAATAAGTTATATATAATTCTCAAATAATAAAATGTATTATTTAGAAAAAGAAACATTTGTGATTTCAAAAGTATTTTTAGAGATCTCAAATTTTGGTTATTAAAAATATGTTACAAAAAAACCCCATAAAAACAAAACAAAAATGTCAAAACATGCAATATGTAATATAGATGTATATGTTCATATACCTGTGAGTGATGCATTTAATTTACACCAGGATATTAACATGATTTTAGCAGCTAATTAAGTAAATGTGGAGACATGTAAATATACGTAAAATAATGGTAGAAGATAGCATATATTCTCAATTTTCTTGATAATTTCTCTCCGTCAATATTTTACTCTGTTTAGTTAAGGCAATCATTAATCTGTAATGCACTCTCAGAACCTTTATCCTCAGAAGGCAATTTTCTTGTAGAATAGGAAGGGTAAATATTTAATGTGTTACCACATGCTTCTTCTATAATAATTTTCTTTGAACAAAGTCTGTCATATATTTCTCTGTGACATGAACTGGTTAGCTTAAAGTTCATAATGTATTATTTTTTTCTTAAGAAGTCATTTTGTATGGAAGTTGTATAAAGGACTCCTACTATTTGTTTGAAGTTGACTTTAGCTCTCTGAAATAAAAATCCTGTCCTTTTAGATTGTAACTTACAAATATTTGACTTATAATAATCATCTCTTTCTCTTGTGAAATGAAATCTCAAAGTTCGCAAATGCTGCCAGCACTGTATAGTGCATGTGGGGAACAATTTTACTTTCACAGATCAAAGTTGCAAAGTACTACCTTTGGCTTCTCATTTTAGAGGAAGTTGGATAATAAATGGCTCATTTAAGACCAAATGTATTATCAAGTTTTACATTTCCAGTGAAAATATTAAAAATAATATAAGGAGGGAAGAAGGTAATCTATCGTCCTGCATTAAAAAAATATAAACTGTTGTCTCTGTGGGTGAAGCACAGGAACATAGATATTTAGAGAAGACAAAAAAACTATAATTTTGAATACTAAATGCAGCATAAACTGAGTCTCAAAGGCTTAGCCTACCTTCAGAGGTTCCTAGAAACAAATATTAGAAAATTAACTACTATTTTCTTTCATTAATCTTGCCAATGTGTGTCAATACTAGTTCAGCATTGCTCAAAAGCAGCAAAACATAGCTTCTAAGTCTCAGGGAAGAATATCTAATGTAATGCCCTTAAACACAAAGTTAGTTGTGTAGTATTCATAAATGAAGTTCTCTATCAAGTAGGTTGAAAGAAAATGTCTCTCTC